>NW_022196905.1:126176725-126230329 GCF_008632895.1 Mastomys coucha | reverse complement strand
AAAAAAAAGAGGAGTGGTTATGGGAGACTCAGGGGCTGTACCACAACAAGGAGCTTGGAGTTGTTTTCTTTTCTGCTTTTCATAGATCATGAAAAACAGAACCCAGTTAGCTCTTAAAGAATGTCTGCCTCTTCTTGTCTCCCTAATTACTCTATGACTTGGACTCACATGCAGAGCTGTCTTGATTATAAAAAATAAGTTTATAGGGCTGTCAGCATCAGGATGTGACTGAGATCTGTCAAGCTTCTGTGTGAGCTGAGGGCTGTCTTCCCTGGTTGCTTTCCTGATCCAGAGAGCATCGTAAGTTTTTACTTCCTGTTTGTGTGTGGTCATCTCCACCAGCCAGTAGACTGGGTGGTGGGAAGCCCCATGGGAATGGACAGAGTGGAGCACGGCCTGAAAATAGGGAGGAGACAGCACACAAAAGTGTGTGTTTGTTTATTTACTTTTTAGTTTGTGGTGTGTTCTGGAGGGAGAAAAGTATGTGTGGCTAAACCTCACTAAATTGAAGAATTGTGGGATAGCACAGACAGATTTTGAGGGTAGATGAAAAGACTTGGTGGTTCTGTTTTTCTCAGAGTGGTAGTCCAAGCAAGGGCAATGAGGTGTGTGAGGATTGATCTTCGTCCATAAATAGCAGTCATTATATCAAGTACTGATCATTCCATTATTTAACTTTTAAAATCATTTTAAATGGATAGGATTCAAAAAGTCTTTGTGTTGGTATGATTATTTCCTAATATATGCTTTCAATTGGTCTTGATATCAGAATGTTTGTATCTGAGACAAAACTTGCATCAACTTACTTTGGGTTTTGTTTGCCCCTAGTTTTGAGTTTACTAAGGTCCCTGAATGCCGTGAAAATTTCATATGCATTATTGTGGCTGGGTGCTTGTTTTAGTTCCTGTCCTCATGTTGGATTAGCAAGTGATTAATAGTCATGTGTTGTAATCCTGGGCTCCCACTGCAAAATGCAATTTCTTAGGATGTTCTGGATCCCTGGAACACTAAGAGGCCAGGTGGCCCTCTACCTGCAGTGATTCTCACAGTACTCAGTGCCAGTATTGCCTTGTCATATTGTCAGGTCTCCCAGAGATAGGGTCAGGGTCTAGATTATGAGGAGTAGGTCTCTGATTGAGAACAGAGGCAAATCTTGATGGTTTCTGAATTGCTTTTCTCCTCCACTGCTCACGAAGGAAGTGGTACCCCAGGACAAATGTCAAGTGCATTTTTAGACTTTTAAGCTTAACCTGAGGGGTGGGGATTTGGCTGAATTCTGTCCTAACACTCACCGAACCTGGGTGATCCCAAGCAACACACAAACTGAGGATAGTGGTACACAACACCCTCCAGGTAATTCCAGGAGATAGAACTTTTAGGCCATCCTTGGCTATATACTGAGTTCTAGGTCAGCCTGAGCTACACAGGGCCAAGTCTCAAAAACAAAGTTCACATAAAGTTGTATGTTAGATAGATTAAAGTTGATGTCACAAAGACAAAGCACTTCCTTGTTCATTGTGGCCACTGGGGATTTGAGATGTTGCAGGAGACCTCCTGGCAAATAGGGTCTTGGCAGTCTCTGGGGTGGCTATACTTTGATACATCATTTGGCTTCCTTATTTAAAGTGATTCTCAACCCCCCTTCCCTTTTTAAATCATTATAAGCCTTCTTCTGTATTAGTTCCTCAAATTAAAAAAGAAAAAGATAAAAGAAGCAGAGGGAGGTAAAACAAATCCCTGAACATTACTTCCCCCCACTAAAGGTTGCAAACATAAATCATATTAAAGAACAATGAAAAGACCTCATCTGTAATCCTCAGAAAGCTGAACCTCCAGCGCATTAGAATGTCTCTTTATTTAGAAAAGAAGAAGAATGTTTAGAAGAGACCTGCTCTGGGGATCAGAAAAGTGCCCATGGTTCTGGTCAGAGATTTTCTCTCTGTCTAGAAAATGTCAGGCTCTGCAGCTGTCAATGGTCTCTATGTCTAGAACTGCCTCTGTGTCTGCACCATTGGTCTTTGCTGATTGAGTCAGTGTGTGTCAGCGTCGCATTGATTACCCCTTTTTGCTTCATTCAGCACCTCTGTCTCAGTGTTAGTGCTTGTGTGGGAGGAACTGAGGAGAACAGGTGGCTCATCCCTTCATCTCTTCTACAGACAGCATGATGATACTGAGGTGACTTCCTCTCAAGGTGGGCATCCTTAGAACGTACACATTTCCCTCAGATTTGCTTTCCCATCATTTACTTGGAAGCATTGTATTATCTCCCTACCATAATACTGTCTTTTTAGTATTCCATGTTCCTGGAGCATTTAGGTGCATTTCTGGGTAAAAGTGCTTCTTACTATAGTCTCTACACATCTTTAAATGGTACACAGGAGGCCCTGGGTTCAGTTCCAAGCACTGCATAAAATTGTGTGGTAATTGTCCTGTGATACTACCTCTTGGCAAGTGAAGACAATATGATCAAGAGTTCAAGCCCATCCTAGGCTAATCAGTGAGTAGGAGGCCAGCCTGGGCTACCTGAGACCCTTTCTCAAGGAAACAAAGAAAAGTATACATGCTACTTCTAGTTAATGAATTGATCTTTCATTGCCAGTATGTTCACATAGTATACTGATATATTGCCAGTATATATGTTAGAGTTATAAACATAAAGAAGATTCACATGTGTAGGTGAAATGTAAATTTGTCTAGCCTTGAGGAAAAATAATATGGAACTTTTTCCTATAGTTAGAAGATTCACATATAATCCAGCAACCTACATATGTGTAGAAAGTTAAGTCTGCATCTTACAGCATTTCTAGATTACTAAGCTTTTGAGGAGTTATTTATAGTAGTAGAGGCATAGATACCTGTTAGCAGATGGATGAAGACATGATGGTGTTTGCGCACGCAAGCACACAATGTACTTAACAAACATGCAAAGCAGGACGTCACTCATAATTTTCTTCTCTAGATAAAGGAAATTTCGCCGCATCTTGCACAGCTAATGAATCATGAGGGTATTGTACTACATGGAAGGAGGCCGTGTCCAGAAGACATCGTTTAACTTCAGCTATCTACAGAAAGTCCTGTGGAAAGACTAGAACGGCAATTGCCAGGGAGTAAGGCAAATAAAAGATTGTAGGCATTTGCTTATCAGATATTTAATTTCTGTGGCTCTAATACACGCAGAGTGGTGATGGTTGTGATCACTATATTGTGTATTTGACCTTGGTATGGAGTAGGTTTAGTGTTCTGACAAAGAGGTCTATATATCCCGACCCTGATAGTAGAATGGAGTGTGTGTGTGCTTGTCTGTTTACTTGTTAGAAACCCTTGAGGCTGGGAAAAGAAAGAAAGAAAAAAAGAAAGAGATAAAGAAAGGAAGAAAGAAGGAAAGAGAAAGAAAAACTTAAGACCAGAAATGTCTCTCATTTTAGACTTTTAGGGGGGATGTGCTGTGGAATATTAGCAGATGCACACTGAGATGTCTTGGGGGATAGTGCCTGAGATTAATATGAAATTCATACATGCCTGTCTCCTATGTACTTTATATACAGCTTAATGACATTTTTGTTGTTGTTGTTGTTGAGACAGTGTCAGTATAGGTTTCTCTGTGTAGCCCATGCTATTCTGGAACTCATTTTGTAGACCAGACTGGCCTTAAACTCAGAGATCCAACTGCCTCTTCCTTATGAGTATTGGGACTGAAGGCGTGCACCACTGCCGCTAGCCATTATTTTTTATTTGTGTGTCAATCAGAGGGTCTTTATGTTTTTGGTTTTTGTTTTTATATGAGATTTTCTGTTTGTGATTTCATATTGGGAATGAAAATATCCACATTTTAAGTCATTTAAGTCCATAAATTTTTTTTGCAGTAAAATGCTAATAAACCTTTACGTACATACATATGTACTTATGTGTGTGTGTGCACATGCACGTTTATGATCTCCTATTTCTGTTACCTTAACCACGACCCCTCTTCTTTTCATTTATTTACTTTTGGTGCTGAGAATACAACCAGAGAGCTCACACATACTAAGGTGAATTACTCTACTATTGAGCTGTATCCCAACCTCAAATATATAACTTTTTTGATTATACCTCAGTGATGCTAGAGGAAAAAAGAAATTACAGAAAGCTGAGTAGGAATTATAAATAGAATGTCTCTTTTCCTTCTTTTGCAACAGTGAACCAAGTGTAAACTTGGCTCAGGTCTACTGGTCTGACCATAGGCTATTGTTTGTAAGGCCAGCTTTTGTATTTAACATGGCTGCCATCCTTTAAAAATGTTTGTTTTTTGGGGGTTGGGGTTGGGACAAGGTTGAAATGGTAAAGCGCTTGCTGGGAAAATCATGAAGACCTGAGTTTGATCCCTAGAACCTATATAAAAATAATCTAGCGGGATATCGCTTATTTTGTAATTTTAGGGCCAAGCAGATATACACTGGAACAGTCTCTGTGTTCATTGTCTTGCTAGCCTAGCATAATCCAAGAACTCCAGCCCAGAGCAATCCTATCTAAAGAAGGTGTATGGTATCTAAGGAACGACAGCTATGGTGGACCTCTGAGGACACAGGGACGCCTACACCCACCCACACGTATATGAACACCCACATGCACACTCACAGGTACATACACTTAGAGGTAGGAAGGGAGATGGAGAAGGAAAGAGAGAACTTCAACCCAGCCCTGCCGAGTGATAATATCTTCCAGCAGAGACTGGTTTCTTGCCATTTCCAACAGCATGATAGGTACTTCAGGCATCGCCAGTTTTTAAAAGAGTATGCAACTTAAATTGGGCCTATATTAAATCAGCAGGGCCCTATTTAGCACTTGGAAAATTCAGAGTAACAGTTAACACTTGAGTTATAGATATGGGACTATAAATTGGGATGCTTCAAACTCCTTGGGAAATCTTTGTGGGTTTTTATTCATACCTCCAAGTATGAATTTGGTGTTAAACTTTCTAATAAATGAATCTAAGTTGATGTTCCTCAAGTTCCATCTACTTTGATTTGTGGGATAAAGTCTTCACTGGCTTGGAGGATTGCAAGTAGGCTTGGTTACTGGCTGTATAGCTCTATGGATCTCCCTGTTTCTGCTACCTAGCATTAGGATTATAAGCACAGAGCACTATGTCTACCTTTTATTCCTGGATTATGGGTATGGAACTTGAGTTCTTGTGTTTAGAAGAAAGACAATTTATCAACTAAGTTCTCTCTCCAGGCTCCAATTTACCCATTGAATCCATATGAATGATAGGTTTTTCCCTAAAATCTTGGGATAATTAAAACTTAGTTGACAGCATTTCTCAAAATGGATTTAAAGATGTATGATTTATTGACTATGGACCAGTAACTTCATGTATGCAATGATTCATCACAATCCTGTTATTTTTCCCTTGTATTCCCACAAACATTGATACACAGCCAGTGTAGACCAGATAACATGTAACAGGAAATTTGTCTCATAACTATTTATTCCAGGTCCCGTTGTTCCTTTCGTGGGTCCCAGGGTTATCTCTTTTTGAATCAGCTTGATGAATGCTCCTACTCAAATCTCCTTGTATCAGGCATTGAGGCCATTTGTGAAATATAATAATTCACATAAAATGAAGAGGCTAGGCTGAATGCATGGAAGTCAGACTTCAGGGAACGCCAGAGATGGTTGAATAGTTGGGATGGGAGAGCCACCACTAGTACCTCTGTGATGTATAGATACATCCCTAAAGTGGAAGTCCAAAGCATAGGCCCCTCTTTTCAGTGTCTGCTGCTGTTACATATAGTTAGGTCTCTCTGATATCATGAACCTTGCAGGGGTGACATTGTACAGATGTCCCCTTCCATGTACTTAGTCTGATCTGGAATTTTTAAGAGTACTCACTTCCTGTCAGCCTTAGTTTATTATCTTTCAGCTTTTCTGGCAGTGAGTATGCCAGAGGTCAGGAGTTCTGGCAGGGCCTGATTAATCTCTGCTCCCTTGGTAGCAGTGAGTGCCGGCCTTAGGGGCATAGAAGCTCTCCATACTAAATGATTCAGGAGATATGACTCAGAGGACTCATGTGACTATAGCTCTGCCCACTTCTGCAGCCACTAACATAGCTTAATATTGATTTAAAATTACATGTATTAGTGTTTACATGTGTGTGTGTGTGTGTGTGTGTGTGTATTGTGTGTGTGCCTGGCTCCTCTATGGTGATCATGAATGACATATATTCACCACATGTATGCCTGGTGACCACAGAATCCAGAAAAGGGTATCAGATACCCTGGAACTAGCAAGACAGATGGTAACTGAACCATCTCTGTAGCCCATTTTTTTTAAAGCCAAAATTTAAATATATTACTTGTATACTAATAAATACTGTGGGTCCTCCCCTACCCCTATGTGACTGAGGTTTTGTTTCTGAGGTTTCTAGGTTTTTTGTTCTTTTCTTGTGGCATAGGTTCAGCCTACTTGTTATCTGAATAATCCCTATACATCTTTTTGATAAATTTGTCTAAATGACACGTTCTTTTGCTTTTGCTAAACTACTGCATACCTCCCTTGTCCCCTTACGTGCCCAGAACAACCCATAAAGTTTTTGGCTCATACTTAATCTATTCCTCTGGACTGTTGGTCTTCTAGGCAGATTGGTGACCCTGTTACCTCCTCATTGCTAGGCCAAAACTGTGGAGACTTAAGAAGTTTAAAATACGTACTTTTTTTTTTTTAAGTATGAAGAGTGCCTAGCATAACCCTAGTAATTACTTTGATCCCCAGAACTGCATAAACTGGGTGTGGTCATGCATGCCTGTAACCCCAACCCTTGGGAGCTAGAGTTGGGAGTATTAGTAGTTCTGTCATCTTCAGCTATATAGTCAACCTAGAATGTATGAGACATGGTAGCAAAATCAAAAAAAAAAAAAAAAAAAAAAAAAAAAAAAAAAAAAAAAAAAAAAAAAAAAAAAAAAAAAAAAGAAAAGAAAAGAAACAAAACTGGATGGAACTGACATAAAACATTCTTTTATTAAATTTTACTTATTTTGAGTGTTGCCATGCACATTCCAAGATGCCTGAATGGAACTCTGCCTGTAATTGTGGCACTCAATTTCTCTCTTTCTGACATGTAAGTCTCATGAACTGAACTTAGGTCTCCAGGCTTATCTACTGAGCATCTCCCTGTACCCCAAAACATTCATGAGTGACTAAAACAGTGTACCAGCTAATGGGGTGATCAAAAGGTAGGCTGGACCAATGCCAGAAAGAAGGAGCAGAAAAACCACACACCCCCCAGCAGAAAAACCTCAGACCTCAGGCACAAAAGGGCGGGGGGGGGACCACAATATATATTAGTATACATGTCATATATGTGTGCTAGCTTCAGTGTTGGTGACCAACAGAGCTAGATTTAACTTCAAGATTCCAAGAAAGAATGATGATAAAAGGGAACTAGAATTTGATAAAAATCAAAAGCTTTTATGTGCCTTTTGATGACTCAGTGCTAGGCAAGCCTTTCTGTAAATTTCCGTGTGTGTGTGTGTGTGTGTGTGTGTGTGTGTGTGTGGTGTGTGGCTGTGTGCGTGCATGTTGATGTGTTTTTATGTGTGATATGTAGTAAATATCGTAAAATTAGAGATATCATTTGTTATATTTCTTAGTGACTGTAAAACCACAAAATATTTCACTAATATTGTATCTGACATTTTTTATTAAGTACTTGTTTTTACGTATTTGTCTAGAACTAGTTATTTTACCTCCATTTATTGTTCATGTGGCATGTACCAGGCAGTTTGTAAGTGTTAAGAGCATAGCAGTGAAAACATGCGTACTGCTGTCTGACCTGTAGGGACGCGTGCCATTCTAGAGACTGTCCTTTAGCTGGAGAAAGCTGTATGAAATATAGACTGAGGGAAACAAGTAATGCTGGACTTGGCAGCCTGAGCTGCACTTTTGCGATGAGTAACACGGAGGACAGTCACAGAGAAGGAAGTTCAGTGGTAAGTGCCCGGCAGGGGCTAGGGGTAGCTAAGCCAGGCAGCTGTCTAGGTGGGGTGAGCTCCTCCATGGAATGCCTCCTAATTCTTCCTGTTTGTTCCAGTAAGTCCATCTTGAGGTTCTGCTCAGAGTGGTCTCTTTAATCAGAATCTGTATGTGTTTCCTGTCTTTGGACAGCTGTCCATAGTTTTAGGCTGAAAATAGATACTGAAGGCAGCACATTTGTATTCTTACAAAGTGGTTATCATTACTATTTTTACCAAAATGCCCCCCTAAACCTTCCTTTTCCATTCTATTGATGAAATTGTCCCTTGTTATCTGTATTTACTTTCTAAGCTCTGTCTAAGTGGAACCACCTCGCTCAGATCTTGTATTTCTGCAGGGCATGGCATATTTCTTCTTAAGTAGTTTATACAGGTCTTATCATGCTGTCTTCTGCATGGGGACCCAATGACTGATGTTGGCTGATAATGGAAAGGTGTTCTTTTTCTTTCTTTCCTTTTATTTTTGTTCTCGATCTACATCTGCATCTGTTCCCCTTGAGGCCTTTCTTATCTGTTCTCTCCCAGCATTGACTGAACTCATTTTATTAGTGAAATTTTATCTTCCATCACTGCTTATTTTATATAATACACTCATGTCTTTCACTAAAAAAAGAACACAAGGTTCCTTATGAACATAAAGTACTAGCTTATGGAGAAGGTTGCGCTGCAGTGGTCAGAACCTTTGTCTGTTGGAGGGAACAAGCTAGTATCTTACTTTCCAGTATTCTGTTATTGTCGGGACTTGGCCAGAGTGAGCTGCTGTAGATGCAGCCTAGGGGAGCAAAGCATAGGATGCGTGTAAATCCTTTGTGAATTCTTAAACTTCTTGATGCAAAGATCTTTCTCAGTTGTTATCAGAAAGGCTCCATCCAGCAACTGTTATAAACAGATGCAGAGACCCACAGCCAAACATTAGGTGGAGCTTGAGGAATCCTGTGGAAGAGGGGCAGGAAGGATCCTAGGAGCCAGAGGGTTCAAGGACACCACAAGAAATCTCACAGAATCAGCCACCCTGATATAGCCAGGCCATAGGGACTGAGAGGGTCTGAACCAGCAACCACAGAGCCAGCATGAGACTGACCTAGAGATCCTCTGCACATATTTTATAGCTGCGTAGCTAGGTCTTCTTGTGGGACTCCTCACAGTGGGAGGAAGGGCTGTCTCTGACTCTTGCCTGCTTTTGAAACCACTTTCCTCCTGCTGGGTTGCCTCCTTCAGCCTTAATATAGTCTTACTTCACCTTGATATTCTGTGTTTAGTTGATATCCATCGTAGGCCTGCCCCTTTCTGAAGAGAAATGAAGGACTGGATGGGGTGGGGCGGGGGGAGTTGGGGAGGTGGGGAGGAGAGGAGGGAAGGGAAGCTGTGGTCAGGATATAAAAAGAAAAAAATGAATAAATAAAATAAAGATGAAAAAAAGTGCTGACTTTCTTCATTATATTGACATTCATATGAAAATCCTATGTAGAGTGTGATTCTTTCAAAAGTCGTCTGAAAAAATAGACACAAACAGGCAGCCGTGCACGCACACACAAAAAGAACAGGGGAAGAAGGGTGGAGATGCAGAGAGGTACAGGCAGACAGACAGCAGACAGCAAGTGTTTCGTGCACCGTGGGTAGGCCTTGAACTTTCTATGAAGCCATGGCAGGCCTTGAAACCTCTGATTCTCCTATCTCCACTTCCCAAGAGGTCATATTATAGGTATGTGCTACCAGACTCAGTCTGCCTTCTGTCTTAGTTAGCTGTGATAAAAACACCATGTTCAAAATCAGCTTGGGAAAGAAGAGTTTCGCTTCATCTCACTCCTTGAAGCCATTGTTTAGGAAGGTCAAAGTAGTAACCAGAAGTAGGATATTCTATAGAGGCAGTGGAGGGATGCTACTTACTGGGTTGCTCCCTGTGGCTTACATACCCTATTATAGACCACAGGGCTACCAGCCCATGAGTGGCACCACTCACAGTAAGCCAGTCTCTCCCACATCAATCACTATTATCACTATTTGAGAAAATGTCTCATGGGCTTACCTCAAGTCCAGTCTTCTGGGGCAATTTTTCAATTGTGGTTCTGTCTTCTCAGATAAAACTAGATTGTGTCAAATTAGTAACAGCAACAACAACCCCACCCCCAATACCAAAACCAAAAGACCACTAATAGGATTTTAATCTCCTTCAGGTAAGTTCGTATGTGTATCCAGGAACTGTATATACATGATCAAGGGTGGCATCAAACTTCTAATCATCCTGCTTCTATCTCCCAAGGGTTGGCATTACAGCTGTGTGCCAATATGACTAATGTGATGAATGGTCCCAGGGATTGTGTGCATGCTAGGCAAGTACTCTAACATCCCCAGCCTCTTGACATTTTCTTTCTCACTTTGTAGTCATTTCTTCAGAAATCTAGTTTCCTACTTCAAGTTAGTTAGTGTATGTTTAATGAGAGGTGCCAGAGAGATGGCTTAGAGGTACCTGTTGCTCTGCCAGAGGACCCAAGTTCCTAGCTTCTGCACCAGGTGTCTCATAACCACCTGCGTGTCTTTGCAAGTGGCTCCAGTGCCCTTTTCTGGAGTTTATGGGCATGTGTCCATGTATGTGTGCACACAGATACATACATACATACACACAGACACACACACACACACACACACAGTCACAACTACAAAGCCAAGTTTGTGTGAAACGCCTCCTGTGACAGATGGTACGTTAGAGATGTGGATGTGTGGTTTGATGGGATTATAAATGGCTCCATTCTCTGACCTTCCTTGGGAACTGCTTTGTTTGGAATATTGAAGTTCAAACTGCCTGTGTCCTATGGGAAGGTTTCTCTTCTCTAGTCTACTCTGAATGGCATTTGCTGGAAATATTCCTTGGGTACATGCTGTCAGTGTCACACATGTGCACATTCTGGATGCTATCCACATGGCTGTGGGGTACGGGATCCCCTGAAGTATGATACTGACCCCATCAGTATGCCAGCATTTGCTGGATTTGCTTCTCCAGAGCGACTTTGGCTTGCTTTTCTACTTCCTTCTTTTTCTTTTGTTTATTTTCTGCATATAAATATTTGGCTTGCATTTATGTATGTGCACCACATGTGTGCCTTATGCACAAGGAGTTAAGAAGAGGGGTTTTGATCCTTTGGGACTGGAGTTATAGATGATTGTGGCCCACCATGTGGTTGATGAGGACCAAGCCCAGGTCTTCTGTAAGAGCAGGAAGTGCTCATAATCACTGAGCCATCTCTTCAGTCCCTGGCTTGCTTTTCTTGAATTCCTTACCATCTTGGTTTCCCTCTTTTTTCTCCTTTCCACTACATAAAAATCCCCATACATGTGATAATTACAGAAGTATAAGCTCAAAACTTTAAGTTAAGTAATACATTTATGTGTTTTTCATGTGTAGTTCCAGCTATAAACTAACTGAACTCAGCAGTCTCTGGATCTACTATAATGACACAATGACACACTCTTCCCTTTGGGGGTTGTTGACATTTTCCAGAGCTCTTTAAATTCCATTTTCCTTCTCCAGTGACATCATACTAAGTATATGAATGGGAGGGAAGGTGGTAGAAGTGTCGGAACCATCGCATGTACGCATGTGCTTGCATCTGTGGTTCACTTCAGTTGGGTTTCCACAGGCATGGTAGACTTCCACTGAGTGTTGGTGTTTCAGTGTGACTGTGAAGCTTCTCACCTGTACTGGTTGTGGGTCCTGTGGAAGAGTGTAAGTGGGTTAGGTGAGTCTGCCTTTGAATGTGGATGTGATGTTACTAGATGCCTGAGTTCTTCCCTTGACGTCTCTACAGTGATGGATTGTAACCTGTACTTGTGAACTAAACAAACCTTTCCTTTTCTGTGTCACTTTGAGTCAGAGTACTTTACAGAAACAAAGTCATGATATTGCCTCTGTGATTCTTAGTTTGATTTCATTAGTGGTTACTGCAGGGGTTGGGAAACTATCTAGGCTGAGCCATGGCTCAGCTCAGCAGTACTGAGTAGCAGGTGCATTTGAAATGTCATCGTGGACCTTTATCTCAAATATATGGATGCATGAAAAGAAATGGATTTTGATTGCCTTTTCTTTGTCCCTAAGTCATAAGAGTTACTCAAGAATTTTGACATGATAGTTAATCCCATGTTGCCAGAGTAAAGAGTTAAAATCGTATGTACTTAGTAGCTCAGCCTTTGATCGGTCTCTTAATATGTTCATTTAATTCCTCTTTGGCAGCCAAAAACGTCTCTCTGTAACATGGATAGTGAAAGTCCCGGGTTGCCAAGAATTGGACAAGGGTTTGTGCAGTAGCTCTGTTGGGAGAGTGCTTGCTTGGTGACTACAAAGCCTGAGTTCCACCCTCAGCAGTGTGTAAATCGGCTGTGGTGGTATAGGATGGCCATACTCTGCTACATGAGACCCTGTTTCAAAAACAAGAGCAAATATGACTCTGTGTCTTGGTTAGTTTTACTTGACTTGATACAGTGTGCAATTATCTGGAAATGGTATTTTATAATCAGGAATTACGTAGATTGTAATTGGCCTATGGGGTATTGTCCTGATTGTGTTAACGGACATGAGAAGACCCACCCTGAATGTGCACAGCACTATTTTGTCGGCTGGACCCTGAACTGTTTAAGAGTGAAATTAGCTGAACATAAGCAGTAGAGAGGTGACAAAGATCCTTCCATTTCTCTTTGCAATTACTGTAGGCATGATATAACTGGATTCTTGTGTTCTTGTCTTGATTCCCTTCAGAGCTGGACTGTTACCTGGAATTATAAAATGAATAAAGGATTTCAGGAATGGTGCTTTTGTTCGGGGGTGTTTTATGGAGTCAACAGAAACTAAGGTAGAACACAAAGGCTGCCTTCACATCTGCCTTGATGTGTAGCATCACTGAGATCCATTCCTTTACCACGGAGCAATGGTTTTCAAAGTGTGTGGTCCTAAACCCAGCCATGTCAGCATCGTATTCCCAGTGCAGACGCCCAGGGCTGGTGCTTCTGAATTAGAAACCTGGGGTAGGGAGAGGGGGTAATGGAGACGGAGGCCAGTAGTCTGCAGTACATTCCTCCGTCTATTCTGGTGCCTGCTCAAGTTTGAGAATCGCTGCACAGAGAAATATTGCTTTCCTCTTAGTCTCTTGCACTCTCAGCAGTTGGTATTTCAGACTTGTACATAAGTGGGGACAGTTATGTCTTCCTTCGGACTCTCCTTGGTGCGCTTTGTCGTCAGATGCCTGGTGCTGATGTTAGGATGGACTGTGAATATGTCCTACTGTGTCAGTGTTTGCAGTCTCAGCCTGGTGCCTGTTGACTTAAGTAGCAGCCTGGGTAACAGGCAGTAAATCTGCAAAGACATTATAAGGTTACACAGCAAAGCTTTTAGAACACACTGACTTTACAGTTGGGCCAAGTGATTTGTTTGGTGTTTTTGAAATTGCCCTCTTCCCGGTCTCCAGAAAACTCTCTGTGAGAACAGTATTTAGTTTAGACTGCCATGGCATGTCCAAAGTAGAAAGAAAGACAGCTATAGAATAGAAAAAGCAAACTTTGTTTGAAGGAGGTTTCATTCAAACCATGGACCAGGTAAATGATTAGAGCAGAGTGGTATAGGATACATAGCAACTACAAGAGCAAACCAGACTGTCAGTGCAAGATAGTGTGAAGATGGGGACTGGTGGCATAGCTCAGAGGTAGCAGGCATGGATTCAATGCCTGGGAGCACACCAGGAGGTAGAGAATCTATAAGGGAAAAGGCAGGAAAAATACACAGAAAATGATCTGTGGTTATGATAGTTAATATTCTCTACAGGATCTAGAATCACCTAGAAGATGAACCTCTGGATATGGCTGTGAGGAATCATGGAGGCCAGGTTGATTGAAGTTGGGAAGAGTTACCTCAACAGTGGAGTCCTGAACTGATTAAAAAGGAGACAGTGAGCTGAGCACCAGCATCCCTCTTCCTTTGCAGGCTTCCTGACTTTGAATGCATTCTGAACAGCCACTTTACACTGTATGCTTCTAAGTTGGGAACTAAAATCAACCCCTTCCCCTCCTTAGGTTGCTTTTGTCAGACATTTATTTGTTCACAGCAAGAAGAAGTAGGTAACACAGCGGTTCTGCATCTAGCAGTGTCTGCCCAGCCTAGACCAGTTTACTCCAGGCTAGGAGTTGGCCTGAGAATTTCAATAGTAAGGAGCCCTCTCCTTTGGAGCCAAGCTCATGAAATAGAGCCACCTTTTATTTCCCAAAGGAAATGCAGATGTGAACAAATATTGGATGATGGTGTTTGAGCAGCAGATAGTAAGGCTGCTTTCCTCTAGTGACTCCCCTTGAAGTCAGAGGAAGAAAGGTGAAGATACTAGGAAAACCCTTGACATCTTTCTAGGTGAAGGTGTTACAGGAGGTGATATAGAAGGGATGTGATAAATCACCTGTGCTTGTGGAGCGCTTCCGTGTGTGACACGGGGTTTCCTGGAGGTTACTCAGGTAGAACTAATCTTAAGACCTAGGCTACTATTTCAAAGTTGATATATATATATATATATATATAAATGAAGCCCAGGGCGCCAGTAATGTGCTCTGTATGACACAGTGGGTAACTGGGGCTTGAGCCCTATCATTTATTCCAGTTCCATGTCTTCAATTATTTTAGTCTTGAGTATTCATCCTCATAATTCAGGAATTCTTTTGTGTATTGTCTCATGCAGCCCAGGCTGGCTATAATAGGCAAACTTGCTATATAGTGAAGGGTGACCTTGAGCATATGTTCTTCCTGCCTATCTATGCCAAGTGCTAGATTTACAGGCATGCACCAGTACATCTAGTCTATTATGTAATGAAATAACAGGCCTTCACAAATGCTAGGCAAGCATTCTGCCTGCTGACCTATACCCCTAGCTTTAGGTTTGTTTTTTTTACTATAGTAAATACATTAATTTGTTGGATCCTTTATATGAAATTTATCCCTGGAAAAAGAGAGCCATTCTTCACATTGAGAAACTGCGCTCGTGCAGTATTTGCATTGTGGGGCTCATGTTGATTTTAAACCGTATACAGAGTATTGTTGCTTAGAGCCACCATGGAAATAAAATGAGTCTTACAATTTCTGAGATCATATAAGAGGAACACAGTTCGATTTTGTTTGTAGTCATGTTTTCTTCCTTGTAAGAAGAGCTTAGTGAATTGGAAACTTTAATTCTACCACTACAGGAATTTACTTACTTAAATCTTTTGCAGTTATTATTCATTGACAGAGTGTAAAGGTTCATGTGCCTCAGTGGGCGAGTGGAGGTTAGCAGACAACCTGCAGAAACCAGCTCTCTCCTCCTACCATGTTGGTTTCTGGAGTGGAGCTCAAGTCAGGAGGCTCAGTGGCAGGTACCTGTACTCACTGAGCCATTTTACTGGCACACTGGACATTTTACTGGACTTACCAAGATGGAGATTGGTTAGGTGTGTATTAGTGATTTATGGCTGTGTGCAAAAAACCATTCTCTGCCTTCAACACCCACTGTGTCAGCACCAGTGTTCACTTTGGTAGTTTCTGTAGATCTGTGATTCCTGAGTGAATTACTTGGATAATTTTTCTGCTGCTGCTGCTGCCTCTTCTAGCATATTTTGCCATTGAGAAGCGAGTAAGTGAGGAACATGCACTTAATGGGAGAAGAATTTGGATCCAGCTTTGAAGAGGTATTAAACTTAACATATGTGACCACCCAGAAGGCCTGCTGCACAAGCACGAGTCAGACTGTCTGGATATCATAATCTTCATTTTAAAGATTTCCCCAGATTACTTCCGTGCACATTTTAATAGAGATTCTGGTTATCAGTTGATAGCTTGTTAACTGGTCCAGTTTGGAAGTAGGCAAGTACTATCATGACACTATTATTCTATTTTATTTAGGAAGCCAGATATGTTTTGTGTTGTAAGTGTTTTGTTATTGTTGGTTTGGTGCTTGTGAGGCATAGTCTTATTACGTAACACAGGTTGGCTTGGACTCTAGATGCTTCTGTCTATAGTGCCTAAGCACTAGTATGTTTTAAGTAAAGTTTATGCTTAGCATTGCAGTCAGGCACTAAGTAGATGGGACACTAAACCATTTACTCAATGAGTTGTTTCTTGTTGTCAGGAAGTGTTTTGCCACACAGGGCAAGGCAAAGGGCATCCTTGAGTCCTTTTTCTCAGGATCCCAGGAGAGCTTGGGATATGTCTGAGAATATTTTGGCTCATTGACTCTGCAGCTGTGTACTCTGTGAGGTGAGAGGATGAACACAAACCCAGTTTTCACACTTAGCTAGGGGACTTCTGGAGTCCTCCTGACTGGGACTTCTTCGGGTAGGATTCATGCTTGTGTTGCCTCAGCACAGTTCACCTAATTCTGAAGACTTTTGGTGGGAACATGGGGTTCCTTCTTTAGAGTTGTTACTTTTTCACCTTTCTCTGAACAGGAGCCTTTATCTGTAGGGAATGCAGTTGGTTATGCTGTGTGGGACTGAACGAAAGACTTGGAAATACATGCTCCCACAATCCATCCAATTCCTTCCTGCCCCAACCAGAAGAGTCAGATAAGTACACATGCTCAGAACCCTGATTTCACATTGCATTTGAAATCCAATGATTGCTAGAAGGACACAGGCATTGATGCCATGTGAGGAAGTAACTGGCTGCCAGAAAAGAGCCTGGCTCAGTAAGCGAGATATTGCACCCAGAGTCTGTGATCACAAGCTGGAACAACCATGTGATGGAGTTGACATGCCCCAATAGGTACAACAGATTGTTCTGCTTGTTACCAATCAATACTGCAATTAGCAAATATTTATTGAACAGCCCAGATGGGTCTGGCTCACTCTGCACTCGTTGGCTATTTGTTAGAATAATGCAAAACCTCCTAACCTCTTGGTCTGTCTTTAGGCTTGCCTCTGACCCAATAAAATCAATTCTGTACACTGAAGCCAGAATGATTTCTCCTAAAATAGACAAATTTAACCAGGTCACTGACACCCTGGAAATGCCCTGACTCATGTTTGACATCCTGGTGTAGTCTACATGCCTCCTGTTATAAAAGACAGAAGTCATCATTTGCCTCATCTGCACTTTGTATTGCCTACAGCTCCTTCTCTACAGACACCAGCTTCCTGCCTTCTGCATGTCTCCCACACCACACTTTGATTGTGCTAGCATCTCTTTATACATACTGGAAGTCAAAGTACTGGAATCAGTGTTCAGGCTTTGATTTAAATTATACTTTTATGATTTTCAGATTGTATACTTTGGGGTAAATTATTGCATGTTTCTGATCTGTAAGATTCTCATAATCTACCAGCCTACAGGTTCTAGAGGAGATTAGATCTAGTCATATCTAAAGTGTTGCACAATGAGTGTCCTACAATTAAGATAGCATTCATTTCTGTTACTGCATGCCCTAGTTAGCTTTAACTGTTCATGTGACCCAGCCTAGAGAGATCTGGGAAGCATCTCATATGAGAGATTGCAAAGACCCAGACCATTGTGGGTGGTACCATTCCCTGGGCAGATGGAGCTATATAAGAAAGTTACCTGAGGGTGACCTGTGAGTGAGCCAGCCAGTAATGCTCTTCACGGGTCCTGCTATCATCTTGGCCGTGAAGTGAATTTCTTTGTTAGAGGTAGTACTGAATGGAATGCCAGTCTGCTCCACATTCAGGTTCTGGCCTTGAGTTTTCTGCTTGACCTCTCTCAAGTGACTAACATGTAAGCAGAAATAAACTCTTCCCTCCCATATGTTGCTTTTGGTCAGTTTTTTTTTTTTTTAAATCACAGCAGCAGGAAGCTAGAGTGCTGTGTCTGTTTACATAGAGAAAGCTATGATAACACCACCTGTTTGACATAGGAAAGAACTCTGTTCTCTTGAGTCCTGAGAGAACCAGCTATGAGAAAACATGTGACGTATCCATTTGGACCTGATGATGCACTGACGGGGATAAAGGAGAGAAAGGTTTAGGAGACAGAGAGCATAGCGGCAGATCAGAGGAATGTGTGCTTATGAAGGACTATGCATTTCCCTGGACATCTCCTTCCATTTCAGTAGGGCAGCATTATTCTTTATGGGGCAGGGAAAATGGTGAACAGGTGTAAGAAGAAATAGGCAGTCTGTCCTTGCTGAGTCATCCCTTCCCTAGCCTGTATTTAGTCCACAGTGACACAGGTTTCACAGGTTTCTTATATGAGTTAATGTGGTTTGTAATTGATTTTTTTTTTTTTTTTTTTTTTTTTTTTAAGGACTAGAAAAACACATCCTGAAATAAAGTGGCCATCTCAGAGTTTTCAACCCTACAACTGATAGGACATTTTTTAAAAGACATTTTCCCATAGTCTCTTTTTGTATGAGGCGCGTGGTTGTGTGGGTAGGTGTCCTTACATCTGTGCAGAGGACAGAGTTGATAGTGAGCACCTGCTATTACTCTTAGGTGTGTTTTTGAGGCAGGGTTTCTCACTGAGCCTTGGACTTGCCACCTGTGTGATTCTTTCTATGCCAGCTATATGTTTCTGTATTTATATAATCTTTCATGCTCTGGATGACTTCCCACTTAATCAGCCTCAGCACCCCCATGCTCTGTGCTGTGACCTTGTTGTACCTGCTATTGATGTCTTTCCTGGGCTGAAGGGTTCTTTTCATGAGGCTACCCCTCCCCACCAGGTGGCCCAAGCCTTCTTCTCCCTGTTCCCTGATGCAGTGCCTGTTGTTTTGCTGCTTCTTCTATTATAGCTGTTATCACAGCCTGCCTTGTAGCATAGTCATTTCTGTGTGTTTTCCCTTGGGATTCAGAACCCCTAGCGAGCAGAGACTTTTATTTTGTGCTATGTTCCCCCCCCCATATCGCCCAGTGCAGTGAGGGTTTAGTAAATGCCATTTGAATCAATGCATGAATGAAATTGCCTTTCCATGTCCTGTTTGCTGTGTTGTAATGCAAACCAGGTGAATATAGCATTTTGGCTTACTGGATTTAGCTTAGACCAGGCAGGGAGTTTTCGAAGAAGCAATACTAGCTTTGAAAACAGAAATTGCCTTTAATCTTGTGGAAAACACATGCCAGCCCTCTCTATAATAGTCTCAATTACAGGAGAGCATCCTGTTACTGTAAGAACACAAATAAATAAACCCATGACAATGCTGTGTTTGGGAGATAAAAACCACATAAAAGCCATCTTTCTGCAACTCTCCAGCACGATAATTAGGGTGTTTCTGGGAGGAGGAAAAAAAAAAGTAGACACTGGTCGAGAACAAGTGGTGTTATGTTTAAGGACACTTCTGGCTGTTGAAAAGGTGGGAGGAGGGAATTACATTTTCCAGCCAGGACAAGCACGTGCGCTTCTGCTGCCTCCTGCCAGGCCTACCGCTGCCTTATTGCATTACGTGATCAATCTGGGCAGTAGGGTTGTTTAAGAATCTGGAGCAACTCAGAGGGTGGAAAATGCCACCCAGAAAACAGTGCTGTGGAACTTCTCTCTGTGACACCTCAATCAGGTTCTAGGCATATATTGGGGGCGGGGTGCCCGTGTCTAGAGGTAAATGTATATGTGAGGGCCATAGGACATCTGGTTTCATTCCTGTTCCTCGGGCACTGTCTACGTTGTTTTTTGAGACAGGGTCTCTCTAGGGCCTAGACCATGCCTAGGAGGCTAGCCTGGCTGGCTGCTCAGTTGCAGGCAGTCATCTTTCTCTGCCTCCCTAACAGCAGGATTGCAAGCATCACCTGGCGGTTTTCTTGAGGTTCCTCATGTTTGCAAGGCAGATAGTTTTGCCCACTGAGCTATCTCCCCAGCCCATTCTTTTTAACTGTTGGATCTCCATTGGGTTGGACATATTTTTGGTGAGGCCACTGCTGTACTTTTTAGCTGGGCTCTGGTTTCAGGAACTGTTGAGGCTCTAGCAAAAAGTCTTGTGATATAATGCCCAATTTGGCAGTATTAGCTAATAGCCGTTGAGGACTCAAACCAGACTTGGCAGGCTAGGCATTATCTTTTTTTTTTTTTTTTTTCCTTTTCACCTGGCTGGCCTCTCTGGCCTCTCAGCTGATCTCTCTCTTCTTGCTCTGTCTCCCTGCAGAGTGATCTTTACTAGAAGTCCTTTTAAACTGTACTTTAGATTCCATCATTCCTCAGTTCAAAATCCTCCAGAGTGCCTCCCATTTCACTAAGAATGTAGTTCAAAGACCTTATGTGCTGTGGCCTACAAGGCACTGCGTAGTCTGGTGCCTGCTATCTTTCAGCTCATCTCGAGCTATCCCTCCAGATTAGTCCTCCTTGACTCTGGTACTTTATGGCTGTTCTTGAAGCCAGCTGAGCATGCCATTGTCTCACAGCCTTTGCATTATGCTCTCTGAGCCTGGAACATTCTGTACCCAGATTATAAACATGGCCCAGCTTCCCACTTTATCCAGGCTTCTGCATAAGCATCACTCTTCTGGTTTGCTTTCTTTATTGCTGTGATAAAATACTGAGAAAAACCAACTTGTGGAGTAAAGGGCTTATTTGGCTTAGACTTCTAGGTTATAGTCTATCACCAAGGGAAGTCAGACCGAGAACATAAGCCAGAAGCTTGAAGCAGAAACCCTAGAGGAATGCTGCTTACTGGCTTGCTCCCTGGCTCACATTCTGCTCTTTTTTTTTTCCATAGCTTTGGTCCACCAAACTGGGCATGGCACTGTCCATTGTTAGCTGAGCCCTCTTATAGTAGTTAGCAATCAAGAAAATACCTCATACCCACGCCCACAGGCCAGATTGATTGAGGTTAGTCTGATAACTCTGGACTGTGTACATTTGACATCTAAAGCTACCTAGGAGTTCCTTTGCTAGGGAAAGTCTGTTCACCTGTGTAACCCGAGCTTATACAATGACTGATATCTGAGAAGCATTTAGGAAGACATTAGGATTTATTTGGAATCATGAGTTAGGTGCCTGTCAAAGATTCCAGCCAACTTGGAGACTGACTATGCATTCACAGGTCAGGTCAGACCCTGCTAGCTTTCCTGTTCTCCCCATTTGATAAATGGGGCCAACATTGGGAACGTTACTTTTCCCCCCTCTCTATGTCTGTGTTTCTGTGAATTACCAGTAGCCTACCAGTCAGGCTCACTGCCTAGAGTAAGTTACGAAGACAGTTACATGACTGGCATTGTTTACGGTACAGACTGAAGGCTTCCCAAATATAAATTGTCATTCATCCTAATTTATAGTTATGGAGTCATGGTATTTGTATGTGTGGTGCTGTGGGAAGGGTACATCTATATATAGTTCCAATGAATGAGATGTGGAATTTTAAAGAGCCTGTAAGTGGTTGTGAAGACATTTCAAGCATGTCAAACACATAGCTGTGTGCTTGGCAGATGGTAAAGCTTAATAAATATCCAGGCCTTCCTGCTTTTAATGGTTGGACTTAGAGTCTGGGTGTCCGCTGGGGTAGCTTTGTGGGAATTGGGAGGTTTTGGTAAACAGAAGAAATTCAGCAGCTGGGCTGGAGGGGTTCACAGCCCTTCTTGAAGCCCAACAGGGATAGGCTTTATGGAAATGGCAGTTGAATCCAGGGCAGTTGGAACCATGGGCCATGCCAGCAAGCATGGTATTTCCATTTGCATCTTTCACGTAAGTACAATCTCACCCTTATTCCAGTGAAATTCTCCTTGCCAAGATAAACACATTGTAAATTTATGGTTTAAGGATCTGCAGTTTCTTGGAGCTGTTCTTTTTGTCACTGTAGCATTTTCTTGGCAGGACATATCTTAAGTCCTGCTGGTCTACCTTGTAAATACTATACAAATGCTGTGAGGTGCTGTAGCTCAATGCTTCTGCCCTGGTAATTCCCTTGGGTTTCTGTTCAAGCAGTTTGGAGAAAGAAGGGGAGACCGAAAGAAGGCATATTATCCATGAAAGATTCTCAAAAGCACTCAGCGGATGGGTTTGAGCTGTGCCGGAGAGGCAAGTTTGCATGTAGCGAGGTGTATGAGCTATGTATGTGATGTGGACCCATTGTAGGGTTCGAGGACAGACCCTTCTTGCCATGTCAGAGGCCAACCAGGCACATTGGTAAATGCCCTCCCCACAACCACAGCAGGGTGCTCACTCAGCTTGGAACGACTCTAACTTATTGTGAGAACAGGACTCCAAAGAACAGGAGCTATGTGCCCTGCAACTCAGATTCAGCATGTAAATAAATGTCAGCTTGGGGCTGCATCAGCACTAGGAGAAGTCTGCTGGAGGCCTCGTGTGTACACAGTATGTGCCAAGTGTCGAGGGGGTGTTGGAGCATGTGTGCACTCTGAAGATTGTAGAGGCCAATCGGGACCTTCTTTATATTGCAGGAACGCACCACTCCTGACAGTGTTGTGACCAAGGAGAATAGCATTCCTGCACACCTTGATGAAAAGCAGCAATTTCTTTTGTCAGAATAATAGGCATCCTTTCCTTGAACCATGTACCGTTGTGTGGATGGTGAGAGAAGCCAATTATTTCTCAGTTAAAATGATCATTTCTTTTAAGATAGCGCTCCTCGGGATTTCTCTAGGGTTGCTGTGAAGAGAGTTTTATACCTGGCCTGCTTTTGTCTTTACCCCTTCATCTTGTAGAAGATTCAGATGGTATGCTAAGCCATGGAAACGTATAGAAGGTGTTCATATTATAGTATCTAGCAGACCTGTGTCCTCCTTGGCTAGAACGTCTGCGTGTTTTCTGAAATGTGCCTGTTTCCCTCTACCTTGCATCCTGCACATCATCTTAGCCTTTCTTCTGGAAATTGCCTTCCCCTCTTCCTCTGAGCCTGACAAGTCTCTCCCTTCCTCCAGCCCGTGGGTTACATCTTCTCTATGCTCTTCTCTTGTGCTCATTTTTAAAAACGCATAAATGGAATTTACCATGATGCCTTTTACAGGCCGAGGCTGCAGTTGTGTATGCCATGTAAGTGGTAAGCGACAGCAGAACTTTGCCTGAGTGTTTTCACACTATTTATTCTAAAAGGCCCCTATCAGCAGACGACATTGTATTGGAAGCTGTAATTTGTGTTTGGACATAGGTGACTATCAATCTGAATGGAGCCAGGAGAGGTTATGTCATCTGCATAGGGGTTCCCTGTGCAAAGACAGGCAAGGCTTTCCTCTGAAACACTGGTACATAGAGTTTAGATCCCGTGTGCATGGAGAGCTGTGGCTTGTTTAGTAATGCTTGCACCTATGAACAGAACTGTTCACTTTCAGGGAAAAGTATCTTGAATCCACTTCTGATAACTTGAAGCTTTTATTTCTGATGGTTTCTAAAAGGGAGAAAGAGCCCTTTGCCACTCCTTCCCAACACAGGGTAATGTAACAGGTATGATTAAATTGAACTCATACATCATTCCACCAGTCCCTTGCAATTAAAACGCCCACTCATATTGTGCCCTTCTCAGACATTCTAGAATATTGGCACTTCAGCCAAATAAGTTTGCTTCAGATTTTGGTTAGGGGTCCTAAACTGGGCCTAGAAAGTCAAGTCATTCAGACTGTATCATTCAGACATCTTTTCTGGCTTGTTGACTTGCCTTTAAGCTCCATTCATAGTGTCTGATTTGATGATGTCTATCTAGTCTCAGAAGCTGTACTGACTGAGATAGCCTACAGAACTTGACTGCCTGACTGTTGACCTAGGTCACTTTAGAGTACTTCAAAGCTGAGTAAGAACTGTTTCTTCACATATATTCTTCCCATCAAAACTGATTAACTTTTCTATTCCTTATTTGTTTTAATTTACACACACAGACACACACAGACACGCACACGAGTGTTTTGCCTGCATGTATGTCTGTATACCACATACATGCTGTGTTCTCAGGCTCCAAGAAATGGTGTATGGTCTCTTGAAACTGTAGTGACAGACAGTTGTGAGCTTGTAGTTTCAGACAGTTGTGGGTGCTTGGAGTGGAACTCAGGTCCCCTGGACAAGCAGTCAGTGCTTTTAACCATTGAGCCATGTCTCTAGTCCCAACTTTTCCCTTCTGTTGGTAGATCAGAAAAGTACTGAGGAGTTATAGATCTGTCAGGTTCTATCCAGTAATGGTCAGAAATAAGACCTTAGAAGGAAACTTCCCATTTCAAGTCCTCTGCTCTTCATACCCCTTTAATGTAGCAGCCACCTCCTGCTTAAAGTCATCCACTCTTTGTGGAGACTGCTGAAACCAGATGGCTCAGTTCTGGTGTCTGTTAACTGGCTTTGTGACCTTTGTTTCCTCTTGGAGCCCCAGGCTCCATGTTAGTAAGATGAAGATACTAACAGAAACTCTCTAATAAGGCTGGGTAGAGTGCTTAATTAAAACAGTGCTTTGTGCATAGCAAATAATAACTGCAGTTATTCTTGTTCTTCATATTCGGGTCACTCTAATCAGCCACTAAAGAGACAAAGTAGCAACTCCATTATGTTATTCGGGACTATTTCTTCTGGAATGGGAAGCAAATGTGAAAACAGAAGATAACTTGCGTAAGTAATCAATTCCAGTATAAGCAGGGTGAGTGCTAGGGAGCTTAAGGAGGAACATCTGTGCTTAGGACAAGAACTCAGTTGTCTAGCAGCTTAACCTTACTGCTTCATTCTGTTGGCAAGATTCTTGTCTTCCTCATTCCTTAGAGATGCAATGGGTCCTTCTTCTGTGCCCTCTGCACAGGAAGACAAAGTAGATGGTATCTGACTTAAGGGGATATTAGGGCCATAAATCCCTTATTTAAGAACTGAAAGACTGTTTAGGATAAAGCACATTCATCACTGTGTTTCCATGTACAGTGTTCTGTGCAAACTGGGAAATCAGATTCTAGTGCCTTCCTGTAGGTTGCTGAGGGGCAGTTGGTCTTTGTGTGGATAGCGGAGTTTCGAGTGGGACCCTGAAGAATAGAAGACTTAGATTAGGTGCACCAAAAGGCTAAGAGATTGCAAGCAGAGGTAGAGTTAGAGACTTGATAATTGTGCCTGGCATGGCTGCACAGAGCTTTGCCTGGGCATGTGGGTTGTCTTGGAGGCAGTCTCCTGTCTGAGAGTCTAGAGAGGGATGCACGTGGTTTATTACCACCCTATTTTTTTGGAAGTTCAGAACCCTGTAGTAACCTCTATGTTCATTGTGATGGTCTGCTCTTTTGGCAAGATAAAATATTTAGAGAGACACAGCTCATATACTAAGAATGAGTGGCCCATGAGTTCTAACTTGTCTGTAGCCCCATTGTTTGTGAGCTGTTTGCCTGCATTTAAATGCCATTTACATAAGCTGTCAGAGTTGAGTTGGCCCATGATTATTCCTTGATGTATGTTGGGGGGGGGGGAATGAAACGAAAACCCCTGGTTAATGAGGAGCTGGATTTCTTTGGATTTCTTTTCTCCACCATGACAGCCTCCTTTCTGATCTGATGGTCCGTCAGAAACCAAGGTGGCTTGTGACTGTGGGGTTATGTCCTTGCCTAAGCTGTCTCTCCCTCAGAGTTGTAATTGATGGGAAACCTGTCACTTGTTATGTAGATGCTGTACAGATTTTTGTACAGCTGCCAGCTAGGAGAGTTTGAGGACAGCCTCTGATTGGGTGTAGGTTGTGGCAAAAGCGGTAATAAATAAGCGAGCTGCTGAGGGTAGATTTTGATTGACCCAAGATTGTATATTATTAAACCAAACCCTCATGTGCATGTCAGTTTATAAAGAATCAGACCCATAATCTAACTTAGGGTTGTGGCAGTTTGGGTTTATTAAATGAGCGTCTATCACTATTAATATTGAGGAGCAAAGTGGAATATCTGTAATCTTTTAATCTATGCGGTAATGGTTTGGAGAGAGATTATCAGATCTATTGGACTGTTGTTTGCCTATAATCGTATTCAGAACTCTTGGAAGCATTGATTTGTTTCTGGCATACTGATTTGGCTCAACAGTCTCATAAAGCTCTTTTATAATTCTCCTTGCTTTGTGTTTTCCAAAAATAATTGGAGAATAATAATAACATGGCTGGTGATAAAGAAAAGAGAGCAAGGTTGAAAGTGAATTTCTAGCTGAGTGGATAGCCATAAACTTCCTCTGTGATCATAAACACCTGGGTGTGTGACCTTTGCGTTTATAAGATATTTATCGCCTCATGGGCTCTTGCTTGTGGGTTATCTCTTCAGTGCCTTGTAAAAATTTGATTATGTTTAGTAAGTAGATTCTCAGTTTTTGCTGAGTGAGGAGAACCCATCCCTTTCTGTAGTCTTCCTTGGAACAACCAATCTACCAGAGAGGGTTTAGATTTTGAGCTCTGTGAAGTTGGTACTGGGGACGAATCAAGGGTACTGTGTACATGTAGTAAAGTGGCTTTTAATGGAAGTACTTTTAGGTGGGTGGCAGTGTGCTAGACAGTACAGTGAGCTCTAGTAGTGACTGTAGGTTTTCCCTTTGAGTGTAGATCCAAGTTTTGATTCAAATCAAGCAGCCTTTCTGGGCACCGTTGCTCCTTTTGCACCCTGAATAAAGCTATTTCCAAAATAGGTTGAACAAGGGAGCCAGAGAAACTGTCCTTTGAGTTCTGTCTCACTGACATTAGGTAGCTATGGCAAATGTCTCCCATTTCCAGTGGTTCTTTATTGTTCATTTTATTTTGGTTGGGACAGGAGTTCATGTAGGTCAAGCTGCTCTTTAACTTGCTATGCAGAAGATGATGCTGAATCCATTCCCTGAGTATTGGAGTTTCAGGTGCGTGCCTTCACTTGTGGTTTATGTGATGCTGCATATGGAAACTAAGGGCCTCATGTGTACTATGCATGTGACTCCAGCTATATTCCTATTCTGTATTTCTCCACAGTTCTTTTGGAATGTCTAGACACTGAGTATCTTCTTACTGATAACTGCTTTATTAGTCTGAAAGGAACCTGGTCCTTGTGAACTGATGACAGGTGTTCTGGCTGCCTGGATAAACTCTTGGCCATCTGGTTCATAGTGCGTACAGTGGGTAGGGGGAATATGGGCGAAATTGTTAAGAAATGGGCATCTTTAGCAAGGTTTATTGTGCCTAAAACATGAGCCACTCTAGAAGTGTACAGGTACCCATATTTATCAATCGAAGGACAGTATGGTACCTTAGACTTGACTTATATGCTGTGTTGTGGTTAATTGCTGTTTCATGTCATTGAGTTTGAGGTGGGCTTCCCTTTGGACTGCGTCAGTCAGATGGTTCTGCATGGGAGTCATGCACATACAAGACTGTTGAAGAGCTGTTCATTGTGGCAGTGCCTAGTGGACTTTACAGGAAGTAGGAAGAAGCCCACTGCAGTAACATACAGGGGCGAAACTCAAAAAGCCATCTACCAATCAACACGTGTGCTTCTTGCACACTGATGCTATGTCAGCTTTATGAAATGCAAAATCGTTTGAAGTTTCAGGCTCCATATGTTATGTTCCCTACTGATGAGAAAAGAAGGTATATTGGCCAATGGTTCTCCATAGTGCTTTCCATTGAAATAGTATCCTCCCTCTTCTGGTGTTTGTTCCAAGCACAAAAATATTCAGTTGTATGAGTTATCACCTCATACAACTGAATTAGAAACCCTACAGTGTAAGGCCAGTAATCCATTTGTAAACTCTGCAGCTGATTCAGAATTCTTCTAAATGTTGACATTGTTTTAAGTGTGTCACTTTCTGAGGCAATAAACCCAGACATATAGAACCAAGAGCTTTCTGTGGGACCGAGAGAATAGAGTCTCTGTCTAAGGATGCTGACTTGAGCTGTCATCCATGTGAAAGGGAGGTCAGAAAGTGAGAGAGTAGTTTGGAGTAGTGTTCCTGGGTGTGGGGCTCCTCTGCTAGGCTGAGAAAGGCATAGAGAAGGAGGGAAGAGTGTCGTCGTAGCCAGGGCTTTTGTCTTGTCTGAGACCATAAGACTGAGATATTAGTTTCCTAAAGCTGCTACGTTAGCTTCAGAATCAGCAGGCCTGTTGCACTCAAGAAAAGCTGGTAACGCTGTAGAAAGTGAAGAGCTGCCCTACATAGGCTGAGTGCCATGTATGTACGTGTGAGCTGAAAGACACTTGGGTGCAGAGGTGGAGTCAACAGGACAGGGATGTGAATAATGCAGTAAAATCTTGTTTGTTTTTGTTTTCCTTTAAAGGAAGAGAGGAGCCATTGAAGGTTATTGAACGGGGCAGTAATGAGATTAGAGTTGTATTTCTCTGATCTAATTAAAAGGCAATCAGTGACTGAGGGTATGTAACTAGGTTAGTCAGCTACTCTGGGTGATAGTGAGTGAAAGGAGGAGGGAGGGCACGACAAAGGTCTGAAGTAATCGCACTTCTAGAAAAATAGTTCAGGGGGCCAGAGGCTTGGCTTAGCAGTTCTTGTAGTGTGTGCTGTTCTTGTGGAAGACTGAGGTTTGCTTCTTAGCACCGACACTGGGTGTCTTACAACTCTGCCTTTCACTTGATCTTCAAGGGATCCAGTGCCCTCTTCTGGCCTTCATGGGCACCTGCACAGGTGTGTATACCCAGACATCCAGACACAGACACACAAACCTACAGACACACACAGACACAGACACACACAAATAGTGTAAGCAATACTACAGTTATGCCAGTGAAAGGGAAGGAAGGGACAGATTGACAGTATGGCTCAGCCACTGTATCAGTACCATCATAGTCTTGGTGGTATAGAAACTGACTTTTTTTCTGAAAGTCTAAAAGTTGTGTGGCTAGGAAATGTCACATTTGACTCTAGTCTGCCTTCCAAGCTTGTGTCCCCTCCCCTGTGGACTCCAAATGTTGGCAAACAGTGACACTTTGCTTTATAATGGAGCAACTGTTGATTTTGGCAGAAATCTTGAGTGCTGGGAGAGGAGGTGTTACGGGAAAGGGCCCGGTATAGGCATGAAAGGTCATCTGGTACATCCGTGTCTGAGAGAGTGTAGGGATTTCAGCATGGAACACATAGCATCTTGCTGCATGTACCCAAGATGACAGAGCAATGAAACAAAAGCTGTGCTGGTTTTTTTTTTTTTCTTCTGGTGTGTGTGTGTGTATGTGTGTGTTTGGGTGTGTTTGGGTGTGTGTGTTTGCTTGTATTAGTGACCCAGAAGCCATAATGGGAGCCGAGATCTCTCAGATCTACCTAGGGAATCCTTTGAGGTCTGTCCTGTGAGAACATGCTTGTAGCTTCTTTTACTGCTTAATAGTGAAGATTATAATTTTGGAAATAAATTCAGAATGTTTCAATGCCCTGTTTGTTGCTTTATGCTACTCACTGACAAGAGTCTCACTTTCTGCAGAGGACAAGCATGCATACTAGATGGAGTGCTAGAGAAAAATGAAGAGGGCAGTTGAACTGGAGACCCTAGCTCATGTATTCTGAGTTACCTAGTTATCCACTGCTATGCTGGATAGCTTTATGTCACCTTGAGACAAGCTAGAGTCATCAGAGAGGAGGGAGTCTCAATTGAGAAAATGCAGCTAAAGGAGAGGCTGTAAGCAAGCAAGTGGGGCATTTTCTTAATTAGTGATCGATGTTGGTGGGGCCAGCAGATTGTGGGCTGGTGGTCTTATAAGAAAGAAGGTTGAGCAACCCAGTAAGCAGCACCCCTTTGTATCCTTTGTATCAGATCCTGCCTCTTTTTGAGTTCCTGGCCTGACTTCCTTTGATGAGAACAACGATATAGAAGTATAAGCCAAATCAGTCTTTTCCTCCCCAAGAGCTCTGGGTCATGGTGTTTCACTACAGCCTAACTAGGACAACTGCCTCCATTTTCTAGCAGGCATACATTATATATCATTGTTGGGAGGATGGGATGGTGCATGGTGAGTTTTCACTGTCAACTTGACACATCTTATAACTACTGAGGTGAGAGCCTCAATTGAAGAATTACCTAGATGAGTTAGCTTCTGGGGGATTGTCTTGATTATAACCGAGGTTGGAGGACCCACGCTGAAAGTGGGTGATACCATTTCATGGTGTCCTGAACTGTGTAGGAGAGAAGAAAGCCAAGAGAACAAAGATAGCAATAAGCCGGCAGCAGGGGCTTACTGTTTCTCTCTGCTGCTGGCTGTGGGTATAAAGTGACTAGCTGCCCAAGTCCCTGCCTTGCCTTTCCCTTAAGGACGGACTCACAACCTGCAGGTGGAAGCCTAATAAACACTTTTCCCATACATTGCTTGGTCAGGGTGTTTTCGTACCTCCAAAGGGGATGAAACCAGATACACCATACATCCAAACTTTCAGTGTTTCTACACTAGTGTCTCTTTTTCTGCGACTTCCCCCCGCTTCTTCCCTCTGTGTTTTTCTTACATTGCCTCAAATATGGTGTGCCAATCTATCTGCCTTGAGCCTTGTCCAGGATGAAGCTGCAGTTATTCTGTTGGAGGTTAGATCATAGATGAGATGAGATATCTGGAGACATGACTGTGTTGAACAGAAGTTGGCTTGGAGTAGGGAACACTGCATTTCTCATTGGGTCTTTACCCTGAGTGCCATCACGTGCAGGGACTGGTGGAATCCATGTAGGTAAGCAGCTCTTGAATGGAGCCCTGTTGTTGAAGTACAAGTTGAACAGTAATGAAAAGATGCCTGAAGCAATGTCCCATAGCAGCTGCCATCTATAGCATTGGGCACTTTTGTAGGTCACATCTGCAGGTAGCACTGGTTTCCTCAGTGGGAGGGTCTACAGACCTTCCTGCCATGTGTTCTTGTTTTTAGGGGTGGCTCCCACATCACATTTTCATTGTGCCAGGCCAACCAATCAGCAGGCTTGGCTGACACTGGGGATCACTTCCACTCAGGCAACCATATTAGGGCATTGACTTTTATGTTCACATTCATGGGAGTGCTTATTGAAAACTGGGGACCATAATTGCCAGCTTACAAAAGGATAAGAGACACTAACTTCAGGGAAAATGTGTATATATCAGACAAACATTTCCTTTTGTTTTGAGACATCTCATTTAGCTCAGGTTGACCGTGAACTCCTAATCCTCCTGCTTCTACTCACTAAGTTATTACAGGAGTGTACTACTTTGAGCTTTACATTAGCATTTCTAATGAGAAATGTGTATAGTGAAAATTAAAGTGACATTTTAGGCACTTTCTGAATTGCTTATGTAGATTTTAAAAAGATAGCTTATCTTTCAAGCCTAGTTACATGACTTTTACTTCAACCTCAGTGCCTCAGTTTTCTTATCTATAGAATAGACACATTAATATTGACCTCAGTGAGATACTGTAGGGATTTAGTAATATAACACATTGAATGATTTATCTTAGTCAGTAAATATTTAAAAAATCAGAGCCGTTCGTAATGATAGTATTTAAATGTGCTACAGCTCACCATTGCTTCTGTTCATATCTTTGCGTTTCCTGATCTGCTTTAAATGGTAGCTGAGGGCTGGTTGTTTTGGGAGGGATGAATTCTACTGTTCTGCTGGTTTTGATGCAGTGTCTTGTTGGATAGACCAGGTGACCCCCAAATCCAGATCCTCCTGCCAGAGCCTCTCGAGTGCCAGGATTATACACACATTACAACTGTCTACTTTATGGCAGTTTTTAGCCTAAAGTATCACTGAGATAGAACTGTAATTGTAAATGCTGCATGTATAGGCACTGATGACTGTCACTTAATATTAAGAAATACATATTCTGTAATTTCTTTCGTTACTCTCAAAAGAAATTATTATTCTGAAGCAGGACTTTGACTAGGTTTTACACAGCTATCTTAAAAAAAAAAAATACAAAGCTTGTTTTGTTTGTGTGTATGTCTGTAGTTGGTGGTGGAGCCTGGAAGGATAGACCTTAAAAATGAGGTGGATTTAAGTCTCATACAATAAGCAACTTTATTTAGAGTGTCAGACATTTTTTAATCTGAGGGTTAAACCTGATTGAAGTATCCAATTTCAAGTGGTCAGGCAGCACTTGACAAAAACTTGTTTTTCCATAGAGACATATAACAGCAGCAAGCAGTAGTGAGTAAATTCACAGCTATCCACTACACCTGGCAGAGGCACAGAAGCACATTCCAAGAACAATTTTGTGTTCTAAGAAACCTGCATTCACAAGACTCTTCTTTTTTTGTTTGAATTTTCTCATAAGCACTCAGAAGTCCCTTTTGCAGGACCTGATTCTTAGACTGTGTTCAAACATATGTGCATGTTTCATGAATGTCTTCATGTGGGCGTGTGCTCATGAATGCTAGTACTTTCTGAGTCCAGAAGAGGAGATAGGCTTCCCTTGGAGCAGCAGTTACAGATGGTTGTGAACTGGCTGACCTGGGTCCTGGGAACTAAACTTGAGTCTTATGTAAGAACAGTACTTGCTTATAACTTCTAAACCATTTATCTCTCCAGTTCCACAAATGTCTTTTTAGTATTACTCTTTTGCAGTTCATATGAGTGAGGCTACACGTTATTTAGCAAGCTTCGACCCTTTCTGTGTGTTCTTGACATCTGACAATATAAGACAAACCTTCCTGCAATGATGAATAGGGATTCTAACCCTGAGATCACATCAGAACCACTTCTGGAGCCTTAAAAATATCCCAGTGCTGGGACAGTTTCAGTTTTACATAGTTGGTGTGGTTTGGGATGTAGGTATTGGTTTCTTTCTTTCTTTCTTTCTTTCTTTCTTTCTTTCTTTCTTTCTTTCTTTCTTTCTTTCTTTCTTTCTTTCTTTCTAAATACCCTCTAGGTGAGTAGAGGTGATTCAAGACCTGCAGGCTGAAAAGCATTCACTCCTCTAAGTGTAGTAGCTCAATGAAAGAAGCATTTGCATGGGAGTAGTTCTCAGCTTTCTCAGCAGTAATCCCCTTTTCATTGCTATGTCCATTTGACAGACTTGCAGCACAGCTGTGCTTGGGTAGCAATTTACTCTTCTGCGTCTCAGAATCCTCGGCTATCATCCTAGTGCCTCACGCAGGCTAGGTGGTCATTACCCCCACTGTACTTTTTATGGTTGACTACATAATGGAATGGAGCCCAGATTTAACAGCTAGTTGTTTCCACTTAATCCGGAGCCTTTCTCCTCCAGCAGTCCATGAGGGAATAGATCCACAAGCAAATACTTTCATTGCTCCAGGAGGAGAGAGACACCAGTTTTGAAATGCTTGAGGCATAAAATGGATCTTTTGTTAAGATTGACAAAGGCTTGCTGTGCAGAATATAAGTTGTCAGGTCTAGGCATGTGTCACCATGGGGGTTTGTGCAAGGCTGGGAATGGAACCCAGGGCTTTAAACAGGACACACAGCCTTCTGCTTACTGAGTTACAGCCCCAGCCTTTCATTATGCCTCCAAGCAGCTTGTCTTAATCAGCATTGTGAGTTGTGCAAACCAAGTGGAAATGCGTTTGCTCTTAATCATAAAGAACCAGGGAAACCAGGACACCCCCCCTCCTTTATATCCTCTCCATTGTCTCCCTCCCTCATTGTCTTCCCATGTTTAATTGGCCCAAAACTGTATAGTTGGTGATAATTCTTTGAGTACAATGGAGCATGACCTTGGACTTTGATAATGTATTAAGCTTCAGGTCTGTCAATTGAGAAATGCCAACCACGTATTAGGGAAGAGTAACTCCTTGCAGTTACAGAGCACTTTATAGTTTAGTTCTGTTTTGTTAACTAGTTAGTTTTGTTTTCCTGTGAGCCATGAGTTATTGGCAAGTCATTATTGTGTGTGGTTTATAGATGGATGCTTTCAAGACTCAGTAAGGTTGACTAACCAACCTGAAGGGATGGACCTGGACCTTGGATCTGAATGTAGCCTTTGGCCACAAATCCCTTCATTGTTCTGAGCTTTGCTTAGTGCTTTTACTTAGAGTAGAATACCCCTATTAATTTGACTAAGAGCGCCAAGGTTCTGTTTGTCCTAGCTGTCATAGTTTGAGTCTTTTGCGTTGTGTATGCTCGCCTGCTTACACGTGAGTGTGCTCGTGTGTGCATGCATGAGTGCACATGGAGCTCTATGAATATTAAGCATTCTGTCATTCGTCCATGGAAGGTACAGTTGATAACTGGGAGTGTTTGATGCAGTCAAGAGAGTGTCATCTTTTATTAACAGTTGTAATTTTTGTCTCATTAAGGTACCCTTTAGTCTATTGTGAGTGCAAATGTTCCTGTATGAAATTTTATCTGGGCAGTGTTTTTCCTAGTCTGTGTACCTCAAGTGATAAGATATTTGATTCTGTGAATGAATCTCTTCCATCTGACAGCTTATAGAGTGCCTACTATGTGCCTGTTGCTGATTTTCTTTACACGTGCCTCAAGAAAGTCTACAATACAAATAAAAATGTACAGACAACTTCTGTTTAGCTTCACCTTTATCAAGCATTTGGCTTCTGAGCTTTATTGATCTCTTAATTTTGGAGACATTGTTAGTCATTCGTTACCTGAGAGATACAGGGTAGGGAATGGTTTCCTGTGTCCTCAGTGAGGCTCATGAAAAGCTCATGGCTGTTGGAAACTTGCCAACATACTCTTGGCCTGTATGCATTTTCTCCTAGGCCTCTCTCTGCCAAATTCTCATTTTCTTCCTTCACAAGCAAATTCATATTCCCTCTGTCCCTCCATTCTCTTCCTTTTTCTTCTCCCACATCCCTGCCTTTGGTGGTACACACCTAGGATCGAGTATGTAAGTGACATCCATCAGTGTCTTCCTCCTTTGCTCCTTCATTGATTCCCTTAGGACAGGGTCTTTCCCTGAATCTGAGGTCCACTCTTGTACTAGGCTGCCTGGCTGGCTGTGGCTGGCTGGCCAGGGAGCTGCTGATATCCAATTGTCTCCACCTCTCAATGCTGGGGCTATAGGCATGTGCAGCCATGCCCAGCTTTTCATGTGCACAGTGAAACTGTCGTGGTTTTTTTTTTTTTCAGAGCAAGTTTTCTTTCACATTGAGTCATTTCTCCTGAATTTTCTACCAGTACCCCTCTTTTAAGAAACAGTGTTAAATATCCTAGTCTAGCCTCTAGCTTGCTATGTCCCAAAGGATTAATCTTGAACTCTTTACCTCCTGCCTCTACCTCTCAAGTGCTGGGATTACAGATGTGTGTGTGTGTGTGTGTGTGTGTGTGTGTGTTTGTGTGTGTGTGTGTGTGTGTGTGTGTATTACCATACCTGGTTTATGTAGTCTTTTTTTGACAGACTCCTGTATCGGATAGATTCAGTTAGGCTTAGCGGAATACAAGAAGGCATCTTAGCCCTCAAGAGCTGCCTGCAATGTCTCTTGTACATTCCATCATCACCCAGGAGGAGCTTGAGGTGAACTTACACACCCGCCCAAGGAGAGCAGACAGATGTACAAAAGAATCCTGGATTCTAAGATGGCTACAGCAGATGCTGCTATAGAAACCAGTAGCAGGAAGTAGATGTTAGAATATCATGTGACATTCTTCTTAAAATATGAGGACTTCAAAAGGTATTGGGAAAAAACTACTTTCATTTAACAGGAAACAAGTATTCGACTTCTTCATAGATGGTAAAGGATTTTAAAAAATTAAACAAACAAACAAACAAAACATTACTAAGCCTTTCCTCTTTTGCTGCCATCAGAGGGGTCCTTACATGTCTTGTAGAAGAAGAATTATTTATTTTCCAGTTATTTATTACACTGGAATTCTTTTCAGATTCTCTAGCCATGATATCTGTACTCAGCACTGTGGCCCTGAGATTCAGTTATTCCCATAAGCACAGAAAACTGGTTTTCCTCCTCTGCTGCTTTGTTCTTCCTATGCATCAGGGTGATTTATACCATGGTTTTCTTCGTCTGCTGCTTTGCCCCTTCTGTGGAGACCACCATTTCCCACAGTCCACATTTGGATAAAGCAGTATGTGAGAATTTGATTTCTGAGTTAGGAAATGTGGTTGATTATATCTCTTGATAATACCAACTCAGTACTCTGTCAACCCACATCGATGGGATCTTTCTTCATCCTTGCCCACAGAGCCCTAGTTTTAGTCAGCTGCTTATTTTTTTTTAAATGAAATTGAGTTCAGCAGGTACATCTTGATTAATTTAAGCTAGTATTTTAAGATATTCTTTAAGGTGTGTGTGTGTGTGTGTGTGTGTGTGTGTGTGTGTGTGTAGACAGGGTTTTGTGTGTCCTAGGCTGGCATTGGATTTGATGTAGCCAAGGATAACCTGGAACTTCTTGCCTATACGTTCTAAGTTCTGGGATTTTTGAGCTTGTACTATTCCTGGAAGGAATCCAAGGGCCTCATGTATACTGAACAAGCACTCTCCCAACTGAGTCACATCTTGGAATTTTCCTAGGTGGCACAGTATTAGAACCAATATTTAGCAGGACCCCCCCCCCACACACACACACCCAAGTACCACCACCAAAAATAAGTGCTAGAAACTGCCCTTGATCCTTGGAAGATCCCCCTTTCCCCCTTTTTAGGAAGGAACAACTCAAAACCACTTAAAACATTTGACTGCTTCTTACTTGGCTTGTGATTACTGCCAGGTTTGGTGTGGAAACACTTGCTCTTTCATCACCGGATAGTTTGATCTCAGGTAGCTGGAGACCCTTGAAGGCCTCAGTTGTGCTCAGCACCCCTTTTTGTTCCCCCTTTTTCTTCCCTTCTTAAGGTTTTACTGCTATGAATATATACTGTGACAAAGGCAACTCTTATAAAGGTGAACATTTAATTGGGGCTGATTACAGTTTCAAGGGTTTAGTCCATTGCCATCATGACAGGAACCTTGGCAGTGTTCAGGAGAAGAGTTCTCCATCCTAACCTCAGGATAGCCAAGAAGAGACAGACTCTCTGCACTGGGCAAAGATTGATTACTAGGAATCCTCAAGTCCCACCTACACAGTGACACACCTCCTCCAACAAGGCCACACCTCCTAACAGTAGCACTTCCCATGGGCCACACATATTCAAACCACCACACTTCTGTATTTACTGTAAGCCCTGCTGTGAAGGCAGAGCTTCCTGAAGCCAGGCCCCAGCTAAAGTTTTAGGTTTAGTGTCCAAATCTTTTAAACCTCTTCACTCAGCAGCAGGGGGAAATATCCATACTGCCAATAATAAGTTAGTCCAGGTCAGGTCTATTCGGACTTTACTCTTACACTTTAGTTGTTGAGATTGTGAGGTGTGGAAAGTGAAGAAGGTAAAGATGCTTCCTGTCACTTCTTTCTGTAATTGAAAGTGTTTGTTCTTATCTCCTGGCCTGATTTAAATGATGCTTTGTGACTGACTTAATTTACAGGGATTTACCTCATTCCTGAAGTTGGCTTTAGCAGCTTTGGGTAGCATTAGTGTTTTGTGTGACATTTCAAAAGACTGTTTGATCCAATGTTAATCCTTCTGGTAGCTATTTGTTGCTAGAATTCCTTCCCTGGGGCCAATGTGAACAATGGATACTTTCTCCTAAGACCTTAAGGATAAACCGAAATGGTGATTCCACCACAGTTCATCCTGAGTGTTTCGGTCTTATTTAGAGAGCATAAATGAGAGGTTACTGACAGGAATATGGGTGACCCCAAAGCAACTATACTGCAAAATCTTCACTCAAAATAGATGACAAATTTATCATGACCATATGGATGGAGCACCTTCCCCCAATCTTCTCCAGCCTATAATATGTTCTAGTACTTGCTAGACTCCTGTTTGCATTCAGTTAGTGAAAATTTGCATTTGCATAGTTGGAGTGCACATGTTTGGAAGGAGTGGCTGGAATATAGATGAAAGTCCAGTGACCCCCTTCCTACATCTTCCTGCGAGGTGAAGTCAGCAGACCACATGCTCCTCTGGGATGGACTCTTGAAAGTAATCAATCACAGCCTATCCCTTGAGGCAGGTGGCAGAGAGTGTGGTGAAAATAGCTCCTTACAACACTATTGTACTACAACTCTGCAGTGAGGCTTCCATGTGCCTGAGACACTGTGTTGCCCTTCCCCTGTTAAACTGTGTGTTGAGGTGCAGGTCCATCACAGTGGGGAAGCCAAGATAACAGGAACTTGAAGCAGGGACTTAGCGTGTCCATAGTCAGGAAAGAGAAGTGATTACAATCTATGTTCCCTTTTTCCACGTGCACAGTGAATCCCCTGCCTAAGGAATAGCTTCACCCACAGTTAAGGTGGACAGTCTTACCTTTATCAGTCAAAGTAAACAAGACCCCCAGATCTCCAGGCACACCCAGAGGCCCTTCTGGCTTCTGTCAAGTTGATAGTGAGCACTCACCATCACAGGTGTTTTCTTCCTTCACTCTCCATTCTAGTTTTCCTCAGGGTTTCCCACTGAACCCTGAGCTTATGGTTGAGAGGATTTCTGACCTTGCCAGAAAGCCCTATCGATTTACCTGCTTCTGTCTCCCCAGTGTTGGAATTGCAGGTACAAGTTACTATACCTAGATTTTTATGTGGGGGACTAAGAATCTAAGCAGTGGTCATTGTGCCTGCATGGCAAGTATTTCACCACCGTGATTTCTCCCCTCAACCCCTGCTATGTTTTAAACCTATAATTTCTCTATGTTTAATAACACCATTTATCACTTCAGTCACTAACTGCAAGATGTAGTTATAAGGTTTTGAATATAAACTGCAAATTATTTAGAACCCCCCGTGGTTGGCTTTTCTAGATACAGATAAGTAGAAGGTCTGGTTTGTGCATTCCTGTGGTGGACTCTTCTAGAAATAGCTAGAAGGTTGTAAAGGCGGGGCTGTCATCCTTGTGGTAGTTCCTTTGAGAAGCAGCTGGAGTGGCTCAGGGGATGAGCTGTGATCTTTGCAGTGTGCTGTACTAGACACATGATGTCAGGTTCTTGCTAAGGCCTGTAACACTTTACCATGTTATGGTCCTTGTTCGTCAATGGTGACCTTCTCTTTTCTCTTCTCCTCAATCCTCCATTTACCCGTCTTTCAGGCTAGCTAACCTTATATTGTTCTTTATTTTCTGTGGATTGAGAACAGACTTATCGCACTGTTTACCCAACTGTCTGTTATTCAAGGTTTTTATGCATAGGGTCTAAATGAAAAATTTTAAGGTAATTTTTTGTTCTGTTTGTTTCTTACTATACCCTAGTGTGAGGTACTTTTGTGATATATCTCACTCTCTTCTTCATCTGGATAAAGGTACCGGCTGATATTTCAGAGTTTCTCAGTCAACTCTCAGTCCTTGACTGAGGTTTAGGAACTAACCAGGCTCCCTTCCATATGGCCAATAGAATGAATATTACTGAATTACTTAATTTCCAGCTCTCCAAATTAACACACCTTGGAGTAGTTTTTTTGCTCTTTGACTTTAATCTGATAAAACCATGTTTGCACTGATGTTTCGGGTCTTGTGTTCTGCCACCACCAGCCTGCAAGGTCTAAAGTTTAAATCAGTCCTTGATGCTGACTTCAAATAAGAACTACTTAAGAAAGCTGCATGATAATGTCAGACACTTCACCAGCCCACAGCCAGACTCCTGTGAGAAGCCAGGCAGTAGCAGGTTCTGAGAATCTCATATGTATTTCCTATTGAGCTTGGGCCTGAAGTAGCCAAAGAAAGCAAAGCCAGTAAACTGCTTTCTTGTAGCTTCCTTCTCTTGGCTTTCTTTTCGTTTTATTTTCTGTATTCTGTTTCTTTTCTATCTTTATCTGTCTTCTCTCTCCATTCCAAACATCTCTATCTACTTTTTGTTTGTTTGTCTGCTTGTTTGAGATGGGATCTCACTGTGTAGCTTTGACTGGGCTTTGGCTCATTATGCAGTCTAGAATAACCTTGACTTCACAGAGATCACCTGTCTCCCCCGTGTGGTGCTGGCAATAGGAATGCCCCACAACCAGCTGTCCTCTGTCTTACCTTGTTTCCCCTCTAAAATCAGTCTTCCCTCAGTTCCTGAGTTTTAGGTATTACTCACTTGGGAATCTCATACATTATGAGAGTTACCCAAACATCAGTGTATGTGTCCAATGTGGAGATCTCTCTTATCCCCATGTTTACTACTTTCTAGAAACTTTCTAGATTCTGGGCTGAAGATCGAGCCCAGTAATCATTCAAGGTGGTTAGGGACTGGGAGATATTCAGCTGGTAAATGTGCTGATCTTGCACGTCAGAGGATCTTAAGAGTCCTCCGAAGCCCTGTCAGAAAAGCCTAGTACAGTGAGGTACATTTGTAATCCTAGTTCTGTGGAAAAGACAGGCTGATCCTTGAGATTGCCTGCTCACCCAGCCTAACCTGCTTAGCAAATTCCACACAACTCAGAGACCCCCACCTCAAAACATAAGGTGAACAGCTCTTGCAGGATGAATGGCACCTGCATTTCCCTGGCTTTGAACTCAGGGATCACCTGCCTCTACCTTTGCCTCTAAAAGGATGGGATTAAGGGAGTGCCTGTCTGTACTATATTTCCATACACGCAACCATGCCTGTCTGTCTGTACTGTATTTCCATATACACACTTGTGCACACGTAGCTCAGCTCCCTACCCCCACAGTCAGAAATAAGGACAGGAGATTCAAGATAATACTCTTAGCCCCCCTGTGACACAGAACCCAACAGCTACTGAAAGAGGGAGAAGGAAACCCTCAGCATGTCTTCAAGTGCTCTCCTCAACGATTAAGGCAAACATCAGAAATGGAGCTCAGAACTTTGATCTTATTTTAGTTAACCCAGTACTCCAGGGAGTGGATGGATTCAAGATGAATTCCCAGCACTGTGAGTGGGAGCTTTAAGAGACTTTGTTATTGTTGTTGTTCAGCAGAAAATATTGCAGAAATAAATGTCATCTTTTGAGATCACTGTTTTGATTCAGTGTTGAAGATTTGTGCCACAAGACCTCCCTAGACCATCGTAGATATTGCAGCCCTTCCATTTGCTGCCTGTTAACCCAGGAGTGTGACAGAAGCATGATGTCTAGAGATTGCCAGAGAATGAGAACACTTATCTTGGAATTGAAGGGGTAGGGGCTGAAAACTGATTCGGGGTGAAGTCCCTGTCACTCATAGATTTCACTGTAGGGCTCGGCCTCAGCGGGAACTCAATGCTAGGAGAAATCAGACTCCTTGAGTCAGGCTGTTGAATGCTGTTTATGTACTTCTGACTTCTGAGTAAGGGAGATACTTGTTAATTCTGGTGCAGAAGCTTCAGTCTGATTATTAGGGAAAGGTTGGAAAGGTTTGAGGGTGTCAGAGCATATGCACATACTTAATCAACAGCGGGTCTTTGTTGTAGTAGGATTGGCCTCCTGCTCGTGATTGATTGGCATGTCTAATGGACTTGGTGCAAGCCTCCATTAAGCTGTTTCTTCAGCTTACCATCAGAAACAATGCACACTTGTATGTATAGAAACATTAAAGTGACATATTGAAGATCAGAGAAATATTTAGCTTTATATAGACGGTGCTCATCTGTCCTTTGGAAAGTAATTTTTTTTTTTTTTGTAGTTCCTGCACACCTTTAATTCCCTGGCTAGGATTTATATACAGTTTTGGGAGTGATTCAGGGTTTGATAGCAGGTACTTCTCATTGTTTTTGACTGAGAGCTGCTAATACATGACCAATATCACACACCTCTCCTGCGGCGGCGGGGGGCGGGGGGGGCTGTAGGGGGCTGTGACTGCAACAGGAGCCAGGAGCCCAGGAGGAGTGGTCGGACACCTTCAGTCCCATGCAGGCAGAAAGAGGTCTGGAACTCCAGAGACACTCACCGGGTCTCCGGAGTTCCAGACCTCTTGCTCAACCGGGACCAGGTTGCCTGCACAGCCTTCTGCCCCATACGATTCCCTTAGACAATTAGATGTTGGGAACTCTGATCCAATGTATGGATTAGTCCTTGGATAGATTCTTAGTAAGATGGTATTATCTGGAAGTGGGGCCTAGTCTGAGGAAGTAGGTGACAGTGAATATATGTATTCTTCAGGTCATCTCCTATTCTAGCCTGGTATTACAGCCTGCTTCTCTACCCCATCACCTTGGTATTTTGAAACAGGGTCTGTGTTCATAATCTTGGCTGGAATTTATTATGTAGACTATGCTGACCTTGAACTCAGAGATATGGCTGTCTCTGCTGTCTGAGTGAAACCGTGGAACAAACTAAATCTTTCCTCCCTATTTTGTTCAGGTGTTTATTCATAGAAGCACAAGAGTAATTAACAAACTCACTAACACTGTCTGGTTTTTCTTGAGCACTGGCAAGACTGGATATCACAAACACAGTGAATGCTACAGAAGCCAGCCCTGTGCAAGGGACTTTGTGCCTCTGAACAGAGCAGTCCTGGTGGAAGCTGACATAGCACACACTTTACTTGTTTCCTTCTCTGCCTCCTCTTATTGTTTTGGAACAGTATCTCAGTACATAGTTCTGGCTGACCTGGAATTCACTATATGTAGATCAGGCTGGCCTCAAACTCACAGAGGTCAACCTGCCTCCTGGGAGTACTGGGATTAAAGGCATGTGGTATCACACCTGGCTCCCTAAGGGTTTTATAATTTCTATTTCTCCTCAAGAGCTGGATTGGAGTGTAGTTTTTTTCTTCTGTTTTGTGTTTTATTTTTTTATTAGATATTGTCTTTATTTACATTTAAAATGTTCACCCCTTTACATTGGAGTGTACCACCAGACCTGTCTATACTATTTTATAGATGTGTGTAATTGTGATATCTCTCTCAACTAGGAATTGATGTAGCTGTGGTTAAAGAGATAGAAAATAGTATCTGTACATAAAATCATACACATACATACATACATACATATGATTGACTCTGGACATGAGAACTATTCTCTCATAACTCTTTCCCTGGTGACTCTGCTCCTCCCCCTTCCAGTTTTACTCTTTCATTTAAAAGCTCTCATCTAATCTGTCTTTATGAAGTGGATTTTTAAATCACTCTCTAGTTGATACCTATTGAGGACTCTAAATTACCTGACTAAGCTCCTTAGGGTCAAGGACAGAGGTATAACTTATAGGTGTTCAGGAAACTGGTACTCGCTTTCTACTTTCATGAAATCTGTTATAATTGATTCAAAGACTTCAGATCCTAGAAAAATGTTTATAATCACATTAGCACTCATTCATCACTTAGAAGAAATAGGTGTGGCTGGCCATAAAGTTGACAACAGCTGTAGGATAATATCCATCATTTCTGTGTTAAGCTCACTGTAGTTTAGGGAAATGGCAGGAAAACCAGTTTAAGCACAATAAGTGTTGGTGTTAGTTGTGTGACAGATGCTTTAATAAGGGAATGTTAGTTACAAGAGGAAGAATTTTGTTCTGACTTAAAGTTTGAGAGAAACATTCATTCTGTTATGGCTAGGAAAGCAGGATTCCAGAAATGGGGGCAGGAAACCAGTTTGTCACATTGCAACCATTGTTAGAAAACAGAATGCCAACAGGAAGTGAGGTTAGGCTACAAAGCCTCAAGGCCTTCTCCTAGTGATTGACCTCCTCCTCCATTAGGGCTAGACCTCCTAAAAATCCACAGCCTTCCCAAACAGTGCCACCAGCTGGGGACCAAGTGTTCAAACACATAAACCAGCAGAAGACATTTCACATTCAAACTATAGGTACCATCTTGAAACCCTCTGGAAAACTTTACTGTGTTTTAAGTTGTTAGGGAAGCATTCTTGGTGAATAATGCATCTGGCCTGAGATGACGGCCAGAGTCCTAAAAAGGTGGATGTTTGACTTACTGTGTCACCTGCAAATGGTAGTAATGTACCCCGGATCCATTCAGCTGTTATGAAGATTGTGTGGGACAAATATACGCACAGCTCATGTAGCAGTTCTGGTGATGGAGAAGCTATCAGGGATGATGGATAACCATATCAACAGTCCTTTGTTCTTCACAACAAACGTCCTCTGCAGACAGCAGCACTTTTTGCAGCCTATAGCTGTATAGAGGGGGTCATCCACCTAGAACTTGGTATGGACAGGCTTTGAATCTGGATGTTTCTCTCCTGGTTACCTTTGTTCTCTTTATGCTACTCAGGAGGCTTGAGATGATTCCAGCTGCTTCCTGCTTCATTATCCTCCTAACTGTCCCACTGAGAGCAGTCTGCAATTGCCTGCCCCTCCTCTCCCTGCCTCCTGGTCCTGCCATGAGTCACTGCTGAGCCATTTGTGTCAGAGAAGAAAATGGGGGCTTGCTATTCGCATGTAGCAATTTGCTGTGCATTCTTACTTATTTGTCGGGGACACCAGCCGAGAAGTGTTCATCAAGAGGCATCATGTTTGTTAAGGGACCACATGGTGTATTTTAAAAGCTCTCAGCTCTCTCTGGCTTCATCGATTGTGCTTTAGCATAAGGAATAAAGTGTTACTGAGCCTTTTATTAATAATACACATGCTTTCCATTTAACTTTGACTGGTTAAATCTGGCATAAAATGGATTCTTGCAAGTCAGGCTCCCTGGGATGTGTAGCTTCTCTTACACTATTTATTCTGAGTATCATTTTTGAACAGGGGACTTAGTCGTTTTTTGAATCTAATGCTCTGAACTAGATTGCCTCCATTTGTTTTCTTTCCTGATTGTGTGTGTGTGTGTGTGTGTGTGTGTGTGTGTGTGTGTGTGTGTAGAGGCCAGAAGAGGGTATAATATCCACTGGATCTGGAGTTACAGACAGTTGTGTGCCATACAACAGAGGTGCTGGAATGGAAATGCAGATCAGAGCCTGCTCTGGACTCTTGAGCTATCTCTCTAGCCTTGTGCACACACTTAATCATCTGTATTCTGTACATTTTGCAAAAGTGGGTAGCCAGTACTGGAAGTTTACATTCAAGTTGAGATGAGTTAAGGGATAGTGTAGTTACTTTACAGGTAAGAAATGGGACGAAAGGGGTTGATATGGTAGTGCTGTTGATAAATTTCAGATATTCACAGCACAGATAGTTAAGAATTTTGTTTTGTTTTGTTTTGTTTTGTTTTCCCCAAGAAAATAACTTGACAGAGTAAACTGGAAATTTCTACCACCAGTGCTGTCAGAAACTTTGGTATCTAGTTGCAAGTATGTGTGGGTTTTTATTGTTGTTTGCTTTGTTTTGTTTGTTGTGGTGGTTTAGAGATAGTTTTTGCCCAGGCTGCCTTCAGACTTGCAGTACAGCTGAAGAGGACCTTGAACTCTTAATCCTTCTTCCTTCACCTGTGGTTGTTAGAAATACAGTGTGGTGTTGAAGAGTAAAGCCAAGGCTTTGTCCATGCAGTGTGGTCACTTTACCATCCCAGCAGAGCTCCATCTATTGCTGTCCCCTTTACCACTGCTGTGCCCCTTGTTCTGAGTCACCAAGCTGTGTTGAACCCCAGTTGTTTTATGGATGAATCACCGATTTATACAATTCTTTCTGCTGGTAAAATTTTTCTTTTATACGAACATATTACTAGGTAGCGTAGTAACCATATAAAAAAGCAAACATTTAATTGCCAAAGTTTGGAGTAGTAGAGCCCCTGATTAAGACTTTCTTCTGGCTTCTGAGAAACCCACATGAAGCATCAATTAAACTTTGGCTTCAGTTAAGGGCATGAGCTTCAGAATGACTTTTTTTCTTCTTTTTTCTTTTTGCCATAATTAGGATTCCAACAGGGCAAAAGTTATTTCTGTTAAGATCTGTTCTTTTCTCTTGCTTTTCTACCCACTGGAGGCACACTGAAGAGTTTTAACTGTATAATACAGGGTTTTATCATCGAAAACTCTTGAATGGGGTAGGCACTTCCAGTGGTCAGTGATTTACTGTGTTCTTCTGCTTGGATGTTTTATAAGATCTCTAAACATCATCTCCAGAACATAGCCTTGGCTTCATAGACATGTATAATTTTGGCAGTTACTCTTTAGAGTTCTAGACTGTAGGCATGTGTCAGACATGCTTAATGTAATTTAATCCCTGAGTATCTTCTATAACAGGGCCATAATTTTTCTATGTCAGAATAGCACAATAAAGGAATAAAAGTTGGTTTAGTTGAGTTGGGCTAGGGGGACATAGCTCAGTTGGTAGAAGCCTTGCCTCACACAAGCAAAGCTCTGGCTTCAGTCCATGACAAAGCATAGATTGGGTATGATATTGAATCCAGCCCTCGGGAGGTAAAGGCAAGAGGACCTGAGTTCAGTCTTCCTGAGTCATAGAGGAAGCCTCAGGCCTGCCTTGCCTACATGTTCTTTAAAAAAGAACAATATGTTTACATGTGTATATATGAATAATTTTTGAGTGTACATTAAAAGTTAGGGGAAACACCAGCTATCTACTTTGTGTGAAACCCCAGCCACAGTAGAGTTTGTTCTTTTGGAAAGATATTTGGAGGAGAAATGTAGTGTGGGGCATTCAGAACAAGCTAGGGCTAAGCTGGAAGTTTCACAGCAGGAGCTTAGGTTCTGTTCCTCAGGCTCAGTATCTATAGGCAAAGCGTACTCCTTTGGTTTGTAGGAAGTGTGCCCGGATGGGATAATGCAAGGATCAGTGTTTGGTGGGGAACCAGGTACAAGGAGAGACTGAGGGAGAGGACATCTAGGAGAAGAGTCATCAGACTAGCCTAACATTTCTTAGGAAGTGTATGTTCTCTCTCTTTAGTTCTGTCCTACAGAGACCGAAGGCCCTTAAGCCAGGCCAGGAACTATGTTTGGGATCTGTTCTTTCTTGAGACAGGATTCCATTGCACGTCCATGGTAGCTTGGATCCTGCCACATAGCCTAAGCTCCTTAGGAGGAGACATCTGATGTCTTTCTGCATCAGCCTGTTTGTTGTATCTGCCACTGTGGCTAGCTTTGTGATTTTGAAAAGCACTAGTGGTCTAATGTTTTTTTGTTTTTTGTTTTTTTCCCAATTCAACTGTTACCTGATGTTGGTTTTACTTGATTGCTGTCATACACCATGATCTGTGTTACTGAATAGCTGTACAGAAGGAGACCTAGCTGCTAAGGAAGCACAGAGAAATCTGCTTGTTTTCCAGAAAGCATTACTTATAGTCAAATGACATATTTTTATTGGCGTGGATTGCCTTTGTTGAGATTAAACACTGAAACAAAATTAAGATTCTTCTGAAGACTTGAGCCTATTAATATCCGTTTCAGTTGTTTAGTACTAATTTGGGGAGTCTGATATCTGTAGGGGAAGCCTGTCAGTTGTTAAGCATTCCACTAGGAGAAGCATTGAGTCCCAGGGCGTGTTAAGATGAAGCAATTGAACATGGTTTCATTGAGCTCAGAGTATTGACTCTGCTTGGTAATTATAGCAAAGGGAGCTCTAATGGTCAGATTTTGGACTGGAATATTAGAGACAGTGACCAAATTTGAATGGAAAACATTGAAGGAATAAAAATATGTGAGTGTATATAGGGTGAGTAAACAAATGACACGTCTGAGAATGAAGGCCATGCTAACTTCTTATTCTGACAGTTGGAAAGAAAATGACAGAGTTAAGCATCTTCATTTCCCTTGGCTTGAATGAAAAACTAGACTTTCTATGATTGTTAAAACTAAACAAATGGGTACTACAAATACAATATAGTACACATATCAGGAGCAGATCAGTATTATAATCAGTGATGAAATATTTGGTTCAGCTAAGAAACATCTTTGGAAAACTATCTATTAGATGAACCAATGTTGGAGAATAGAATTCTTACATCCCAGATGATCAGAAAGTGGGAAATAGTATGTTACAATGACCTGTAACCAAGAAGTCTCAATTAGAACTGTGGCTGGTAGGGTACCCCTCAGGTTGAGTCTCCTGATATGGTGATCATGGCATATTTCATTGAGACAGGCAAGATTGCTGTGTGGGAAGCAGCAATGCTTATTGCTCAAGGATGAGGACCTGGGTTCAGATTCAAGCACCCATATATATGTAAAAGCTGGGTGTGGCTGTATTTACCTCAACCCAGGTATTATAGAAGACAGTGTCAGGGGGATCTCTGGGGCTATCAGGCTGGATTTAGGCTCAATAAGAGACCCTATCTGAAGAGAATAAGGAGGTGGGTGATAGAGCAGTATGCCTTCTATCCTCCTCTGTCCCTTTCATGTATGTAGCATATGTAATCATGCACATATACACACACGTATACATTTACTAGATGGACATATACATGTATAAGATAAATGTTTAGCCCAAGCCCTGCCAAGTTTCATGAAAGTCAGTCAGTCAGTCAGTCTGTCTGTCTGTCTGCCTGCCTGCCTCTCTCTGTCTGTGTATGTGTGTGTATGGTAACTGTGTAGGGGTTGGAGGTCAACTTTGTGGTATTGATTGTCTCTTTTTACTTTTACATAGGCTCTAGACATCAAACTTTTTTTTTTCCTGCCTTGGTAGCAAGCTTTTTTATCCACTCAGCTACCTCCCTTGCCTCTCAACCAGCTCTGCTCTCCAGATCACTTTAGAAAATTTCTGTTTATGGCTAGGATGGGATTCTTTGGATGTGCTAGAATGGTTTAGAAAGTACATATTAAGGATTTTGCTGTTAAAGTAGCATATCTATAATTGATTTGTAATGTTTCTAAGAAATACTTTGTTATACTTTTAGCAAATATTACAAAAATTAAAAGCTCTGGAATGCTGTATTAGACATGGGTATTTGTTTGATATTTTCAATTAATTTGACAAAAAATTCAACTGAAAAATGGGCTGGCTCAGCTCATTATCATACTTATTGGCAGGTGATTTTGAATTGCCATTATAGGTTTAAGATAAAATGCTGCTATTGGGTACTCTGTGGGACTGGAGAAATGGCTCCAGGGTAAAGAGTATGTACTGCTCTTCTAGGGTTTAATTTCCCAGCATCCACATCTGTCAGGTTACAACTTCAGCTCCAGGGGATCTAACAACCCTCTTTTAGCCTCTGTGAGCATTGTGCTTATGCCACAGGCAGGCAGGTAGGTACACGCACACACATGAGCATACACACACACACACACACACACACACACACACACACACACACACACATGCGCGCGCGCACCTATCTTTCTTTAAAAGTGTGATCTAGGCCTGTATTTGGTGTGTGGCATGAGACTGTTGGGCTTCGGCTCTTCCATGGTCCAATAAGAGGCAGTCATAATATGCATCTTATGTGTAAGTTAAATAAGGAATGAGACATCAAGATATTAGATAAGTGCATTAAAGAAACAGATTCTTGTGTACCAGATCCAGTAGAGGTATTGATGTTGGAGTATGAGTATTCATCACTAGGTAGGGGCTTCCTATGGGTTTGTATTTATAGCAAAGTTCTTCAGTAGGTACATGTAAGAGGTCAAGATTTAAGAGGTCTCATGGTAAAGATAGTAATAATCTGAGTGAAGAAAATCTTGTCTTTTTAAAAAATGTGGCATATTTAGTGCAGTGCCTGGGGAGTGGCCAGTTTTCTATAAATGCTTGTTGAGTGAACAAGAAGTTGATTAGGATTGAAAGAATGCCCTTGGGATAATGCTGGACACTGCAATGTTAATGACTAAGGATCAGAGTAACAGGTAGTTGCTGGTCTTTGCTACTTTGTGGGTTCTTCTTTTTCCCAGCCTTTATCCCTGCCCCAGTTTTACCCCCTAACACTAGATAGGATAGAGGAGAGAGAGGAATTGGGAAAATCCTTAAATCTAATGTTTCTTTTTGTTTCTTCTTTGACTAAAGCCACTAATAGACTGTGACCACTAACCACCAACCTTGCCTGTCAGGGTTCTATCATTTATGTACCCTTTGAAAAGTTCCCAGAATTCCAAATGTCACACAGTCTTGGAAATTATCTGCAGCTAGCAAAACCATGCTTCTGCCAGAGCATGAGGCAAATCATGGTCAGCTGCTCTGGACAGTCCAAAGCAGCCCCACGTCCTCACACCTGGGAGTAAAGGGAAAACATATTCTTATATTATTTCTGTGTTTTTTAAAGAAACCAAAATTCCAGAATTTTCACTATAGGTAGATTGTTGGTATTTCACATTCCTGTAAAGACAGAGATCCGTACTTAGCCATAGGGGAACCTTCTGATGGCTTAACTCGATTGGTAATCAGTCTGTACCTGCAGGGTAACTATATGGACACATGCTGTGTCCCTCCTGGAGATAAGGGACTCTAGATTCTGAAGGCTGAAGCCATTTGCAAGGTAGTCCACATCAAGATCATGAGAACTCAACCTGGATTTTCCAACTCTTTAATAACGGTCTGTATTTAGCAGCCAAGGCCAGTGCTGTTTTGCTTTGGGAAGTGATCAGTTGCATAGTATCTCTGTATCATGTGAGAGCGATTAAGCATGAAAAGAGAAAGTAATAGATTAAATGTCCATACACCAGTAAGTCCTTGTTACACTACTCACTTCCCCAGTCATCATTTGGCCTATTGAATAATGAGGATAATAAAATTGAAGTAGTAGAACTATTTGTGATTTATAAACAAACCTCTCCATTTTACTTAATAGGCTATAGTTATTAGGAAGAATGAGAAACCCTAGTTAATCTTAATGTAGGCTACTTAGGAAAGGAGATAGTTCAAACAGCATTAGCCTGCCTCTCCCTCCCCCCCACCTTCCCTCTCTCTCTGCTGAAAATGGGTTTACTTCTACCTATCTAGTACAGATGCGGCTATTGCTATAAGAGATGTGTCACTACCGCTATAATCTCACTGAAGGAAATCAGCTATCTATACATAGACAAAAATAAAATGTGCCTGAGTGGGATACGGTCTTCTAGCTTTCAGAAGTTGAGTGAGGTGTTTGGTGTAGAGGGCTCAGCAGATAAGATTCTGTCAGCTTTCAGAAACCATACCAAGACAGCAGAGAGGAAACATGACCAACACTAAAGAGATGAAATATATATTTTATACCCATATTAATATTTCATTGACGAGAAGGTCAAAATCTACATTTAAATGGAAATATTTAAAAAGCAGAAGCATAATATTTGGCTAGGTGAAATGCTGGGGGTTTCCAAGCACACAGGACACACCCCTGTGCCCCTGGCTTGACAGATCTGCTGTTTCTTAGATCATCCTGGGGCTTTTAATTGCTTCGGGCTTGTGGTATGCCTTCAGCCCTACATTTAGAGGCCTTCATTTTAAGTGTTCTTCTATGTAACCCTTAATTGGGTTACATACTAACATCAGGCCTGTGGACAGGCCTCTCTGAGTACTGTCAGGGTATGTAAATATCTAGAAGTCTGTTTCACTCAGTTTGTAAAATGGATACAATAGGATTGTGGACAAGCAGGAAGTCTGAAGTCATGGAAAATCCAATTAAATGTTTTCTAACAAAAAGTACCAGAACCATCAGGGTATATATGTGGGGAACACACATTCAAATTCCATTTTACCCTTTCTTTTCCTCTACTGTTCATAGTGTGTGTTAGACTTCATTCACAGCATCTCAGTTGTAAGGTGGATGACTGCCTACGCAGTATTCCAAGAATAACATCTTCATGCACTCCAAGAGGAAGGAAGGATGCCAGGAAAAGGAATTTTTGTGGTTTCTGTTCATTGGTTTCTGCTTGTTTTTTGTTTTGTTTCCAAGAAGTAAGCATTTCCCCAGTAGCCTGAAGAATATTTCTTATACCCCGTTGACTTGACTTGTATTCCACTCCTATTGTGGCTTGATTGCTAAATGTCCCCAACAGGCTCATGTGTTTGAAACTTGATTCCTAGCTGGTGGTTGTGTTCTGAAAAGTGGTGGAAACTTTCCCAAGTTGAGTCTTCCTGGAGGAAGTGGGTCACTTGCTGGTGAGCATTAGAGCTTTTATATCCTTGTCCTACTTCCTGTCCACTTTGTGCTTCATGATGTAGGATGCAGTGTGGTGACCATTTATGTCTTCCCTCTGCCCCCATATTTCTTCTCTACCACAATGGCCTGTGTCTCTCCAAACTGTGAGTCCTTCTTAAAGTTTTTTTTTGTCAGTTATTTGATTATAAAGATAAAATAAATGTTGAATACAACTCTTTTACCATCTCCCCCAACCACTGATAAAGGGAGTAAAGGTGCCTGCAGTGGTTTGGGGCTCTCATACTTGTATCCTGAAATTGGTCCCATTGCTTCTCTTGTAAACCCAAACCTACTGTTAAACAAAAGGAGTGGAAAGTGAGTTGTCTTTACATAGATATTCTGGTGGGTGCATCTGAGTGTGGAGTGATTATACATGAAATATTATTGTTACCAGTGCTTGGGGTCAGGGAAGGTGTTTCTAGTTCTTGGCCTCTCATCCAAAGCACTGAAAATAAGGGTTTTGTAAACCAAGCAAGATGATTTTTACTTGAAGTAAATCTTCAGTATAGATCAAAAAGAGGGATACATTATCAGAATTGATAGCAGGCCATACAAGTCAGGATACTCGGGGCCCCAGGTTACAACCTGGGTCTCTTTTTATGGGGTCTGTGGGAAGGAGAAGCTATTTTCTCATTTGATTAATAGATCAGGTATACAATCTTTATATTATTATTATGGATGCCCTACCCCTATGCATCTTATTTTAATTATATTCATGGTCAGTTATAGACACAGGGAGAATCCTCTGTTTACTATCTGAAAGGTTTGTAGAGAACATTGTTTCACCTTACTGCACATGGCTGGATCATTTCTTACAGTATTCATACCTTAAAGGTATGTGGTTGGGAATATAGTTAAATAGAGCCTCTTCAAATTTACTTGGTACCAAAGATAGGGAAACTTAATATTGTTTATAAATTGGAATATGCATAGCTGATACAGGTGGAGGATCAAGTTCACAGGTGCATTGTTTGTAGAGAGCTGTGGTGTATGCATAGTGCATGCTGGTAAATGAAGTAAGCTGCCAAGTACAGGGTGGATGTGTGTGTGTGTGTGTGTGTGTGTGTGTGTGTGTGTGTGTGGTGTGTTTATAAATTGCACAATTAAATGGGTACTAACTTATTTCCTATGCTTATCTGCCTCAGAATTTTCCTTCATTTTACTTAGTTGCTCCTAGGTTTATAAAGAGCTACAAGGCGCAAATCAGATACAGATCTAGAAAGGGAAAGGTGATAATTTGACTCTGACTCCTCCCTAGAGACATCATAGCAGTGATAAGAGAGGATCCAACTCTCTAAAGCTGTGTACATGAGCCAGCACCTCACGAGAGACCTGTGTTTGCCCTAGGTGGAACTGTGGCGAGCATCCAGTACTTCCTATTGTACTCTGTCCACTTCTCTGTGTGTATTAGGGTCATTGTTGTCTCATGACATAATGAGTGTCTAGGCTTAATTACTACTCTGCTTCTGTTTCATTCTCACATTTGTTTGTTACTGTTGTGTACGTGAGTGCATATGTATTTGTGTGCATATGTGTATGTAAGCCACAGGTCAGCTTCAGATGGTATTCCACAGTGGCTAGCTAACATGTTAACTTATTTCTCTAGTCTGGATGGACTTCCTTCTGTCTCTAACTCCCCAATGCTAGGATCACAAATGCAAAACACCATACCTGGCTTTTAAAAAGCCTGGTGAGTGGAGAGATGGCTCAGAGGTGCTCAGATTGCTCACTGCTCTTCCAGAGGTCCCGAGTTCAATTCCTCACAACCACATGGTAGCTCATAACCATCTGTAATGAGATCTGGCATCCTCTTCTGGTGTGCAGGCATATATGCAGGCAGAACATTGTACACAATAAATAAATAAATCTTAAAGAAAAAAGCCAAAAATCATAGTTTCTAGAGATTGAACTCGGGACTCGGGTCCCCATGCCTGAATGATGCTCTGTCTCTTCTTCTTCTTCTTTTCTTTTTTTTTTTTTTT
>NW_022196905.1:126175302-126175812 GCF_008632895.1 Mastomys coucha | reverse complement strand
TTTGGAAAAGCATTCATCTCAGAGAAAGAGTAACTTGTAAAGTCCTCTTCTTCAAACTTGATACAAGTGCTACAAATGTCAAGCAAAGCATTCTGTCTCACTCTTTGTTGTTCTCTTTCCTATAAGCCACCTCCCAAGTTAATTGTCTATGTCTCCCTTGGGTATATAAATACTTTTGAAATATGTAAGCTGTTCTGAAAACCACAGTATAGTGTAAAAACATGAAATAAACAATACTACTAATAGAGAGGCTAAGATAGGAGAAACAAGATTTCAAGACCTTATGTTGTACACAGCAAGACACTGCCACAAACAAGCTGAAAGTATATATGGATTGTACAATATTGGACCTATTTCTCCAATTTCCAAATTAGAGAGACTATTGGATGACAATCAACAAATTTCTAATTCCTCATATTTTTGGATTTCAATCACTTAGGACATGTTGGTAATATTAATTTTCATATTGATATTAAGAAAAGGTAATTGTCACTTCCTGTTGTTTTTGTT
>NW_022196905.1:126123284-126174230 GCF_008632895.1 Mastomys coucha | reverse complement strand
GGTGGGAGAATTGAGTTCTGATGATGCCAAGTAACCTTGGTTTGTGTTGTTTATTTTCTTACACTTGCACCCCACCATCTGGTTAACTCTAGTGCTACCTGCCTTTGCTAAATCTGACAGAAGTCAGTCCTTCCTGTGATCCTGGTTGTATCCGAACTCCTCAGAGTCAGGCAGTCTCTGTGACCCTGTGATTCTGGGATCCTGTGACCCTGGACTTGTTAGAGCACCTGGGAGTGCAGCAGCTTCCTCTGGGTGTTGTGGGACTGGCTGTGGAGCCTGGGCCCAAAGTCTGCTCAGGACACCAGCCCAGAGAGACTGGAAGGAACCCGAGCCACTAGGCTGGCAGAGTTCCTGTGTGCCTGGTCCCGCTGGTCCCAGTTACTCCAGGTGTTGGGACAGATGTTGGCTCCTCCTCATCTCTGATCCTGAGAGTGTCAGAGCGCCTGGGAGTGGAGCTTCCTCTGGGTGTTGTGGGACTGGCTGCAGAGCTTGCGCCCAAGGTCCGCTCAGGACACCAGCCCAGGCAGACCGGAAGGAACCCGAGCCACTCTGCTGCGGAGTTCCTGTGTGCCTGATGAGACTTCGTTTTTATTAAAACACATTGGCAGTCTATAGTCCAACTTCCAACAATGGTTGGCAGCAGCTGTGAATGGAAGTCCAAGGATCTAGCAGTTGATCAGTGCCACAAAGCAAGTAGGCGAAGCAGAACCGATCTGGTTATTTTCTGGTTACTTGGTACATTTGGTTACTGCTTTACCTTCAATATTCTACATACATTTTCTTCTAGTGTACTGATATCGTCAATATTTGCCCTATTTAAAGAGAGTAAAGAGGAAAAAAAATTTTTTTTTCTGATCAGTCTTGTGATTATTCTTAATAGGTAGCCCAGAGCACCTTAGCCTGTTTGGCAGTCATATCACTGGATCTTACTAGAGACAAGAGGATTAGAAATTCAGAGTTATCCTTGCCTACACAGTGAGTTTGAGGCCAACCTGTGCTGAGACCCAGTCTCATAAAAATATTCAAACAGCTCACCAACCCAGTCAGTTACCTTATGGTCATAATAATAAGTGGTCCTAAGATTCCCTCAGGAGATTCTGTTGTTGCTGGTAGGTCATGGTGAAGACTTTACATTCCATTCGTAGTGTACTGAATTCACATTACAATAAGAACTTGGTTCTACCATGGAGTCTTAAAGTGGGAGTGTGTGATGTATCCAGAGTGTAGTATGAAGGTGGTTCTACCATAGCCTCTTAAAAGAAGACATCACTGTGTTCAGTACTAACATGTCTCCGATTATTTACCTGGCTATCTTCATTTTGCTGCATATATTTCTTTTTCTTCCTTCAATTCGATTTGTTGTTCAAAAGGTCATTGTCCCAGGAAGGAGGACTTAAGAAGCTTACTCTTAGAATAGAGAATATTTGCTCCCTTTGTACCTTGTGAACATATTCTTCTTGCTAATAGGTTTATTTTAGAGAGTAAAAGTTGGGAGAAGTCATCTAACTTGCAAAGAGATGGGGGAAACTGATGTATAGCATAAATACTGGTAGTGTATAGACCATTAGAGATGGTCACAAATATTGTCATACATTGTAGTTTGCTATTCTTATCCTTGAATTGGATGGTTTTTACCTGATTTCCCACCCAAGAGAAGCAACTTCTTGCAATAGTAAGGAGGCTGGTTGCAGGCTATACTGTATTGCCCCTAACCATAACCCCATTAAGGGGTTGTAAATAGTAGTATAATGATGTCTCAGTCATTTGTTTTGATGTATCTGAGCTTTTAATAAATCAGCCTCAGCTTGCTTAATAGGAATCTGAGAGCAGAGCGTGCTCCTGCCAGCAGCTGCTAGTAAATTATAAAGCATTCATCTGTTTTACAAGGGAATTAAATGTTTGTTCTATTTTAAAGGCTGTGACTAAATGAGAGGAGAGGGAGGGGGAGGGGTTAAGGGTAGGGAAAGGGAGACATAGAAGGAGAAGGAGAGGACTTGCGTATGTCCGTGTGTGCGTGTCGTGTGCACGTGCATAGATTGTTTGATTTCCTTGCCCTCTGAGTCTCAGGACTCCTGGGTTCTTTGAGCACCTGTAAAGAGCCATGTGAAGTAGATTCCCCTAGGTAAACCCTGTCGCTTTCCTCTGTGCTCCCCGTGTCTATCCAAAGGCAATAGTTATTGGATTATATTTTTTCTTCCACTTCACAAGATCTAGAGAAATGCACATCCCATTCCCCTACTTATATCTTGCTGCTCCCCACTCCTCCCCCCCCAAAAAAAGTGTAGAAAAGAGTATTAGATAAATCATATATCTAGCATGACTGATTTTCAGTTGTGTGTAAAATTGAGTTAGGCTGTTTTGATTTCTCTGTTTACACTAGAAGTAGACTTTCCACTCTCCTTCCAACTCTGTTGGCTTTAGGTAATCTTAAGGAAGAAGTATCATAGTAAAGAGAAACACGAGAGAGACAGGTAAGAAGGTTCCCAGGGCTGGTGGCCACTTACTTAGTAAGTTCTGACAAGTAGTGTAGACTTTTTAAATATACTTCCTTAGTTTTCATTTTAAATTCTGATACAATTTCAGATTCACCAGAAAAACTCCAGAAATAGCTCTTGTCGTTTCATTTGCATCACTGTGGTAAAATATTGTACGGAAAGATTTATGTGTTTCACATTTCCAGGTTGTAGTCCCATCAGTGTGGGGAAGGCACAGTAGCAGGAGGTTTTCAGAAGGCAAATCACAGCCATAGTCAACAGTATAATAAAGTAAGGAGTTCATGCGTGAGAAGCGATCGAGAAGGAAGAGCTGAGGAGGGAACCAGAGGCTTCTCAGCAGTGCAGGCCCGTTTGGGAGGACAGCCTGCAGTGTTGGCCTCAGGAAGAACCGTGGGCCACTCTCTGCTTACAAGCAGAGGTAGTTAATGGGGAGGGAGCAGGACAGGAGTTGAGCAGTTTCGTTGCTTTGGAGTGCAGTTTGTTCTTTCCAGGGATAGGCATCAAGTCAGTGTAAGACGTTAATGCAACCAGCATGCATCTTTCCTAGCTGGTCCTTAGTTGGATCCGTGGGAGGGGAAGACAGGAATCTAGAGAAACATACTATGTTGGTTCTGGAAATGTTACGGTGGTTACTGGAATTGTTCCACTCAACCAAAATGGACTGGCTTCAGGAAATGACATGGTCCTGGTTAACAGTGTGTGCTTATTGCTAAGCTCACTTTTTTAGCCCTGGGTTAAAATCCACAGATTGGCACTGATTGCATTCAGGGTGTTTCGTCCCACCCCAATTAACTGAATTAAAAAAATCTTCTAATAGGCATGTACACAGGCTAACCTAATCCAGGCAACTCCACATGGAGATATTCTTCCCGGGTGATTCTGTGTTGTGTCTTGTTGGCAGTTAAAAACAAGCATCACAAACGGTAGAGGGGAATTCAGGATACCTTGAACTTAGAATAAAATATACATATAGTTTATTGTTGTTCTGTCATATGGGTATGCCCATCACTTCAGTGAAGCTGCAAGGTTGGTCATCCCCAAGATCTTTCTGGCGATACTTCTTACACCCACGTCTCTATGTCAGCATCCTTGCTGAGTTAACTTACGACAGCTGTCAATCTGCTTTCTATAAGTACAAGTATTTACTTGTCCAGACATTGGATGCATCAACATTTTATAAGTGCAAATCATTTTACTACAAAATATTTATCAAGGGTAGCTTATATTGAAACAGACTAGAAATATATCTTAAAGAAAAGTGGAATTGATCTAGAATAGCTACATAGAATATGATGCCACTTACTGTTTTCTTTTAGAGAAAATATAGAGAAAAATTAACAAAATCTACCAAAAAAAAAAATCTACTAAAAAAGTAATCTTCTCTGGGCTTTCTTTTTCTTTTTCTTTTTCTTTTTTTTTTTTTTTTTTTTTTTTTTATTATGGTTCTATATATCCTTGGAGATTCATTCATTCATTTTCAACTTTCAGTCTTTTTATTTCTACTTTATTGAATGTACTGAGGGTTTTTTTTTATTATTACTTGGAAAAATACTTAATGCAGAAAAAAACTGTTCAGTCTACTGAATGACATTACACAGATTTATAAGGCCATTTAGCTGTCCCACACTTTATTTCCTCCCCTGAGTCAGACTCAAGTATCCTTCCTCCCCAGTTTGCTTTCTACTGTTCGCCTTGAGACAGGTTTCACTAAGTGGCCCAGGAAGGCTTGAAGTCACTCTGTAACCAGGACTTAAACTAGAAATCGTCCTGCCTCAACTACTCAGGTATTGGGATTATAGGTCTGTATGGCTGGGCCAGATAGAGGTCGTCTTACTATTTAAGATTAAATGATATTGTACTATATGTGTGAGCCATGTTTTACCTTTCTGTTTCTTGATGAGACCACTGGGTGGAAGGCTAAACTGCACAGACCTGTGGGATAGAATTTCAGGGCTTGCTATTGCTAGGTACATAGGAACGTTTGCATTCGTGCTCAGGCTTCTCAGGTGTTATCCTCACAGCAGAAGGCTGAGCAGAGAGAGAGACATTGAGGCTCTGGCTGACTGGGCTTCTCACTCAGCTGTGCTAATATGCTTGGGGGTCAGTACATAGGTTGAAAGAGGGTTTGGGATGCATCAGAGTCATTATACATTTTATTAGTTTTAATCTTTTTTCTAAGCCTTCAAGTAGAGAGACACTCTAGCCTGTTCTTGGAACTTTCATCTTTAAGTTTTTGCTTTTCAACTTCTCTTTTGCTGGAGTATATGAATCCTGAAGAAAACCTAGGAAAGTCATTAAGTAATTATGCATATTCTCTCTCTCTCTTTCTCTCTCTCTCTCTTCCCTCTCCCCCCATCCTCTCTTTCCTTCCTCCCCTCCCTCCCTGTATCCTACATGTGTGGACAGTACTTGTGGAAGCCATAGTACAACCTACCTTTGGCTGTCATTTGACCTTATATTCCTTTGAGACTAAGTCTGTCCTTAGTTTGAAACTCTCAGTTCATATAGGTTGACTGCTAAGTGAGCCTCAGACATCAACAGGGAACCTATCTGCCTAGGTCTTCCCAGTATTGGGATTCCAAGTGCAGGCCACCATGCCTGGCTTTTTGATGTGGGATTTGGGGATGGAATTCAGGTCCTCATGCTTCTGAGGCAAACCCTCAGAAGTCAGTTGTATGTATGTAAGTGAGATATTCCATTGTTCTACTACAGACCATTTGTAAAGTGTGAATTATGGAAGCAGCTATCTATACCGTAGCGTTGCCTTGATGCATAAGAGAGCATCGTGACAGAGTGGCAATGTAAGACAACAGTGAACTGAAAGACGAGGAGATACAGACAAATTGCATTCAGAAGCCACTTATGTAAGCAGCATGTGGAAGCCAACTGGCTCTGGAGTGAGAATTTCATGCTGTGAGAGGTTCATTCCTGAATAATAATGACAGTCCATGGGGCTGAAGAAATGGCTGAACACACACACACACACACACACACACGGGGGGTGGGGGGGATGTTGCTTTAATTAAAGAGAGAGATTCCATGCAGACTCTCTCCTTCTGATGGCACCTCTTCTCTAGTTTTGCTCTCCAGTGCTTTTTGTTTGAAAAATCATAAAACAATTTTACATAGTGACACATTTAATCAAGAACCTTGTCATTGCCAGATTCTTTGTGCTTTTCAATGATTTTCTAAATTTACCCACTTAGGTGCAACTCAGGAAATAGAGACTTAGAGATGTCAAGTCCCTTGCTCTGGTTGATTAGTCAGGAAGTGGTAGAATTGAAATTTGAACTCAGCTCCTTCAGTTTAAAGTGCTTTCTCTAAACAAACATGCCTGCATTCTTCCCCGTTCGTCATCTAGATGGATCTTTAAGACCCTGATTTTGGATGTTTAGGACTTAGAATTCCTGAGAATAAATGGGTATGGCGAAGTCACCTGTTATCTCACCACTTAGCAGACAGGAGGATTTCAAGTTTTTGACTAGCCTTGGTTACATAGCCAGTTTAAATCAAACGTGTGTGTGTGTGTGTGCATGTGTGCATATACATATACTTCCTCAAAAAAAGAAACACTGTGCCTTTTATTGACTTTTAAAATTCAATAGAAAGCAAGAGATAATAGAGTCTATCCATTGTTATCTTCTTTTCGTAACATACTGTCTTTTTTTACTTGTATTTGTATGTTTTCTTAATGCTTCTGTCAACTCACAATGTGGACCATTCATGTGCTCTTCTCTTTGATTCATGGGTGCTGTCACTTCGTTTTTGAAAAAGGAAGTTAATTTTCTCAGTTTCTGTTGGAGAGTGACTGACTGACTCAGCCATTATTTATTGAGCTACTAGTATGTGATAATCTTTGTGCCAGATTCGAGATACATCAGAGATAATGTGCTTCTTTGTTTCAACTAGGGATTGTTTTTAACTTTTGTTAAGTCACAGGTCTGTTTGTGTGTGGCCACTTAGTTTTCTCAGCTTCTGGATGATAGTCTGTTATAAAACATAGTGGTGATAGTTTGGCTTAATTTTTAAGGAAATGATTGGTGATTTTTAAATTGCATATACATCACTGTCTTGTTTTTTTCAATGCAAATAGAGATTTTATTGTCAAGTAATTTTGCTTCTCAAGTTCTTTGTATTTGTGTGATAGAAAAAAATATTTTATGAAAAAAAAAAAACCACCAAACTAAATAATGAGAAAAGAAATGTTCTCATTCATCAATTTGCACCATTATCTGTTGGCCTCAGAGGTGTGGTCTTCTGCAAATGGAAGCTTCCATACATGGGAGTAAGTGGCTTCAAGAGTAAGTCAAAAGTTAACGTTTCCAGTTTAGCAAAGTAGTACATGGATCTTGTTATTGTGAACTTCATGATTGAGACCCTTTATAATTCTGTTAGCCCCATCAACTCAGTTTTTAGATTATGACACCAACCCTCTAGAGGCAAAAATAATATAGTGATAAAGAATTTTGGATGGATATTTTTTTATAAAGAGTCTTCCTTTCCAAGGTTTTGATATTTTCAACTTATAAAAGGTAATTCATATACTACAGTTCATCCTTCTTCTAACTCTATGAATGTTTGCAAATTTGTTCTCTTTCTTTCTTAGCTTTCTAGTCTTCAAATCTTGGTTATAATCTACATGCTAGTGGATGAATACCATTTGCAGCTAGTTTGAAAGGAAACAGAAACTCAGATCTCTGAGGACCCTGGTTTTTCTACTCTTGGGAGAAGGAACTAAGCCCCTGCTTCAGGCCACAAAAGGCAGTAAGTTTTAAGGACCTTGGATTGGCCAGATTCACTGTGGGAAGAATTTCATTCTTAGAAAAGTTAACACCGTTGATTGAGACATTGTCAGTCTGCCTGGGGCTTTCCCATAAGACTCTTCTGAGTGGGTGGAATGAATCAGATCTGCCTGGTTCCTAGACTGCTCTAGCTGCTCTTCACTTTTGGATTAGTTGATTCAGTGTTTTGCATGCTTCCTTTTCTTACTGCTTCTCCTGATGTGAGCCATAGTTCTCAACTGAGTCTTCAGACTCAGGCTATGTTCCACATATTGTTTGGGATCACCTTGTGCACCAGCACCCGAGGCTCATCTGGGGAAGTCCACAGAAGTCCACCTTACCTTCTGGATTTTGACATGGAGAAGAGAGGTATGAGGATCTCCTGTAGCAGATGATGGATTTGAACTTCCGATCTTCCTGCCTCTGTCTCCTTAGTGCAGGGACTACAGATGTGCTCCAGCACAGCCAATGGTTTTGTGCAGTACTGAAGATGAAATCCCAGGCTTTGTTAATAATAGGACAAGCACTTTCCTGACTGAGCTACCTCTGTAACTCCTGAAAGGGCATGTTCACAACATGCTTCGCGCTTTCAGTCTTCTGTTTTCAGCTGGCAGGTTGAATGCTTTTCCTCCTTCTTCCTTTTCCTCTCTCCCCTTCCCTGTTCCCCCCATCTCCCTTCCCCTCTTTCTGTCCCCCCTCTCTGCTTCTCCCCTTTTATCTTCTTTTCCTCCTTCTCCCTCCTCTCCCCTACCTTCCCACTTTCCTTTTCTCTCCCTCTTCCACTCCCTTTTTAAAAGACAGGGTCTTGGTATATAGTTCTCTCTAGCCTGAAGCCTAGAACATGCCCTTTGGAGCCCTCTAACCATTGTACTCACAGCTCTGTTTACCTCTGTTTCCCAGACAATGAGATTAGAGGCATGCCTCACCAGAGTCCTTTTCTGTATTCTCTCTCTGATCAGACATTCCTTTTTGGCAATATGAAAAGGAGATTTTCAAACCCTTAAGATTTCATCTTTAATTGGCCCTTACCCCCTGTCTTTCTCAGCTCATTACAGATCTTAGCCTGATGTATTAACTCCTTGCCTCACTTTGGACAAAACACTTAAAGTGCTCTTATTCTAAATTTTCTCAGTTCTATAACAGGTCATGTCAAAGCTACTTAAATAGAAAATCAATGAAATAATGTGTGTGAGAGTGCTTTGTGAACAATAAGATTATCTAAATATTATCCCTCATTGTTGGTGCAACCCTGTTTCCTTACTTAGGAAAGCCTATTGAGTGTGTGTCTGGAGACTATGTGGGGTATTTCTCCCTTTGAGTTGGCACTTTAGGACATTTATACACAGTGGGCATGGTCTCACAAGCATTTGAAGTGCACACACACACACACACACACACACACACAAGATAAATTAAAACAATAGAACAAACAAGTTAAGGAAGGAAGAAGAATTGTAAATGAGATAGCTGTGTGAGTTTGCTCTTTTGATGACTGGTTTTTATTTAATGTTTTGATAATGATGTATACCTTAAGGCTTCGGTGACAGGACAGATATTTGGGGTGTGGTTTTATTATCTTGTATCATCCCTAGATGTTGGGTTCAATTTTGCTGCCTGACTTTCTTTGAGACCATGCAGAAATAGAACATTTTCTTCTTACTGTAGGGCAGATTATAATTGTTTTCATTTATTACTCTGAAGAAAGCATCCTGGTGATGCCTGTTTGAAGATGTTTATTTCCTACCCCTCAGACACAGGTGATACTTTTATTATACAGAATGCATGCAGGAGCTAAAATTGATAACTGGAAGTTAGATGTAGACAGTGTATTGTACACCAGTGATGTGAGGGTCTGCTGTTTCTCAATCATAATTAATTTTGGGTCACATATGTGCTGTCACTATAATTCCTTGCCCAGGAGAGATATAAGCAGTGTCTGCCCCTCGATCCCAAGTGCTTGAAATAAACCAACCTACTATTCCACCACAGTTCTCCCCGGGGAACCAATAACTTTATCAGGCTCACTTACAAAGCATAGGTGGGGGCTACTAACAGGAGCATGGGTGACCCTAAAGCAGCCTCACCAGGACATCTTCACCTACCATAGATGATGGCTTCTCCATAGCTGCATAGGTGGAGCCCCCTGGAGCCCCCACCCTTCAGTCTTCTCCAGCCTATATACTCTAGCACCTTTTCAAGACCCCTTGACCACATGTGATTAGAGCAAAACCACATACAAATGGATGGAAAGAGTGGCTGGAAGATAAGGTGAATATTCACTGACAGGCACCCCATCCACTCCTATCTCCTATGAGAGAATTCCTTTAGTCAATAGGACTGGTATTACTAGACTCTTCTGTGTCCTCATAACTGATACCATGAAGATCATGGCAATTTGTTTCCAAGAGTAGCGCTGTACAGCAGTGTTAAGGGATCTTTCTTTTTGTAGGTCACATTAAGGGGAAATTTAGGTCAGTATGTACACGCCTAGAAGTAGAACCTTTGGCTGGCTCTGTCGTCTGCACATTGCCTTGCAGACAGGCCGAGGGTGCTTTAGGCTCCATCACGTGTCTGTGAGCACTGGTGTGGGTTCAGATAACTCATGCTCCAAGTAACCCTGCATAGATAGATACACCTTTCAGACACAGGGACATAATATATGGTGACATCAGTGAATGGTTACCGTTTTGTCTAGGGAAATGAGTCAGGATGTATCTCTTGTATGTGAACCATAGCAGCAAAAGTCCTAACTATTTCTGTCCAGACTGTATCTCAGATGGCAGAGGCTTAAGTGTTCATAAAGACAATGTTGATTATAGTCTGCTTTTTAAGTTCTAAGTAAAGTGAGAGCTAAAGTCTCACCTATGCAGAGTATTGATACAGTTCCTTCTTTCCTTCTTAACTGTAAGAGGTTCTTCTGGGTCTCTCCCTGACCTGTGAAAGTCCAGAATATGTCAAGTTCAAGATCCTCCTTCCCTGAGCTTCTTGAGGTTGAGGAAATGACAGAGGGAGCTACATTCTTCTTGTCCTTTGTCCTATAGTTCTCTGACTAAGTGTAATCAGAAAGGATGAGGCTGGCACATGAGGTAGCCTTGGCAGAGAGTGAAGGAAGTGAAGGTATTAAAATGCCCAGCCCAGAAATAAAGAAGCCACCAGAACGTGTAGCCAGCCTTACTTTACTCTTTACTGTCAAGATGACTTGAACTAGGTGCCCAGTGTAAGGCTTATGTGACCAGAGATGGAGTCTTGAAGTTTGTTCTTTTAGTTCCACAGTACCCTGTATAGAACTGGATGACACATAGTTGATTTTTTTTTTTCTCTTAACTTCCTAAGAATCACTGCAGCTGTCCTATAAATAGGACAATTACGCAGGCAGGGCCCATGCTTGTAGCATCTTCATCATTTCAAATGGAATGCTAATGGAAGCAGAGGACATTGTCAGGACACTCATTATCAATGCTATAAACGAAAGCAAGAGTTTTAACTGGGAGATAAAATGTGATAGGACTAGAGAGTGGCTCAGCAGGTAGGCATGGATATTGCTTTTGCAGAAAACAGACTCTAGTCTGATTCCTACTGCCTTCTTTGGATGGTTCCTGTAATTTTTTCCCTGTGATGTTTTGAGTTCCTGTAATGTTTAATTGCCTGTAATTTCAACTCTGGGAGACCCAGTATAGCTGGCTTCCATAAGCATAGCACTCATGTGTGTATATGTACATATCCCATGCACACACATATACACACACCAACATAAAATCTTATTTTATGTGTGTGCACATGCGTGTGTTTTGTTTGCATGTCTGCATGTTAACCTGTGTATGCCTGGTGTGCAGAAGAGGATGTTGGATCCCCTGCACCTGCTGTCACAGGTAATCGTGGGCTTCCATTTGGGCACTGGGTATTGAACCCTGATCCTTTGGAAGAGCAGCCAGTGCTCTTAGCTCCTGAGCCATATTTCCAGCTCCAAAATTGTCTTTCTTTCTTAAATGTGAGAATATTGTGCTTTCAGATGAAGCAGAGGGAATTTAAAAGTATCCTAGTGGCACATCCCTGTTTTAGACATCTTCAAGGACTGTTTAATAAAAATAGAAATAAATAGTTCACTGAGATGGAAAGACAGGTGTGTAAGAGCTTTCTGTTTTGGTTCTATTAATCTTTATTATTAAACTGAAAACAGAGTGTTAGCTGCCATATATCCTGTTCCCTCCCTCTCTTCGTTGGTCCGTCCGTCTGTCCATCAGTCCATCTCTTCCTCCCTTTTTCCTTTCTTCCCCCATCTCTTGTTTCTGCCCTCTTTCCCCCATCTTTTGCTCCTTCCTCTGTCTCTCCCTCATGATAAGGACAGAGTATGAAATTTGGGTTTAGAAATTCCTGCTCTGCACTTTCTTAGAGAATATAGCTAATACTTAGAGATAAGCTTTTACTTAGGAACACTCTTTCCTACCACCATCCAGATCATACCAGAACTCTTTCATCACATTTTCTAGCACTGCCAGCCCAAACTAGCATCGTAATCACAATTTACTAAGAAGCCGTGGCACTTCCTTTCTTCCCATCAGCCATTGAACCTGTTCCCTTTCTTCCCTGTCTTCAAATTTCATTCTAAAATGCCCCTGCAAACACAGGACACATATTGCTTAGTTAGCCACATTCTCCCCCAACCCTAGCCCTGTAACCCAGCAGACTGTGGGATGTCTTTATAGGAAAGTTATTTAAGTATGTGAGTGCCTTTGAAGTACTGAACTAGGTGCCAACTACACAGGGTGTCTCCCTCATGGAATTCTGAGGGGCCTACTTCTTGCAATGTCAACTACTTTATACAATAGCATATTTAGATCACATGATAATTGCCAAGCTATTAACTATTCATAGGCCACTTTTTCCTCAGAAAGAAGTTCAGATGTCTGATTTACATGATTTTATTACATCAAAGTCTCACATCTTGTTGTTATGGACATAGTACTTAAACCTTGGGGGTCTACTCGTTGAAAATGTTACTCATATAACACCTAGAGCAAAATCCTACCTCTGAGGCATAAGCTTCATAAGGGGGAAAATAGTTTATTCACAGGCTGAAGCTGTTAAGCAGATTTTTAAATGCAAAGCTTCAAGTTACTGAAAAAGCAGGATTCAATATGTCCTTTCCTTTGATTTTTGGGAGGGGTTGGTAAGTAATGCCCCCTCAGGGTTTCACTGTACTCTGAAAGCAAGGCTTGAAGGACCAATAAATGGATTTTGGCTGTCCCCTAGTTCAGGGATTAATATTGAATTACAGAAATGTGCTGCCCAGTAGCTGGGAAAACAGGGAAGATGCTGTGTGCTCCTTTTAGAAGGACATGGTTCCCTTGTCTGCAGGCTGCCACTTTGAAAAATGCTCACAGTGTAGCATCTTGCAGCTGTAAAGGTTAAATACGGATCTCCAGCACCACCCCTGTGCTTTTGTATTCTCCTTAATGTCAGCAGATAAAGGATTATTGAAAAAAGGGCCAGAAGAAGATAAGAGCCTTGCAGGTTCAAGTTGAACAATTGAAACTTTCTCAGCATAGTAAATTACCAGTGGCAGATTTAAAGTTTGTTAATTGTCAGAGAAAAGTACTAAGGATTGTTTTCTTTTGCCTAATGAATTACCTTATCTTGAGTAGAATGGTACTCACATAAATGGTTTTTTCTTAGTGTCCCTGAAGCTTTCTTTGTGTTTTGTGATGGTTTCCTTGTGATCTAGGATAAGTGACCAACATGACTACTTTTATGATTTTTTTTTTCCTTTTCAAAAATACAATGGGATAATATGGGTAGATTCTAATGGGAGAGCTGGAGCGTTTTGGTCTTCTCTGAAGGATGAGATTCAGCGTCTTTGAGTCACAAACTTTATAACTTAAGTTGTTAGTCTCATTACGTGATTCTCATTGAGTAGTTTTCTCTCTCTGAATGTGGTTCTTCCTTAAGAAAAAAGTATTTTTAGTTTTTAGTTATGTGCATGTTTATCAATTCATGTGCACCTTGAGCGTGCAGGTGCCCTCAGAGGCTGGAAGAGGGTATCGGAGTCTCTGAAATTGAAGACATTGTTGTGAGCCACCCTATGGGTGTTGGGATCTGATGCTGAGTCCTCTATAAAAGCAGCAGGTGCTTTAAAACCTCTAAGCTATATTTTCACCACAGTCATGCACATTCTTTAGAGAGGCCTTTAGAGATAGTTAATATGAGGGTTCAGCCCTAAACATCAATGGCAGTTTCCTTTAGAAAGGATGCTCTGAACTTCTTTAACTTTTTTTTTTCCCCAAATGATTCTACCCCTTGATGAATACTAAGGACACTAGCTAGAGACAGGTTTTTTTTATACTTTCATGGGCTTCAGTTAAATCACCTCTAGTAATTGTGGACTATAATAACCAAAACAGTGAGGCTAGAGATGAAAAATGTTAAAATTATTATTAAGCTAAGTGTGAAATGTGAGAATTAGGGAGATGCTTACAACAGGTTCCAAGGTGGTGTCCAAGAAATGCACATGGAGTTAAGGAGCATTATGAATGAGCAGACAAATCAACATGAAACTAGCTTTATGAATGAGCAGACAAATCAACGTGAAACTGGCTTTATGAATGAGCAGACAAATCAACATGAAACGGGCTTTTTTCACAGGGAAGGAGGGGTTGCTTTTCCAAAAGATGTTCCTTGCATGTATGTGGACAGTGTGTAAAGTAGTCAGCATGCCCCAGGAAGGTACTTGTTAAAGAGTAAGCATTTCCTAAACGGAGACCTAGCCATCGCCCTGCTACCTCCGTGTAGATGCTTCTCTTTCCACACTTTATGCAACATTTCACTTATATATCTATTAACATTCATTTAAAAGTTATTTAGATAGGGTCTACTGTATTCCAGATTGTTCACAAACCTGACTGATAGCCAAAGTTGACCTGATTTTCTTATTATCCTGCCTTTGCTTGGGATTACTGACATGTACCACTATACCTGCATTGAGGTACCGGGTATGGGAAGTCAGATCTTAGTACTATGGTAGGCAAATAAATAGTCAGTGGAGCTATAACCTTGCCCCTTTGTGTGTGATACTGATGTTCTAGGTTTTCAAAATGACATTACATCTTCAAAGTATAGTATGCACAAACTATTTGATTAGTTTTTTATTTGTAGTTATTTTTATTATGTTTGTGTGTGTGTGTGTGTGTGTGTGTGTGTGTGTGTGTGTGTGTATTAGTGTACAGGTGTTCATGGAGCCCAGATATTGAATCCCTTGGGGCTGGATTACAGATTATTGTGAATCTCCCAACGTTTGTTCTAGGAACAAAACTTGGGCGCTGTGCAAGAGTCACACTGAACCTCTATTCCTGTTTGATTCATTTTTCTTGCCAGATCGAAGCTTAGAGATTAGTGGAGAGGTGAGTCCTGGCCTGCTAAGGTAAACTGCAGCTCCATCTAATACAGTCCCATGTGCTGTCTTTGTTCCAGAAAGGACACTTATATTTTTAGAGCAGTCTCTTCATGATAGGAAAAGACAGCAGGATGTTGTCTGATATTTGGTGTGCACAGTCAGAGCTGGGTAGCAAATATGTAGTCCTGTTTTTTGTTTGTTTGTTTGTTTTGTTTTGTGGGTTTTTTTTTGGTATGGGATTTTTGTTATTGTTGTTTTATGTTTTATTTTGTTTTGATTGGTTTTTTGGCTGCCAAGCTGAGGTGTTTTAAAACGATGCTTGCACAAAGTGCTTCCTGGTCAGTCATTGTCTACTTAGTAAAGGAAGTTCAGAGACATATGGCTCAGGGCTACCCAGGACTGTGGTGTTCTTGGACATGTATACAGCCCTGTATGTGTGTAAATATATGTGGGACTACATTCTTATACATGTGCGTGCATAGATTTAAAACTTAATAATTTAGGTACAGGCCTTATATGACTCCCAGATTTGATACTCATATACATCATGGGCTTGAAATTACATAAAGAGGATTGGCAGAGTTCCACAGTTGAATAAATGTTACTAAAGACCTAACGTGTCTTTTAGATTCTCATACTGAGCATTTCATGTTTCCATAAAAGTTTAAAAATCTTAGATAGAAACTGTTCCTAGAGGTTCTTCTGAACCTGTATAGTTTGTCTGAAGTGTGTACAACTTCAGAAAGTCTAGGTAAGGGTTCCTTCTGTAATTGGAGTATACCATCTTGTTATATCCACTGTTGGGTGGCGTACAGTTGCCTAGCTCTTGGGCCGAGAAGACTGCGCTAACTCCTCACACAGCAAACTGAAGCAAAACACACCTTGCTCTTCCTTCTCAGGGCCAGGGAGAAGCTGACCAAAGGCCTTCTTGTCACTGCATCTCATTTTGTGCTCAGAGCTGTCCATCTCAGATTTGTGTACATGTGGGTACAGGTGATGTTGAAGGCCAGAGGCGCTGGAGCTGGGGTTACAGGTGGTTGTGAGGTACCTGTCTGGGTGCTGGGACCCAAACTCTCTCTTAACTGCTGAGCAATCTTTCTAGCCCCTGGTATGTTCTGATGGGAGGCTTAGCGAGGTGAGACTCTCACCCCAACAAAATAAATCAGTGTCCTGATAGATGTTGCAATTTTAAGATCAAATACATCTTTCTGCTTTCAAGCCTGGATTTAGAGCATGTCAGGTGGTTGCCATGTCTGCTATAACTCATGCTCTAACCCAGTACTGGGTGGCTGCCTGTGACATTTGTTCTTGTAATTCAAATGCTTCTGGTTTCACTGTTTAAGAAACAACCATAGGAAAGCAAATCTTTTTCTTTTCCTATCCCTCCTCCATTCCTGTCTTCCTTTTTTCTCTCTTCTCTCCTTCCTCCTCCCCATTCTTCTTCTTGTCCCCCATTTCTCCCAACTCCTCTAACTCTTCATAATGCACCCCTATGTGAGAACAAATCAATCCAGCCTGTTTTCTATTGCCTTTTTCCTCAAAGCTAGGGGAGATGTGTGAACCAGCCTGTGATGGGTGTGGTTCCCTTGCCTTAATTTATCATCTGAAAGCAATTTTGTTCAATTAAAGATTAGAATTAAATTTCATTCGGAGTGCTTCTGTACAGAGGAAATGATGCATTAATGAACACACAGATGTCATCTTGCAGCCATGCTGTTTGCAGAATAGTTTCTTTAGGGTTGGAATAATAGAAGGGGCCCTGGCAGCAGGAGCACCGTTTACCCACCGGCATACTAAGCGGAGAGTCGCAATTATTTGCAAACCATTTATCATTCTGTAAACCAAGAGGAAAACATACTTTATCTAAAATATTTGAAATAATGACTCCTAAAATCAGATAACAGGGAGCGTTAATGTCAGGTGCCACACTGTAAATTGCTTAATGCTGTTGTGCTAGCACCACGGCTGTGATTTGTGATGCTAATGATCCAGCCAAATACATGGGAGCTCAGTCTAAAAGGAGTGTTATTGAAAGGAGACAAAGCAACTAGAGAATTAAAAGTGTAGTGGGAGAAGGAAAAAAAATGTGTAGGATCATATTTCACTTATTGGCGGTCCCATCTGCTCTTCTGTACACACATTATGTAAGTTTTACTCTCTCTATTACAAATATCCCGCAGGGCGGATAGGAAGTTCATATATCTGTGTTCAACTGTTTTCTGACTCAGAGTCAGACATGAATGAGCGAAAAGATTTATGTGTCATGTGTAGAATGTTAGAGGGTGGTAGGCGGGTTTTATCCTCACTCCCCTCTTTGGAAAGTAGTTGTATATTTAGATGATGATGTTTTGTGTACTGCTTTGCTTAGAAGCCAACACTAGCTGCTGTCTGGAAAGAATATGTGGGGAGACAAGAGAGTCTGTGAGACAACCTTGACTCACGTGGTCTTTGAGAACTTGCTTTAATTTGTCCATTTCCATCTTAGGACATACCTGTGCTGAGTATATTCCAAGCCAGTCTGTCTATCTGTCCTTGTCTCTGTCCCTCTCTGCACTCGACCGCCACCCACCCCTCTCTCTCTGTCTGTCTCTGTCTCTGTCTTTCTCCCCCCACCCCCCGCCTTTCTGTGTGTGTGTGTGTGTGTGTGTGTGTGTGTTTTGTTTGTTTTTAGAAAGGCTGATATCTGATAGGTCAGGTCAGTCTCAGGCTCTCATTCCTTCTCCTAGGATTTCCTGAGTGCTGGAATTGTTAGTGGCAGTCATGGGGAAGACCCTGACCTGTACTCAGTACAACTGGCAGAAAAGAATGTCAGGAAGAGCCTGTAGGAACAAGAGTTGAAATCTATTAAATTGCATTATAATTTTTATATTATTTATTAGCTCCCATCCTCTGTGTCACAGGGCACTTAAGGTCAATTGGTAACTTTTGGGAGTCTTATTTCCTTTATCTGTGAGTTCCAGTGGTCAAACTCAGGTCAGCAAACTCATGCAGCAAGTGCGTTTTAGTTGACCCCCCTGAGTGCTCTCACTTGGCCTTTAAACAGCACTTCTAAGGAATTTAAGCATGGGGATTAGTATCAGTGAGGCATGTATGAGATAGATCTAAATGTAGGTGTAAGCTTCCCAATGGAAGGATAACATTTCATTGTCTTTAAATTAGTGATTTGTGTCAGTTTGTTAATCCTGAAGTTGTATTCTAAGGGTTGTTAAGAAGGGGCTGGAAAGATGGCTCAGTGGTTAAGAGCTCTGTATACTCATGCAGAGTACCAGAGTTTGGGTCCCAGTTCCCACATATGAATTGTCCATAAATCCAATTCCTGAGATTCAGATGCCTTTTCTGGTACCAGACGAGACATAGGGCACTTACATATGTGCAAGCAAAGTCTTTATGTTATAGTTGATGAGGTACAGTGCTGTATTACAGAATACAGGAACTTCTTCCCTATAAATAAAAGTTATAGCTTTGCTTATAGGATTCCCAAGAATCCAGCAGAGACATAAGGTGCCAAGGGCCTTTGAATTATGTTTGCCCTCCCTCTTTACATTGAATGATATACATGAAAATTCTTTAATAAGTAGGTGCTACTGCTTTGAGGTCCTGTACAATATATGAGCATGCAGGAGTATGTTCTAGAACTATAGTTACATCTATTTTGTTGCATTTTAAAATATTTTTTCAGGGTTAGAGGGATGTTTAAATGGTCAAGAGCACTTACTACTCTTACAGTAGACCTAGGTTCACTTGCAAGCACTCACATGACTCACAACCATCTGTAATCCCAGTTCCAGGGGATCTGCCACCCTCTTTTGATTTGTGCAGGCACGAGATATGGAAGTGGCACATATACATATGCATGCATACATATAGGCAGGCAAACACACATATAAATCTAAAGAAATCTTTCAAAAATACTTTCTTTAAAAAATATATTTATGTTTATGTGCCTGGTTGTGCACATTAGTACAGTTGCCATTGGAGACCAGAAAAGACATCAGAACCAGTTGAGCTGGAGTTACAAGGTGCTGGGCATCAAACTCACAACCTCTGTAAGAGGGCCAAATATTCTTAACCACTGAGCCAGTGCCCTTCTTTTTTGTTGTTGTTCTTGTTTTGTTTTGAGGTGGTGTTTTATATAATCTGGGATAACCTTGAACCCATAATGTAGCTGACAATTATCTTGAATTCCTGATTCTCCAGAGCACCTTCCCAGCTTTATGAATTACAATGTTACCTTACCTGCTTTTACTTTATTTTTGCATATTTTTTTTTTTTTTGGTTTTTTTTTCAAGACAGGGTTTCTCTGTGTAGCCCTGGCTGTCCTGGTACTCACTCTGTAGACCAGGCTGGCCTTGAACTCAGAAATCCGCCTGCCTCTGCCTCCCAAGTGCTGGGATTAAAGGCGTGCGCCACCACTGCCCGGCTTATTTTTGCATATTATTGTCAGTTATAGTTTCCTTAGGGTGGTCATGATCTAGATTTTCCTTTAATAAAAGCTTGTCCCATTTGATATTTTGGGGATCTCATGCCTAGAATTCATACATGAAATTCAAATTTAGCTGAACATTTTGCAATTTATGGATTACCAAAAAATTAAGAAGAAATCTTGGATAGGGGCAAGAAGATCAAGAGTTCAGTATAATATTCAGGAATATAACATGTTTGAGGCCAGCCTGGGCTACTGGAAACCTGTCTTAAAAACAACAATACTGGGGGCTAGAGAGATGGCTTAGCAGTTAAGAGTACCAACTGCTCTTCCAGAGGTCCTGAGTTCAATCCCAGAAACCACACGGTGGCTCACAACCATCTGTAATGGGGTTTGGTGCCCTCTTCTGGTGTGTCTGAAGGGAGCAATGTTGGTGTACTCATATGCATAAAATAAATAAATAAATCTTTAAAAAAAACAATACCAAAATGCATAAATAAATAAAATAAAAGTTTAAAAAAGTTTATTGACTATTCTCTACTCCAAATGTTTCTGTCATTGAAAAATAAAAACAAGAAGGAAGAAAGAAAGAGGAAGAGAGAAAAAGAAAAAAGAAAGAAAGAAAGAAAAGAACAAAAGAATGAAAGAAAGGAAAAACAGGGACAAATTCTACAGTAGTTTATGTAGAAGATTCCCAAGCTAGCTACTTCAGGATATACTTCTTTGGGTCCTGATAAACTTTTATTCAAGGACTCAGCTTTGTCTCCTTGCTTCTGAAGATACCACTCACATTTTATAAGAATAATTATTTTAAACAATGTCCTTTTTGTACAGGAGACCTTGAAAAGCAATGTTCCCTTTGTTTAAAAGATTGTGCCCAGGATTGAGGATGTGTCCCAGTTGATTGAATTTTTATTTCCTGTGCACAAAGACCTGGGTTCCATCCTTCATGTAGCATGAAACTGAATATGTGATGGCTCACACCTGCCATCCCTGCAGTTGGGAGGAGGATCAAGAGTTCAAGGCCATCGTTTTCTTTATAGCTAGTTGGAGGCTAACCTGTGGTTTTAAAAAAGATGAAGTTATGGCTTAGCCATTAAGAGCTATTACTGCTCTTGCACAGGACATAGATTTGATTCCAGGAACATCATGACAACTCACAACGTGTAACTCCCAGTATTGGAAGGTCTCGTGCTCTCTTCTGGACTTTAGGTCAGTAGAGCCATATGTATACATATACATCCATCCATATATACATGCAGACCTTCAGCATAAAATGATCTTTAAAAGCAAAGTCCTGTCTTCATTTTAATTTACTTCTTCATGACCATGCTTCACACAACCACTTAGATGAATAAGACCGTTCCCGATCTTTCTGAGTCTGTGTCATAGACTCACCTCCCTCTTCCATCCAGAATGTATGGAACGTACAAGGTAGTTATGAAGCTACATCTTGCTCAAACCACGTACAGATACTCCAGAGTTTAATAACAATATTGGAGCATTGGTTCCACTCTTTGGTTTTTACTGAGCCGACGTATACACTTGGCTTTGAATCTCCTGACAGTTCGCGAGTGAGTGGTCATGATTCATCTCACCATTTTACATCTCACCATTTTACAAATAAAGAATTTGAATTTTTGATAGGTGAAATGGCTTGTGTAAGACAAGCAGGGCTTAAATCTTGATCTAAAGCCTGTGCCCTACCTCTTGTATTGACTTTTGAATCAATGTGATTTGGGGATTAGGCAGTGGAGGAGTAATTGTACCAGTGTTCCCCTCTGCTAGCTTGGAAAATGAAGCGTTGTCCTCACACCTGGGCTCTGTGCTGGAAGAGGTGTGTGTCTTTGGTTCAGTGCTTGCCTGTAATACACTGTGGTCCTTCAGCTGAGGAGCTGCCACTCCTGTACAACTGCTCTTCTGAATGAAGTAGATCAGCCATTGCTGGCTGACTCGTGAGTGGTAAATGCTTGGGTAGGATTTGTTGTAACATTGTTTCTACCTCTGAATTGTCCAAGCAAATGATTGGAAAATGATATTCTGTATTGTGAAACTGGCAGAGTAGTCCTTTTGTGAGCATTTAATGAACACTTATAATGTGCTTTTGGATTTGCTAAGTAGTAGGATTTCTAAACCCCGTCTTGTTTAATCCTATTCATGGACACATCCTACAACACAGTTGTTAGTTTATTTTCTCCCTCTCAGTTATTTTAATTACTGCCTCTTTTAAAAATGTGTACATATGTATGTGAGTACACACATGTATACATGTGTGTAGATACCATGCTTACATGTCTTGCACTGGCCTGGAGCTCTCCAACTAGGCTGTGTGCCCTGGCCAGGGAGCCTTAAGGATCTGCCTTTCTCTCCTTTCCAGCACTGAGGTTACAGAGCATTCTGCTCACCTTTTTATACTTGCATTCTAGGGATCAAACTCAGGCCCTCATGTTCTCAAAGAAGCATTGACTGAGGCATCCTGCTAGTCCCTGATGGCTCATGCATATATGTGGGGGGGGGGGAGGCAGAGTATTATGACTTTAGACATTGCTTTTATTATTTCTCAATGTCTGCGTGTGTGTGTATTTACTCAAGAAGAGTCTGAGCTCTTTGAGGTCAGACTCCTCTTATATACAGGAGAACTGTCTGAAGGATATTAGATAAATAACTAAGTTTGCAGTATTCAAAATTATTAAATGTATAACAGAAGTTGACTATTACTATTGACTAGTTGACTAATTGACTTTTACTGTTGACTAATACTGTGTATTCAAGGGTTTCATGACTCATGGCAGTCCAAGAGGACACCTGAGGCAAGGAGGATTGAAGTGAACACAGAAAATCATCTCACATTGTGCTTGGCAGCTGAACAGTTTCCTACTTGTGAACCAAACATACCCATTAGATGCCTCCTGGGATCTAGTGTAATATAGCCATTTAAGATGCAATGGAAAACAGATGACATATTTAGGGCTGCTTATGTTTATGATGTGGATTTGCGATCATTAGAGACTTTAAAAAAAATCCTTGCTTCATATAGTTAAAGATTTCCTTAAAAAGTACTTGAATAATTTCTAATGCATCCTGTTTTCATACATGTTGTGGATATTCCAGTCTCAGGGGAGTGTAAAGTTAATCTATGCATACATGGTCACTTCTTTTTGTGTCTGAAAATAGTTTAATCTATGCAGCAAGAGAATAGACAGATTAAAAAATTACCAAGAGTATGGTGGCATGTGCCTGTGATTCCAGCACTTGTGAGGCAGAAGTAGGATGATCTCTGGGCTAAAGGCAAGACTCGTCTACACATCCAGTTTTGAGATAGCCAAGGATGTGTAGAGACACCCTGTCATTCAAAAATATTCAAAAAAAAACAAAAGAAAATATTTACTAGATTAATAACTGTGTTTCCGATAATGGATGGCCCATGGGCCCTGCCTTTTTTTATTTTTCTGCTTTCTTTCTCCCTTAGGCGTATTGTCCTTTAACATTTTAGTATGAATTGGGAATCTGTTCCCCAGTGTTTCCCAGGCATCTAGCCTGTTGACAAGTCTTTGGAATTCAGCATTGTGATTTGTGACTTGTTTAGATGCTTCACTGAACACCATGTTCTTTTCCAACATGCGTTAGGAAGAAATTCACCATATAAGCACCATAGCGAACTGTGAGTTCCTTCATGATGCTGCTTAGGATAAAACTGAAAGTGGTATTTGAGTTAAATATCCACTATCCACACCAACTATCCAAGTTAGAGGTGTGATTAAAGAAAAACATTATGATGGTATTGTCAGATTGCAAAAAGTCTTATATATTTATATGAATCTACAGAGTGAAGTTCTGGGAATAAACAAGTCCTGTTAAGAATTGTGTTAAGGATAGGCAGGGAGATAGCTCTGTGGTTTTTAATATTCTTTTCTGGAGAAACTTGTTTTCCTTAGGTTTCTTGTAGCTCTCTTTGCTGCACAGTGAGTAATCCCATTTTCCTTAGTTGCTTTTTTTTTTTCTTTTTTCCTTAGTTGCTTTTGTCAGAGATTTTATTACAGCAAAAGGAAACAAAAGTAGGGTAGGGTTCCTTGTTTTTTTTTTCTTAAATTTTAAGTATAAATTTAAATATTTTATTTCTGCAGTGCTGCTGGTGAAAACTTAGCACCTCTTCCAAGTTAGCTAAGCCTCTAATACAGCTACATCCCCGGTTCCCCAACCTTTTATAGTGCTTTATATCTTGTTATTTAATGTTGTTTTGAGGCTTTTTTTTTTTTTAAGTTTAACATCATGACTTCTCCATGTCTTTTTCTGTTGCTCAGTGCCACCTTTAGCACAGATACAACTTACTCATCTTCTATGTGGAATCTACAAGTGTATACACCTGGGGATTATGATTTGTGTGTACACAGCAGATTTCAGTCTTACTATGGAATTTGATATACTATACCCAACTAACTCAGCTCCACTTGCCCATCATGATATGTACACTCAATCAGCACTCTTCTTTTAGGATGGTATGTGTAAGGAAAGACTGGTAGAAGGGTCCTTTCCTTCTGTTTTCCCTGTTTGCCATGGTTTTCTTCACACATGGTTGGCTAATTAAAAAAAAAAAAAAAAGAATACTTATTAAAAAGATGTGTTACGATTCCTTGGGCCTCTTTTCTGCCTTCAAAACTAGGTTCTGGGGCCTGGAGAGATGCCCCAGCTGTTAAAAACATGTAGTGCAGGTTCACCAGGTGTTCCAGGTCATTCTCAGCTACTCAGTCAGCTTAAGGTCATGTGGGGCTATTACAGGCCTTGTCTCCAAAGACCAGCAAGCAGGAGTCAATATTAATTTGATATGCAAATTGGGCAGCAAAGATTGGCAGGCGGTCCGAGCTCAAGTATTTCTTTTACTTTTGCAAGTACTCTGGTTTCTCTTTCAACTTCACTTACCAAAGAAGGCTGAAAGATAAAGTCATTAAAGATGTAAAAGGTACATCATTAAAGGAAGGCTCAAATCCTTCTGAGTGTGGAGCCCTGGACAGATAGGCAGGTTGTATACATTCTATGACCCTAATAGACAAGGAGGCACACACAGGCATATCCCGTCCTCGTTTTCACCCTGAGGAAGGCAGGGTAATCCTATGGTGGAAGTTAAGGCTTCTAGGGGAAGTTAAGGATTCTAGAGGATCCATCCGTTTGCCTTTGACTGTGACTGCTTAGATATTTTCTTTCACCTCTTTCCCCCCATGTTACATTGGTACAAGTCCTTGGTAGATCAGTGTCAATTACTATGTCTGAGTGTGAACCTGAATTCTATTCTCAGTGCTAAAATTAAGACAATGTTGCTGGGTTTGGTTTCTAATGCTTTTAGGGTGTTGTGATACCTAAGACAGCATTTAAAAATAAGCTTTAACATTTTATGTCAGACACTTCCCCTCCTTGATTATTCAGTCATCTTTCTTTGACCTGTTGTCTTCTCAGAAGACAAGTTAACAAGATAAATAAGGTAATCCGCAAAATCCTTCCTAGTCCCCTGAGTAGTTGGTAGCAGGAGGAACTTGGAGAAGGTGCAGTTAGGTGCAGCCCAGTGAGTGGAGAGCTCTCAGAGGACACAGAAGTTGACTTTCACACTCAGAGTGACACTTGATAAAATCTGAATTCTAAGAAGGCCCTCCCTGAGCTAATGAAGAGGCTAACCCCTGCTAATACTTTGAAGAGAAAAGATAATGTTCTAGGATTTGTAAGATCAGAGAAGTAGCTTAATGGAACGCTGTACTTAAGAGTTCTTTCTGGTTCTGAAATTGGGCTGATTTCAGGCTGGCATCCAGGATCAGCAGCTTGTTCACAGGGGAATTCATCACTTTACCCATGAGTTCTCAACCCTGATGACACAACTGAGGAGCACTAGAAAGCAGGCCCCCCAACCCCACCCCCAGAAGTCGAGTTGTATTGTGGTCATAGTGTTTCTGCTTTGGATTTTTTGAAGTTTCTCAGGAGATTTCATTAGTCACCAAGGTTGAAGCTATTGACTTAACATGGCTAAACATTGTTTTCCACTATAGAAGGTGGGGCAGGGATTAGGGTACTGTTGAGGAGATGAGGGGACATAAGAGACAGATCATTAGCAAGAGTGATCGTTCTGCAGCCATGAAAATATGAATTTGAACCACCAGCACTCGTGTAGAAAGTTGGGCCTGGCCATATGTGCCCGAAATTACAACATTGGGGCAGTGGAGATTTGCCAACCAGGCTAACTGAAATAGCAAACTTCTGGTTCACTGAGAGACAGTGGTTTGAGGCATTAGACAGAGAGTGTTAGAGGAAAATACTGATTCCTCTTGTGGTCTTTACATGTGCACCCGTGTTTGTATGTGTATATGCAGCTCATCGACAGAATAACAAAAGGGAATTATAATTTTTAGAGTATAGTGTTTGAGCCTGATTCTGGCAGTTGGACACGATACCCGGGCAGTCAAAAGCATGCAGCTTATCAGAGCTGCTCTCTTAGTTTTGTTTCTGTACTGTGGCAAAATACCCTGACAATAAGCAACCTATCAATGAAAGTGTTTAAGTCACAAAGTCTAGGTTACATAACATCATTGAGAAGTTAAGAAGCAGCTGGGTACATCTGTATTCAGGAGCAGAGAGAAATAAATGATTGCATATAGGGTAGTACTCATCTGGCCTTCCCTTTTCTTTTCTAAGTTATTTTTTTGCTTATTTGTTTTATCTTCTGTTTTGTGGAGTTTATGCTTTTATAGAATTCAGGACCCAGTCTGTATAGTGCTAAGCAACAGTCAGTGTAGCTTTTCCTACCTCATTTAATCGAATTAAGAAAAATCCCTTCCAGGCCTGCCTGCGTGAGCTAACCTGAGCTAGACAGTCCTTTCTTGAGTCTTTTCCCCAGGAGACTTAAAGGTTGTGTCAAGTTGACAGTTGAGCCCAAGACCACAGCTGCTATTCTTGCTGATTCCTTTATGAGAATGGAAGCTGGCCTTCAGAAGTTAGCCAATGCTGCTTTTTTTTTTTTTTAAGAGGAGAAGCAGGACTTAGTAGTAGGTCATTAGAGCAGCATGCAAATTTTCTTGCTTCCCAGAATGACTGCAGAGTGTGATTGAGGTGACCTCCTCTTGTTCCAAGGTTGTCTTATAAAGTGATATGCTTTAAGGAGGATTTTGATTCATCTATTGACTTAATGTTCTGCAAGTGAGAGCTGTCAGATGTGTGGGTGTGACAACACCAAGGCCTAGACCTTGGCCTGTAGGACTTGAAGGGAAAGTCCTTGGGAACTGTAATACAAAGGACAAAGTGTTTTCTCAAAAGTGGTGGAGATCTTAAAGCTAAGAAGAGGATAGCTAGGTTTGAGAGGCTTGGGTGGTCCAGACAGGGAAGGTTTTACTGGCAGGTTGTAGTTTTAAAGAGACTTTGAGACACGTGACACTGCTCATAAACTTAAAGGAGTAGTAGTTTTTTATATCTAGAGTTCAGATGTATAGTGGGAAGTGGGTGTAGGAGATAGGACAAGAAACAATGTGGTTAATGCTGACAGCAGGGCTGCAGTTGTGGAAGGCCCTTCGGACCCTGGTCAAGACACTGACATTGGTCAGTGCATACCTACTGAAATCTTACAGCACTAGAGTGACATGGTTAGGCTTGTACTTTTGAGATATCACCAGTCCTGCAGCCTACTGCAGGATCAGAGATGGGGGCACCAATTAGGGTGTTATGAAAACAAGTGTTCAGAGGAGAATGGTTCAATTAAGGCAGTGGCTGTAAAGACCTGGAGAGGTAGCCGAAAGCAGAGAGAGGAAGATTGGGGAGCTGGTAGGCATTAGCCTCAGGCCTGGCATTTGTTTGATACAGAGACCTAGGGTGGCCATTGTTCCACGTCCGATGTTCTCTTTAAAACCCTCTGCTGACTGTTCTGGCACTGTGATACCCTTTCTCCACATCCTGCTGACTATCCCAGGATGCTCAGAATTTTACTTAGTTATTTATTTTCTTTTGGTAAATTCCCCCGTGGAGTCATGGAACATGTGTTACATATTTATCCCTTCTTCTATCCTCACTTTTCTGGCTGAGCCCTTTGCTCTCTTTATAGTCTATACTATATTCAAGAATTTCTAGATATTTGGCAGTATTTCAGATAAACATGTGTATAGTAAAGTATGAGTCTGCAGCACTGGGGGTAATTATTTTATTGATTAAAGTTTTATTTATTTTGTGTAGAGGGTGTGTGTTTGTATTTATAGGAGCTACAGCATGCATGTGGACACAGGAGGACACCTTGTTAGGCATAAGTTCTGTCCTTCTACTACAAAGTCCCAGGTGTGTTACATAAGCAATTGGACTTGGTGAAAAGCATCTTTATGTGATGGAGAGGGTTTTAACACATAGTTTAAGATATCTACTGCGTGTAATAAATTAGATACCATGCATCATGGTAGTAGTTTGGCGCTTTTTTGAGGAGGACTGATAAGATAATCAGTCCAATACTTTTTTCTTCTTTGTGGGTCAAAACAATGAGATCTCAATCTTCCATAAGTAGTCTGCAAATTAAATGCTAAGGTTTCTTGTCCTAACGTGGTTACTATTATTGTCAACATTGAGTGTAATGTTCCTCATCACGTTAGTAACACAACACCCAGAGGACTAAATGGATTGCTTGTAATAAGACATGTCCTTGTCCCATTTGTCATGTAGAGATTACAGGATGAAAGGGCTCATCGAGCCTCTTGTGACACAAATAAACTGATAGATGGCCTGTGGTGTTTGTATAGATGTATAGTGTCTGCGGCTAGAGACCATTGACTTATTTTAGCATCAATTTTAGAAGCACAGAGCTTGCAGCCAACTTCAGCCTCACAGAGATGAGAATTGTATTATTCTCCATCAGCAGTTCTGATATCTGGACCCCAGTGCTCTGGAAATGGGTCTCTTGTGGGGCTTGCACTTGGCATGCATCTTCTTAGCCAATGTAACAGCCTAACCAGCTGGGAGAAACACTGGGGTTGTTTCTAATACTTCGATAGTCATATCTCAGAGTACATTCATGAACATTCACAACTGGTGGTCCAGATTCATTGACAAAAGATTTCTGCTTGTAGTTTTTTGGTTTTTTTTTTTATTTTTTGTTTCCATTAAACGTGCAACCTAGCCTTCTGCCTTGTGTAAAAACTCAAGGGTTTGGTGAGCTACCTCCGTGGTTAAGAGTATTTGGTACTCTCCCAGGGAATGCAAGTTTGTTTTCCAGTACCCATATCTGGAGGCTCAGAATTGCCTAGAACTCACTGGAGGGGGTCTGATGCCCAGCTTCAGTCTCCACAGACACATACATACATGCACACACCTTTTTAATTATTTTTTAAATAATTCAATTGATTAGTGAAAGCTGTTAGAAATACCTGATAGCTCAAATACTGGATTTTTACGAGCGTTTATACAAAAGGCATCAATGGCCTAGACATGACACCCTGGTTGACTTGATAAGGTCTAAGACGACTGTGTCCTTGAGAGTTAATGTCCCAGGAGGGGCAGTGATGGTAGATCCATGAGCTATTCAGCTGGTCTGAAATGGACTACAACTCTAAGGGCAGTGATTTTAATAAGGGTTGAGTTTCTTTTTTCAATCAGTCTCAACCATTGGACTACAACATCTTTGGGCTTCCTAATTAAACAGCAAGTCACCCAGATCTGTCTTGACTACAGGTCGCAGTGATGGGATGAAGCTAAATTTCTTCAGTTTCCAGAGAAATGTATGTGGTAGTTAGCAAATAGTATCACATCTTTCTTTTTTTGTTTTAGTAAACAATCCCATTCAAATAAGCCAATCCCTAAGTTATCTTTGATAGAAATCTGTGGGTCAGTTATATAATACCTGGTGTGTTTGGTGGTTGCCCTCCAGTAGCTTGGAACTTGTTAGAGGTCCAGTGTTCCTCTGAAGTCTTCATTTTGTTAGTATAGAAGGATGGTCTCTGGAGTAGCTCCTAATATGACTTATTTCTACAAATAAGTGATTGATTTACTTGCTGAATATTAGAGTTGGTCTCATAGAGCACCTTAGAATTTGGTTTCATAGAGCACCCTCTCCAACCTCCCAGGGTACCGTCCTCCCAACCTCCCTCTCAAGTGAGCACCTCTCTCCCTCTCATGGAGCACCTTCTCCCTCTCATATAGTCTCCTCTACTACTTCAGAGCATGCTCTTTTCAGTTCTCAATGCTGTCTCTTCCTCTCACAGAGGAAGAGAGCAGCTCCTCCTGGCGACAAAGCACATCCTTCCTCTTACGGAGCATCCTGTCATCCTCATGGAACACCCTCTCTCATCTCCCAGAGCAGCTTCTCCTCACAGAATGAACATCATATCCTCACCACAGGCCATCCTCTTATCTCACAGAGTACCTACCCTCTGTCACAGAGCAATGCCTTTCTCTCACACTTCAGAGAGCTTCCTCTCCATCTCACATAGTACTCTCTTTTACCTCATGGAGTACCCTGGTTTACCTGAGTACACTCTTTTACCTCACAGCGCACTCTCTTCCACCCCACAGAGCACTCTTCTCCACCCAACAGAGCACTCTTCTCCACCCCACAGAGCACTCTTCTCCACCCCACAGACGAGAACCCTTTTTTACAGAAGGAACTTCCTATCTAGCCCCCATCTTACCCTCTATGACATCATAGAGCGTGGTTTTCTCATCTCACAGAGCACCCTCTCTTACCACACAGAATACCCTTTTCTGTCTGCTGAGGCTATAGACTCTGATATATAACATGTATTTTGCTATATCAATTAGTGACTAACCTTTTGGGTGCTAAAAGCTTTGAGTGTTGCAGTTTGGAGAAAGGTTTTCATTGTTGTGGTTCTTGCTACTCTCTGCAGGTTAAACCAGAATTCACCTCACTTTCCCTTTTCATTTTATTGTTTTGTTCATATGTTCGTGTGTGTATGTGAGTGTGCATATTACCATGTCCGTGTGGTGGTTCAACTTCTTGGGTCCTGGGGACCAAACTCAGCAGATTTAGCAACATATACCCTTACACTAAGTCTTTTTATCTGCCCTTCATCATACTTTTTTGATAGTATCCTCCTCTAAACAAGGTAATTTAGACTAAACAATGCCTATTTTGTCCGTTTTCATTCATAATAACTTTACATGTATTCCACAGTACTAATAGGCCGTAAAATATACACAAATTAGAAATCATTGAAGAATGAAATTGAAAATATATTTAATAGACATTTTTATGTGGTCATAACTTTTAGTGGACCATCTTCTAGACACTTGCATACACAGAGAATGCTGTGTGCTTGGAAAAGAGAAATTCCATCCCGGGACATAGAGATAGAGAAGGGTTATGTGTTAGAGAGAATGCAGAGTGACAGCATGGCCAGTGGGAAAACAGAGTGGCTATTGTTGGCTTTAAACAATATGGCGCCCAGAGTATCTTACAGGAAACAACAAGATAGATGTGTGAATGTTGGTGGTGATTGGCAAGCATGGCAGGTTGAGATAGAAAATGGGAGTATGACTGGGCAGTGGTGGCGCACGCCTTTAATCCTAGCACTTGGGAGGCAGAGGCAGGCGGATTTCTGAGTTTGAGGCCAGCCTGGTCTGCAGAGTGAGTTCCAGGACAGCCAGGGCTATACAGAGAAATCCTGTCTCGAAAAACCAAAAAAAAAAAAAAAAAAAAAAAAAAAAAAAAAAAAAAAAAAAAAAGAGTATGATCAAGGAGAACCAGTGAGGAGAGTATTTAAAATTATTTTCCCATAGTGATTGGTTGAGGGAGCCCTAAAGGAGAGTGACGAGGACCTAATCAGTACCAGGAAGTTTCCCATGTGGCCAGGGACTTTCTTGTAAAAGTTGCAGCAGATAAAGAGGAGATGGTTCTTGAAGGCTGCTGACTGGTTTTTAGGATGAGAAGCAGAAAGTGGGGAGATCACAGGGAACAGTTGCCCACAAACCAGTGGCCAGCTTTCATATAACAATAACAATGTTGTTGTTCAAGAAATGGTTATTTCAGTTTGTATCCTAAAAATAATCAGTGCTCATCCTTAGGGTCAAAACTAATCTTTGAAGAGGGAGGAAATACCTACATTTTAACTGGCACTTCAGTAGGCAAGTTGGGAATGTAGCTGCCCCAGCAAGGTCTGTATCATGAATGGGCTTTTAGAGATTTTTCTGGCCTGAAGTAGGGAAGCGGATGCAGTTCTTTGTGAGAGGTAGAATTTCTTCCTTTGGACAGCTTAGAGGTTTTAATTGAATCCAAATCACATTGCTCATGAATTCTGGGGAACAGTACCTGTTTTTAACTGAGAAGAACATCAATTATGTATTAGCCTTCATACTAATTTACCTTGTGTGTGTATCTTTGAGCTAGCGTTTTATCCCAGTATAGTCACTGATGTAATGTCATTGTGTCTCTATACTAATTCCTCTAGCACCTCTTAAGATAATTCTAACCAGGGGGTAAAAAGATAGCCCATCTTGAGTTTGATCCCCACAATACTAGTTAAATGAAAAAAGCTGGGTGTGGGGATAAAGACCTGTAATACCAGTGTTGGGAGCGTAGAGACAGGCAATCATTGCGACTCCCTATCCAATGAGAGACCCTGTCTGAAAAGAAGGCACAGGGTGCTTGGAAAACAGTATTAAAAATTGTCTGCTAGCCTCTACATGTATTCACATAACCATATACCTACAAATGCATAGGGCTATACATACGTACATAGGGGGCTGGATATTAGTCCCATGTTTTGCCTCAAGTTGTTTTTTTTACTTGATATGATCAGATTGTTTACTCATTGGTAGTGTAGTATGTTGATTGAGAAAAAAAAGATGAGGCCATGGAGATTCTTGTCACTGTGGACAAGAATGTGGCTCTGAGGACCTGCTGCTAGGGCTGCACTGCTCACTCAGTATGTGCTTAGAGGTACTCTTCCCTGTGCACTTGCTTTCTCAGTTGTTTGGCACTGTTGTCTCCATATCTCTCTCTGGTTTCTCCATTATAGACATGCAAAGCTCTTGAGTGTGTGTGCTTCCAGAAAAATGTAGGCAGTTTTTCACTTTTTCCTCTCCTTGGCAGCATAGTCTTATCCCATTGATTCATAGAGCACTGATCGCAGTGATGAGCAATAAACTCTGAATGTGCTGCAGGTCCTGACTTTAAGTACTTTTATGGTGAACTGAAGCATTAAACCCTTACAGCAGCTGTTCTCAACTGGTGGGTCAGGACTCCTTTGGAAGGGTCCAATGACCTTTTCGCAGGGGTCGCCTAAGACTGTCTAAAAGATAGAGATATTTACATTATGACTCATAACAGCCATAAAATTACAATTATGAAGTAGCAATGAAAAGAACCTTTATGTTTGGGGGTCATCACAACATGAGGAACTGTGTTAGAGGGTCGCACGCAGCATTAGGAAGGTTGAGGACCACTGCTTTGCAGTGAATAAATACCATCATCCTCAGTAAATTATAGAAGGACAGGTCAATTCAAATGCTTTGGAGTAAGAACCTGCTTCTAACACCTGCCTTACCAGAAGAAATTATGGCCGTTTGTAAAATTTTTGGGTCTGTGCTGTGGCAGAGAACTGTGTTGATATCCGTGGCTTGTACTGCCACCAGGCACCAAGCAGATGTCCATGGTCTGTGCTGTTACCAGAAACCATGAGGAAGTCTATGATTGGTGTTCCTGTTGACTGTAAAGGCCAAGGAAGCTGTAAAGGGCAGTAGCTTAGATGACTGCAAACTCACAGTTTAGAAAGAGGAACATAGAATGCTTTGGAGACAACCCCACCCCTCCCCCAAAAGTAACAGCCTAGACTGGAAACTGTGGAAGAGAACTTGAAGTGTAGCTCTCCACAACTGATGGCTTTTGGTGGGAGTTGTGGTGAAGGACTCAGTTTTCTTTAAGAGGCTGGCTACTAGGAGTGCTCCAGTGTGTATATAGGCAACATAAACTGGGTTTGTGGGGTTTTTCTGTTTTGGGGTTGGGAGTAGGGCCAGTATAGGACTGGGAAGTGAGTATGTTTGGGATGGGTGATGTGAAAGTCCCAAATAATCAATATGAAAATAAAAAAAATATGAAAAGATGAATTAGCAGTTTCTCCTCCAATGGTTATGGTGGGCATGTGATTTTTAGCAGGTAGTAAGCACCTATAGCCATGAACTGCTGTCAGGGCCCTCCACCCTAACTAACTTCATTGCATTTATCCAGTCACTAAGATATTGTAGCCCCCCCTGACAGCTTTGATGGGCGGTTGGCTGAAGGTGCCAGAGATTTGTTACCATGTCCTGCCCTTGCTTACCACAGCGTGACAAAATCAGAGAACAGTTAGGAGTGGTGGGCCTGTGTCCAAGGTAGAAGTCATATTTTAATTATTGAAAGGTTTTGGGCCATTGTCATTGTTCTTTAAATCTCAATTCAGTCCCTATTCTGTCTCTGAAGAGGAGAGAGGAGCTGTGGGCTAGAGGGTGGAGAGAATGGCAGAGAAAGGAAACAGCCACCAAATGTGTGTTGGGAACCCACTCTGCATTTAATTAAAGCCTGCAGCCCTCTGTCAGCCAGTAACACTCCTCCTGGTGAGAGAGGCAGAGAGCCTTGTCACTGTCTCTGGAATTATTCGTATAATTCAGCAGCTGTTTTCCTCAGATGCTTACCACACGGGGTTGGGTTATAAAGACGTACGAGTGGCATCGCCAAGGTTCAGACACTTGTGTTCACTGTTCAGCTGAGAGCCACTTAAGGCTGTTCTTGTACAAATGCATTAGATTATGGCTAAGCAGCTTATGGACATAAAAACGCATTAGAACTTTACGGCACTCTATAAATTATAGTTTTTGCAGCATTCACAGCCACAATGCTAGGTAATTACGTTCATTAATCTACTACTAAGAGCACATAAAGTTGCCTCCCAAACCGTACTGTATGTGTCAGTGCTCAGCTGGAAGGGGGGCACCCCCGCCCCCGATTTCCTCATATCCCTCTGCTCCAGGTGCAGGACTGTGGGATTCCTTGGTGGAGTTCCACAGCCCCACTGTGGTAGGTATATGTGTGTGCTTGTGGGTATGGGTGTTGCTATCAGTCTCCAAGAGGCTACCATATATGTATTTTTTCCCATTTTCATGTTAAATTGTGGCTATCGTACATACATCTCTTTTCTTTTTCAAAACGTACAGATGTCTCCCTGGGAAAGCCAGCAGGAATAAACCTGTTCAGAGGAGATTAATGATGGAATCAGCAGCCACAGCTCCCTCAGGTCCTCCTCTTGCCTCTCTTGTAGATAGTTAACAGGGTGGCCTTTTAAATTTTTGTCCAATGAAGAGTACAAACTGTTAATCTCCTCTATTCCAAGTTTCCCAGAAGTTTTCCATCCTCCCATTCCATGGGATAATGCCTTTTGCCTCTGCGCCATATCCACCACCCACCCACCTTCCTATTTTTCTCATGATTTTTTTTTTCTTGTTTGAGTGTCTCATAAATCACAAAAGATTTAAGGAGACATGAAGACACACTGGAAATTTATATGGTCTGGGTATTTGAAATGGATTTTAAAAGGAAATATGTTTGCATTATTTAAAGTTAAGTAAGCCAGATGATTGGCTTACCTTTAATAGCAAACAAGCAGACAAACAAGAGTAGAGGTCTGGAAATAATGAGCTATAAACCCCAAGGCTTAGACAGTCCTCCAGGCTTCTGATCCCTTCTCACCTTTGTCAAAGTGTGGTCCTCAGGCTGCCCACATGGCCTTGGCAAAGTTAATTAGTAGGAATGGCTTTGAGGAGAGAATGTGGCTCCCTAATAGCATGCTTTCCTGACTTGAAGTAAAGGCCTGGATTCCATTCCCAGCACCCCATAAAGCAAATGTGTCAGTGCGAGCCAGGATCCCCAGCACCATCAGGGAGGTCCTGGCAGGAGGATCAGAAGTTGAAGTTCATTGCTGGATGCATTGTGTGTTCCAGAACAGGACGGATTAAACAAGGCCCTGCAGCCTTTAAAGGAGAAGTAATAGAACTTTGTTCTTTCCAGACATTGTGTCAATTAATATTTATATTATCTAACAGAAGTGAGTAGAGGCCATCAAAGCCACAAAGCTACAAATGACAAAGACAATTCACATACCTGGATGAACTACACAAGAGCACCAGCTTGGGGCAGGGCCAGATTGAGTAAAGATATGGAGGGAGGGCATGGGAAACAGGGACCCAGCAGGGAGGCTGTCAGCTTCCTTGGGATCACTTGTTGATGTGGGATGTTCTTGGAAGCTTAGCATCTCTGTGACTGTTAGAAGTTATGGGTCTGTGTATATCAAGCAGCTTCCAGCTTGGGGATGGAGACCAAGTGCTTTCCTTCGGGCAGGGTAACACTGTTGTTCGGGAAAGGAAAACACATCTGGGGCCATCCCTTAGCATATTCCAGGGTGTCAGGTTTGATGATGCTGGAAAAGGAAGTGGCTACTCATTCACCAGTAGGGTGGGGAGGGGATAAGAGGATTGCAGGGAGCTGTCAGCTCAGCATCTTGATTCCAGACTAGTTGTTCCCCTGTGGGACAACACAATTGTCACTTTGTATTAGAAGGCAACAGAGCCCGTTGGCCATCATGGTAGGGGTAGGGCTGGGCTTATGTCATCTGTAGGATGAAATGTCCTAGCTACAGAGTAGAAACTGGACATGAAAATAGAAAGTGTCCATCTAAAATGCAGCTTAATTCACAGGCTCAAATCCCCAGACTGGTCTTCTGAGTAACCTTTGCATATACTCAAGTGCATATCCAACCAGCCTCTCACGGCAGGTCTGGCCTTTATCATCACAGGTCCCTCAGAGCTGTTCTCCTTACTCACTGTGGTATTGACGTCAGCTTTAACAGCTTTCATGTGTATCGACTTCCCTCCTGATTACACATGCATGCGAAGCTGCAGTTCATTCAGTGAGTGGTTGACTTTCAGAATGGGGGATCCGGATTACACCTTTATTAATGTAGCTGCCTGAGTTTGCAAGGGTATTGATGCATCCTCTTGGAGTGGGAACAGGTTGATTTCCCAGCATCCTGATGACATCTTCCAGCCCTCTTTCCTCATGTGACTAAGGACTGGTTTCATGGCAGAGACTTCTTGGGAAAACAGGAGGGAATTCTATATAATCTATGAGCCTAGTTTTGAATATGTATGTCACCTTTTGAGGGTGTATTTATAGACTTTAGAGATGGGAAATGGTGCCTGGGCATGACTACTCCAAACCCTGATAAGTTTTCAGTGGTCAGCTTTTACCAACAAGTTTTCCAAAAACAACTTTCAATGCTTTTAGGAACTCTTTGTGGCTTATGATTTTGCCTAGAAGTCATTTTCTCGAACCAGACATCCCTGTTCCCTGTTAAGTAAACACAGAAAGAGCATAGATTATGAGTTAAAAGTATTGACAGCATTTCAAGTGCTATCAGAGAACATTTAATTCAGTTTAATTTTGTGATAAATCTGGAGTTTAATCCTCTGGTTACCCTGTAATCATGTCTATATTGATCTCTTCTGAATGAGTGCCTGCAGTTTAATAAACTTTGCCATTAACCCACAGCCTCTGAAGGGAGAAATTGATTCCATGATCAAATCTGATAGAATCAATAGGTATCTAAATATCACAAACTATCTGTAGGAAGCCTTAGTGGAGACAGCTTGTGTCAGGAAACAGGGAGACAATCTGGTCCTCCGTATGTGAACTAATTGCTTTAGAGTTAGCACTGATACTCTCAGGCAGGTTGGCCCTGCAGTCCTCTGCCAAGCCCTTCAGTACAAGCTGAAAGGGTAGTCCATCTACCATAATTGCAGAGCCTGCTTTCTGTTCATTGCAGAGATTCCTCAAGGAGTTGATAACTTGTGGGTCTTGAGTCAGTGGGTGCATCTTCAGTAGTTAGATTTTTTTTTCTGATGCAAACCTGTAATTCAGTTTTATTTTTACCCATGGGGTGTTAAAGGAAGAAAGTCCTGTCTGGATAAGCCCTGAAGTAGAGGGACCTGAGGCAGGCAGAAAACAAGTCACAGGTTGGGACTGTGCAAACAAGCTTCAAGAGTTGGAGGACTTTCTATGAAGCTTCGTATTGTGTCTCATTTAGTGGTGGGGCATTAGCAATGTGTGCTACTTGGGTGGAGGGGTCTACATTTGCACATATTAATAGAGCTACATTCTCCATTAATATTTTCCAAGTAACATCATGACAGTGTTTGATTCTAAGTGTGTAGTTTGTATAGCTGTTTATTTTATTTTTAAGAACAGAAATGGTTAATTCTGTGTTAGAGTTCACCTCTGGAATAAAATGTCAGTTTTGGAACAAATCCAAAGCCATTTACTTTTGTTTAGATTTTTCAATTGCTGACTTGAGTTAGAAAGAATTCAGGGGCTTGACATAAGAGGCATAGCCTTTCTGTATTGCATATGGATGGGAAATAGAGGTGTGCAGAATATTTTTGCAGTGCTCTAATCCTAATCGAGATGCAAAATTTTCTCCAAGCAAAACTCCATAATCCAAAATGTACAAGTAATTTCTTGATAGTCCAGAATTTGGGAATGAACACAGGATATAAACCATGATTACTTCTAAATATTCCCAGTCACTTTTTGGTTAGGATGTAAACTGTGGGAACTTCTGTGTTGCCCATCACTGATGCTCTTTCTCTGAATAGTCATTTTGATTTCCAAGCTTCAGCTCTTTCAGTTATAAAATGACAATGAGATTGTCCGCTGTATAAAGTTACTAGGCTATTCAATGAGAGGCATAAAAACGTTACTGGTTATGAAAAATCATTTTACTAGTCTTTGCTTTATATTTAGAGGTGGCTTGACTCAGTAAATCCTTATCTATAACTCAAATTATAGCACAATTAAGATATAGATGTGTGAAGTGTGCACCTAGATAAGAGACATTTCAGTTGCTAAGATGACTGGGAAACACTACCAGGAAGAAATTCTGAGCTCACAAGCTCCAGGCTATGTTTGTTGAGCATTTTCTGTGTGATAATTTTTCAAGGTAATAACATTTGGGAATTTTAAGAGCATGAGAGATCCTCTGATGAAGGACCCTTGATTTGTAGATATGAAATACATTGCTCTTTCTCTAGAGAAACTAATTAAAATGTATTTGAGAAATGATGCAATAATGGTTGATGGGAGTAGGAACCATTGGCGCCCCTCCACCCTTTTATCTCTAGTGGCTATAGAACTATAGTGGAACACTGGAAGTTACAGAAATTACTGACAAATGTGGCAGTTAGTACTCATTGTCCCTTGACTGGATTTGGACACTAGGAGAAACCACTAAGCATTTCTGTGAGGGAGTTTCTAGATTGGGTTAATTGAGATAGGAAGACCCAGCCTTAATGTGAGTGACAGGAAAACCCAGTCTTAATGTGAGTGACACCATGTATCAAAGGAGGAGCACCAGTGTCCATCTTTGTTTTTCTGTTAGTGGATGCAGTGTGACAGACTGCTTCCCACTCCTGCTGCCATCATGGATTGTGCCCTCAAACCAGGAATCAAAGTGAACCATTTCTTCCTACAGTGTCTTTGTTGTTATTTTCTCTTGGTCACAGCACCAAGAATAATTCTATATCAACCTTACAGAGTCACTTGAAAAATCTTAGCTGTGAGAATTCTTTGCTGTGTCTAGACAATTTGTAGTTCAGTATTGACAACTTTATTTATATTCCCATTCTCCTTGACAGGCTTTTGTCTTTTTAATAGTACCCATCCTAGCAGGTATAGGATGAAATCTTACTGCCATTTGCATATTCCTGATGCCTAGTGGTACCAGGTACCTTCTCACATATCTGGTTGGCATCCAGATGTCTTTGAAAAACAAATATGTCTTTTCAGATTCTTTATAACAGAACACATGGGTTGGGGGATATAGCTTACTTGGTAAAGCATTTGCCCAGTAGGCATGGAACCCTAAGTTCCCAGTACCTTATAAACCTTATAAACATGCCTACCATCCTAGCATCCTAGCATTTGGAAGGTGGAGGTAGGAGGATCACTTTGAGACAGGAGGATTAGTTTAAAGTCATCTTCAACTACAAAACATGAGACAGACTCTTTCTTCAAAATAAAATAATACACTAGAATCAAACAACGGAGGATAATTGTGGAGTGTCATTAAGGTTGCAAGCCTTTCAGTAGTGTTTTTCCTTACTGGATTAGCTTGGAGTGTGCAAAAACCCAATGGGAATCTCAGGATTCTGCTTGATCCCTTGAAGTGGGAAGCCTGGCTTTGCCCTCTGAGGTGTTTGAGAACTGTGTGCTGTTCCCTTGTTCCTCTGGCTTGCCCTCATCTCTTTTGTGTGTGGCTCCTTTGGCCCTTTGTATATATTCTTACCCTTAAGCCCTCACTGATGAGATTTTCTGCCCTTGGTCATGCTGCTCTCAGTTTGCAGAGTGCTGCTTGTTATAGAGGAGTTAATTTTTTTTAAGGTTTCCTTTTCGTCATGCTGTATTTCTCAGATTATCTGGAGGGACTGTAATCCAATTTTAGGAATCCTTCAGGGCTGAGAGCCTAAACTGTTTTAAGCAATAGCATCTGGTTGCCAGGGACTCAACCACTTTGAGTGTGTTAAGGGCTAAAGGCAGCCAACTCTCAATTATCTATAGGAATGAGAGACTGCTGGTGTTTTCATTTCACAGTGCAAAAAAAAAAAAATCTCACTTAAGCTGGGAGTTGTGTTCTCATCCTATAACTAAGCTTAGGGGAGCTACTTGGTGTCAGTTTTTGTTTCTTTTTTCTCCCCTTCATCGTTGCTTCCCCCATACTTTCCCCCACTTCCTCCTCTCTCCCTCTCTCTCCCTCTCCCTCTTTCTCTCTCTCTTTCCTTCCCCTTCTGCCTCTCCCTCTTCCTCTCTCCCTCCTTTTCTGCCTTTCCCACTTTAGCTTCTCTGTCATTCTCCCTTGACTACCCCAAGATGGTACCACACTTTGAACCTATGACTCTTATTGACTGTCCATGACCACTCTTTCTATTGTTTCTCTTTTCAGCAATCTACTACATGTCTATTTGGTTGTGATTGTATTTTGCATTCTCCTAACGATGCTGGAGTTCGGTGTCTGTTTTGCTGTCTATTTGCTCTTTAGAAATCTAAAATTAACTATTCAAATCTTTTACCAAATTTAAAAAAAGTTTAGTTGATTTGTTTTTATTTTGTGAATTGCCAATGTATCCTGTGTACAAACTTAATTATTAATTAATTCAGAGAATTATTTTGCAAATACTTGCCTATAATGGCATATCTTCATGTTTTAACAGTGCACACATTGATAGTGTGTTTGTATGTGGGGGATAGTGATATGTGTTCAAGAGGGCAGGGGCCTGTGGTGGCCAGAAGAGGACTCGGGATCTCTTGGATCTGGAGTTGGAAGTGGTTGGGAACCACCCTTTGACTTGTCAATTTATCTTTTTATGAATAGTGATTTTTGGTACCTCACCAGAGAAATCTCTGTCTAGCCTGAAGTTCTATGAATCTTTGTATTCTATTTACCTTGAAAAGTCTTAATTTTGAGTTTTATAATGTATTTATAGGCAATTTTTTTAATCAGCTCAAGTTATGGGTTGAGTAGTTAATGTATTCCATTGCCATGTGATAAAAGGACTGTTTTTGAGACTGCAGAGATGGCTCAGCAGTTGAGAGCATTTGCTGCTCTTCCAGTACCTGTTTGGTTCTAGCATCCATGTTGTATGGCTTACAGCTGCCTGCCATGCTAAGTCTAGAGGATCCAGCATCTTCTTCTGCCCTTGCAAGGCACTGTACAAATGTAGCACATACTCACACATATATACATACATAAAAAGAAAAATAAAAAGAAGACTTCTCTACAGAATAACATTTGTGTTCTTACTTAAAACCAGCTGCTGATGTACATGCTATGTCCTTTTGGATCTTCTTTCTGCTTTATTGATCTGTGTCTTTAGCCTTATGTCCAGCTAGGGAATTCACTTTTTATTCAGTGTGAAAGGTGCCAGTGCAAAACATCCTGCCTAGTCCGTAGGTAACCATCAGTAAGTATTCGTAGATTTCTCTCCTGCTGTGATGGAGCAGCTTTGCTGTGGCAATCCTGTTTGAGATTTTGAACAGACTACAGAGTATATGACACATATTAAACATAGTGAGTTTGGAGTAAAGACAGTGTGTTTGTGTGTGAGTGTGTCTGTGTGTGCAGTGAATGTGAACATGCATGCACATACCTATGCATACACGTGTATGAATGTGCATGTGTAGGCCAGAAATCAGTGTCTTCTTTGATTACACGAATGTTACATATTGAAGCAGGGTACTCTCACTTGGGTCTAGATCTGTGGATTCATCTAGCTTGGTAGTCACCTCACATCCACAGATCCCATCTCTGTCACCTCAGTGTTGGGATTACAGGTCAAGCGGGATCTCTGCTTGGCATTTCTGTTGGTGCTCGGGATCTGAACTCCAGCTCTCATGCTTACCCCGTCAGCATTTTATTAACAGGTTCCTTTCTTCAAACCTTGATTTTTTTGTAAGATATGAATATTTAAAGGTAAAATATATCTGCAGAGGAACTTATTTAGGCACTGAAGTCCTGCTTCTGAGAATACACACATGTGTGTATACTGTACCTGGCTGATATAAGTTTTTAAGTGATGTACTGTATATTGAAATATTTTTCTACATTTCTCCATTCAGTTTAAATTGGGGGCTCTGAGAGTCTGTTTGTAAAATTTAATTTTTAAAAATCCAAGTTGGAATCCAGGCAGTGGTGGTGCACACCTTTGATCCCAGCACTTGGGAGGCAGAGGCAGGCGGATTTCTGAGTTCGAGGCCAGCCTGGTCTACAGAGTGAGTTCCAGGACAGCCAGGGCTACACAGAGAAACCCTGTCTCGAGAAACAAACAAACAAACAAAATCCAAATTGGAGACTAATATAAATTCAGTCACACAGAATTATGGAAACATTGGAATTCAATAAAAAACCTTTTTCACTTAGCACATTAGACCTTTGCAGCTCATTTGAACAGAGGCTTTGATACCCCATAGTAAAGCGAGTAAAATAATGGAAGACACACATTCATGCCATTTGATGACTAGAATAACATTTCTTAATTGCCCCCAATTTCTTTGATCACTGTTTTACTTAGTTGTAATTGTCACCTTAATTCAGTCTAGGGTCATCTGAGAGAAGAAACTTTCATTGAGGCATTTTCTAGATCAGATTGCTCTTGTGCATAATGTGACAAGTCTTGATTTTTAATTGATGTAGGAAGTCCCAGCCAAGTGTGGCTAGTTCTTTAGGCTGTTGAAGGAAACTGGCTAATCATGAACCTGTGAACTATCCAGCAAGCATCATTCCTCCAAGGTTCTTACTTTGAGTCCCTGCCCTGACGTCCCTCAATGGTGGATTATAATTGGGAAATGCAAGCCAAATAAACCCTCCTCCCAAGTTTCTTTCAGTCATGGTATATGTCATAGCTTCAGACAGGAAGCTGGAATAGTCCTTGAGATCAAGTACCTCAGAGAAGAACATGTGTACACACAGGCACACCTCACCGCCTTTCTACCCATGACGGACTGTCCTCAGATTAATATGATTGGAAACATCAGACAGAGACTCTTTCCAAAACCCATTTTCTGCAAAGCAGGCAAATTGTGCCCCTATTTCCCATCATCTCTTCTTCATCTGTAATCAGCAAATGGGGCCCCTCAGCCTGCATTGTGTTTCATGTGCAATCTGTTAGCCTCCCTGAGTTTGCACAACACTGAACCTTCTCATTTTGAAATTCAGAAGTAGCAGAGTAAGCCTTGGGCAGAAGATTGTAATTTGAGAGAAGGGGAAGTCAAGAATAAGATCACCTGTTCTGAAGAGGGCTGCTACAGAAGGAAATTGCTTTGCTTCATCAGTGTCTGAGCCTCTGAAGGGATATGCTCCTGTCATCCCGCCCTCCATCTCCAGTGACCTAAAAATCACATAATTTCAAACATTCACAGAACTGATTCCTCCGTGCATGGCTTGCGCACTTACCCCCTCTATTGCCAGCAGATGTGTCTAAATCTTTCTACTTCACCGCCAGGCTTCTGTTGCTGTGTGGGTGTTTGGAAATGAATGAGTGCCCTTCAGTGAGATTTATCAGACTTCTCACTTGCAGCCTCCCAGGGTTTGGGTAGGTGGGGCACACTTATCTCTGGCCTCTTAGGGTCTTAGTCTGAACCTGAGAATTGAATAGTCCTAAAATAGATTACCAGGAGAATGAAGTGTATTTAACACACAAGCAGAAGTCATTCAGGGAAAACAAAATCCCTGGAAGGAGAAGCCAAGTGTGGGACACTTGCTTGTAATCCCAGCATTTAAGAAATAGAAGCAGGGGACCATGGGTCAGGGTCATCCTCTATGACTCAGCCTGGGATACTTGAGACATTCTCAAAACAACAACAATAACACTTTAAAAGTGACACAACCCATATGCTTACACAGTGGCTGAATACGGATGGCAGTTTTAGGGAGATACCCAAAACCTCTGGGGATATGAAAGAAGGTTAGAGTTCACCAGATATATTTGTGCACATTTTTTGAGCTCTGTCTCCCCATCTCTGCATTTCCTCTCTCCCAGGCCAGCCAGACATCTTGCATTCAGCATACCTTCCTTCCCCCTCTGCCTGTGGGTACAATATTTCTTTTCTATTGGTTAAGCGAGGGCAGAGTGTCCCTCTTGAATCTGCTGATTTTCAAGTACCTTTAGTTTACAATAATCCTTCTGCCAAGTGGCATGTTTTCAAGTGGCATGTGCTGCCACCTTTCATTCATTTGCTAAATGCTTCCCTTGCAGAATGAGAAGTGTAGTCGTTTTATAAAGCACTGCAGGTTATTCTGATGGACTGTCTCCCTCAGCAACCGCTGGCCTAGTCAACTAACAAATTAACAGGCCTTTGAAAATTGCTGCTCATTGATCCCAGAATGTTCTTTTATAATCTAGATGGCTTTCCTTCTTGTAGCAGTAGCGTTGAGAGTAACTATGTTTCTTTAAGGGAATTCTTAAATTAATTACTACTGATGTCTCGATGGTGGGTTGATGTATGCACATGAGTGAAGTCATGAATTGTATGAATATGGATAGGTTTATATTATATCTCATTGATTGATTTATAATCAGCCTTTTTGTGGTTTGTCATCAGCCCTTTTCTGTGAATAAGCAGAGAGGGACACTGGGTGGGCGTCATGCTTTATTAATCAGGATTCTCTAGTTGAACAGAACTTACAGAATGAGTCTGTCTGTCTGTCTGGCTGGCTGGCTGACTTCCTATATATCTATGGGACTTACTAGAGTAGCTTACTGGCTGTCGTCCAGCTAGTCTAGCTATGAGTGTCTACTAATGGAATCCAGTAGTTGTTCAGTCCACAAGCTTGGTGTCTCAGCTCGTTCTCAGTATATGTTGAAATCCTGAAGCAGTGGGCTCTCGTGCTAGGGAAGCAATGGACTTGACAGCCAGAGTGAGGGCAGGCAGGCAGGGAGCAGGTGCTTCCGTGTTCCATGCTCTCTTTATGGGCTACCACCAGAAGATGTGGCCCATATTCAAGGATGCGGATTTAGGCTGGGTCTCCCTACTTCCAGTGAGTCAATCAAGAAAGATTCCTCACAGGTCTACCCAAACGCTTTAGTTTTAGTTAGTCCCACCCGCAGTCATGTTAGCGATAGAGAATAGCTCTTTCACTCCTTACCTTTTTTGCAGGGTCTCTCACCATGTTTGGAGCTAGCATACCCCCAAGCACTGGCTTAGAGGTGGATATGGTCCCAAACCTAGCTTTCTAGATGGGTGTAGGTGATTTGAATGCAGGTCTTCATGTGTTCAAATGTATAGAAAGTGCTCTTCTCCAGTGATCCATCTCCCTATCTTCTTGTGTTTGGCTTCCTTATTTCTCTCTCTCTCTCTCTCTCTCTCTCTCTCTCTCTCTCTCTCTCCTCTCTCTCTCTCCACAAAAGCCTCTTATACTATATATACTAACATATCTCTAATGTCTGAAAGCAGAAGCCTTTTATGTTTATATATTTTATATATTTATACTATACAAATAGTAATGTATTTCTAGTGTCTGAAAGCAAAAGCCTTTTATGTGTATATATATATATATTATATACAATATAACATATGGTAACATCTATACTGTCTGAAAGCAGAAGCCCTTCATTTTGTATATATATTATAAGTACTATATATATGTACTATCTATGTACTATATATATGTACTATCTATGTAACATATCTCTAGTGCCTGAAAGCAGAAGCTTCTTACATTATGAAAAACATTTTTTTTTTAAAGATGTCAGTTTTCTTTTAAGCCTCTTCTCAGAGACAGATCTTCCTTCCCTTCCCCCCTCCCTCAGAGTGAAAAAGATCAGTATTAATTGGGGCAAAGATGATTGTACTGCTGTTTCTAAGATTTTATCAGGTCTCTGGCAAGCTAATGTCCTGGCATGGGGTCTGTTTGTTCCATGTAGCTGTTTTGCACAGCAATGAGAATGCCTTGATTAATATGTTACAGGAAAATAAAATGGATTTAGAAAAAAATGTAACATACTCTCATGAATATTAATTCACATTTGTATGGAATTGGAGATAATTTTTAGTATACTTCTGGAGGCACCTTCAGTATGAATGGAGGCCTGATTTCTGAAGAGACCAAATGTGTGAGGCAAATTTATTCTTATTTGTTTATCTAAGATAGGACCTCTTGGAGCCATGGTTACAACTCATTATATAGCTGAGCATGACCTGGAACTTCTGATCTTCCTGCCTCCATGCCCCAAGTGCTAGGAGTGTAGACATGTACTGTCACTCCTAGTTTTGTGTTGTACTGAGGATGGAGCCCATGTCCCCATGTATGATAGGCAAGTGCTCTACCAGCTGAGCCACACTTGCAACCCAGTGTTGTGCTAGATAGGTATGGATGTTTTAACTACTCAGATTTAAATATTTATAAAGCGAATATTGACTACCTTCCTGGCCTGTTCTTTAGCACTGGGGTTACTGGAGCCAGCGGTGAGTGTTGAGCTCTTTCTTCTTTCAAGGGATTATGGTTAGCACCTTCCTTAAGGTCCTTGGAACAAGCTGCACTCTCCACTTCACATCTAGGTCGTATTTAGGGCAACTCTCAGCTCCAGCCCTCCAGCACGGTCTAGAACATTTGGTGCCGCTTTAACATCTTTCCTTTTTAATCTTCAATTAAGCATGCTGGTATGCATCTGTGTTCCTTGATTAGTATGTATTCCTTTAATCCTGACACTCAGGAGGATGGGGGCACACCTTCATCCCCTGACACATTCATGCACAAGTGCATTCATCCTTAGCACTTTGCAGTCCAGTTCTGTTATGGTGCTAAGGGTAGACAGAGTGAAGGCCTGTTTTAGTCCATCCTACCTGCTGTAGAAAATAGCACAAATCGGTGCTCAGACATAGTGTGCGGTATTGCTGGGCAGAGGCAGAGGGGTAGAGGAGCAGAGAGGTAGAAGAGCAGAGGGGCTGAGGGGTCAGAGTTCATGCCGAAGCTCGAACACACAGTACTTTGAGGTTAGTCTGACTACATGAGTGAGTAAAAAAAAACACAGGGCTAGATGATCATGAATTTAGCAGCTTGCAGTAAAGAAATATATTTCTAATTTTTTCCAGAAGATGAAAAAATAAAAGTCAGTGGGTTTCTCGTCTGGTACAATTTAATTCCTCACAGATTATGCCTTCTGGCTGTGTCTTCACATGTTGGGAAGTGCACACAGGCTCTTAGGTTCTTTTTATTCATGGCTACTCTGTTCTTCTGAGACCACCTCCCAAATTATCTATGTATCACCATGTTTGGTAGGGTTTCAGCTTGTAAATTTAAGGGCAACCTATTCAGATCAGTACAAGTCCCACCATGTCAAACTAATATGCTTGGCCTAAGGAGGGTGATGTTTTGCAGTATTCTACAGACAGCTGGGGATAACAGGTTATTGAGAAGCACAAAAATAGATAATTGTCTGAGACTATTGAGTAAAAAAGGAGTAGTGTTTTGTTTTGTTTTGGTTTTGGTTTTTTTTTTTCGAGACAGGGTTTCTCTGTGTAGTCCTGGCTGTCCTGGAACTCACTCTGTAAACCAGCCTGCCTCTGGCTCCCAAGTGCTGGGATTAAAGTCGTGCGCCACCACTGCCCGAGGAGCAGTGTTTTGAATAGGAGAAATATCTAAAGGAAGACTTTATTTTCATTTTTATTCATTTTCATATTTTTAATTCTGTGCCACTTATTGCATGTATATAATACTTTTTGGTCACTTTTACCCCTCCCCCACCTCAAAAACAAAACAAAACAAAACAAACACAAAAAACCTTTTTTCATTCTCCTGCAGAGAGGGGAATGTAGAACCCTTTCTTCTCAACAAATCTTCCTACTTTAATCTTTGTTAAGATTTATTTACCTTTAATTATGTATGTACATGTTATGTCTCTGTGTGCGTATTTGCCTGTGAGTGCCTGTATCTGTAGACTTGTGTTCTCTGGAGCTAGAGTTACAGGCAGTTGTGAGCCACTCATTGTGGGTTCTGGGAAACAAACTCTGGTCCTCTTGTAGACCTTCAGTCTAAGCCATCTCTCTTAGGTTTAGTAGAATGTATGTCTAAGCCATTTCTGTAGGTTTTGTGTTCCGCTGAGTTTGATGGGCATCTCTTATAGAGGCATAAGCAGTTTAGCAGTAGCTACCCTACTTAAGAAAATGCCTCTCCTTCTCCCAGCTGTAGTTAACTGCCCATAGTTCCTGGGCAGGGCGTGAGTTTCCTTTATTTCTAAATGTGCCATTTTTAAATGCCTGAGAATGTGTGTATGAGGTGTAGCGTCAAGGAGCAGTGTCTTTGTGAGACATAGCTCCATTTATTTATAAACAACCAAGTGACAAATCATTTTTGTGTGAGTGATCACTGTATAGCATTTCTTAAGGTTCAGTGACACATGTTGAGCTCAGCTGTGTTTGGTGTTGTGTGATTTTTTCCTGAATTGAGCACATACTTAGTGCTCATTTTGGAAATGTGTAGTAATTAATGTACCAATTTGGAGACAAAGTGTATTGGACTGCCTCTGTGAAGTTATTGGTTGTTCTGTGAGGCCTCAGTGTTACAGGTTTACTAAGTTTCCTACTCTGGAACCTTAATGTATCTACGACCTTCATGTCATCTCGCCTGAGATTTTGCCCTGCAATTTATAAAGATTCAGGTTCCCATCCTAGTTCGTTGCCCACCTTGGTGATACTATTGTTCATTTTCAGAAAAGATAAAAATTAAGGACTCTTAGGGGCTTGAGTTTTAACATATATAATGGATTAACCATTTTAATTATATGGTGGGGGGGAGAGGGAGTGTGTGTGTGTGTGTGTGTGTGTGTGTGTGTGTGTGTGTGTTTGTGTGTACATGTATGCCCAGCTAACAAGCTCTGGAGATTCCCCTGTTCTTGTGCCCTTAAGCTTGGGTAATAGACAGAGACAGGGCTCCACTCTTCTTCTGTTTAAGTGGGCTCTGGGTCATGTATCCTCATGGTTGGGTCTTCATGGTTGCTTTGCAGCCCCTCATCTGCGTGGTCATTTCCTCAGCCCCAACAGTTGTCTTCTTTTTGGCTCTATTCATGAGGCTCAGCTGTGTTTGCTATTGTGTGATTTTTTTTTTCCCTGAATTGAGCACATACTTAGTGCTTATTTTGGAAATGTGCTGTAATTAATGTACCAATTTGGAGACAAAGTGCATTGGACTGCCTCTGGGAAGTCACTGTGTAGGGGGCAGAGGAAGCCCTGAACTACTGAGGTCCTTTGTAAATGTGTAGTGTTGACATATGTACATCCATGTCAAGGAGCCCGTAGCCTCAGGCTTAGAGGGATGGCAGTGCTTTCCCGGGGAACAAAGTGCAGGTGTTGACAGTGTGTGCAGAAGATCTCCAGTATAGTCTCCCTGCTGTAGATATTTACATCCTAAACACTTCTCTAGTACAGAGACTGCTTGTACTGAGACTAGCTAAACCTGTGTTCCCCCACCAGTTTTCACAATAAACTCTGCCTCCTGGTTTATCTGAATGCAAAACCCCAGCTCCTTGTTCAGCTGTATGCAATAACACTGCTTCTCTGCAACTCTTTAATAAACACACTGAGCTTCTGGGTCCTTGGAACTTCTCTGGTCCTGATCCCAGTCTACTTCATCCCAGCCTCTATCTTTTTTTGTCTGTGTGTCTCTTGTGTCCATCTGCTGTCTTTTCTTTATTCTCTTGCGGAGACAGTCAGTGCCAATCCCTGGATGGCAGTGCTCACACTGTAATTCCAGCACTCAGATGGCCAGCGGAGGAGGATTCCTATGGCTTATTGGCCAGCCAGCCTATCTGAATTAGCAAACCCTGAGCCAATAACAGACTCTGTCTCAAAACAGAGAGCAATTGAGGAAGTCACCAGAGACTTACCTTTGGCCTCTACATGTACATGGACATGTGCAGATGTTCAACCATACCTTCACCACCCAACACACAAATACAAAGGAACATAATTCGCTTATTTGTGGTGTCATTAGGGATTCAGGAAACTGGACCACAATTTCTGTATGCATCCCTCCTTGCTGATGACCTTATTTAGTCTGTATTTTGGCTGTGACCTTAGATACTCATGTAACCACCCCCTCCCTTTCCTTTTCTTCTTTTATGCAGAAAGATGTAGCAGTTAAGCCTCAGGAACGTGTGGAGAAACGACAGACTCCCCTGACCAAGAAAAAACGAGAAGCTCTTACCAATGGCTTGTCTTTTCACTCAAAGAAGAGCCGGCTCAGCCACTCACACCACTACAGCTCAGATAGAGAAAATGACCGCAACCTCTGCCAACACCTCGGGAAGAGAAAGAAGATGCCTAAGGGACTCAGACAGGTGAGCAAGACTGGTTCATTCTTTCCTAGGTTGTCCTCTTGCCTCCTGCTCTGCTGGTTCTTCTCCACAGGTGATATTTCCTTATTATGATGATGCAGTAATTACTGTAGAAAGGTGTATGCTTGATTCTAAATGATATCATAAAACTCTAGGCGTGCTATCAGTGTTTGATCAACGTTCCACCCATTGGCACTCTTTTATTAGGTTTTCTGTGTGTCAGATCTCCATGTCATACTCTTGGCATCTGAGGGAGCTGGTCTGGCTTTTGTAGAGATCTTTGTGGTGTGGACAGATGGCTTGGAAAAATTGGCTATATCCATTGTACATGTCAGGGTTCTTGTGTGCTAAAAATAGTGGTCTGTGTTGGGAGTCCCTAATGTAAAATTCATACTGAGTCATGTGGGAGGAAAGTTGCAATAAAGAATGCCCACCTATGTGCCAGCCTTGATTTCTTCAACCCTCAGACTCAGGATGGTCTTTGTAATTGTTTGGACAGAGGTTTTTGTTGTGGCCATGGCCTCTGGCCTGCAAATGATTAGGTTACAAAGGCTTACATGCAAATACAGAACTTTCCATTTAGGAAGTCTGTTTGCCTATGGAAATCCTCATGTGAGATGGATTGATGATGCAAAACAAAGCTGTTCAGAACAGTTTGTCCTTACATGGTTGCTTCAGTGCTTGTAGACACCTGTGCCCTGTGCTTTTTAATGGCTGTTGGGTAAGATTGGTAGGCTCTTCAAAGGCACAAAGAAAGGGAGATGTCATGGTTGACAGAGCGGGTGCTGAAACAGGTAATTTCTAGTTTGCAGCTATTTCTCTGCAGTGTATAAGATCTGGAATCACAGAAAACAGTGCTTCTAATGCCTCACAGATCGTCACAGCCGTAAACACAAATCCCCAGCATCTGTCCATGAGCTAACGGAGCCTTCTGTGTCCATGAGCTAACGGAGTCTTCTGTGTCCATGAGCTAACGGAGTCTTCTGTGTCCATGAG
>NW_022196905.1:126091446-126123223 GCF_008632895.1 Mastomys coucha | reverse complement strand
ACGGAGTCTTCTGTGTCCATGAGCTAACGGAGTCTTCTGTGTCCATGAGCTAACGGAGTCTTCTGTGTAAGAACTTTACAGCTTGACCATGGGCAGGCTGGTTTGGAAGTCACTTGTGTAAAACTTGAGAAGTGTACTCTCAGTGAGGGCTTTTAAAAAGATAAAAAGCCCTGAGAGGATAGAATGGGCTGTTTGATGTCACTGAGGGACGAAGGACATTCCTGTGTAGAGACACATAGTGATGGATGCCAGCAAGGACACAGAAAGGCAATGTCCTCAAATATGAACCCAGGCACCAGCAAACTCACTTGTTAGTAGGATTGTTAACATTTACTTAGTTATAAAGTCTGCAGTAACTGTGCGCCAGCCTTCAGTGTATGGCTTTATTAGCAGCTCATGCAGTAACCCTGCCTAGTGGTTAACTACCATGTGTACTTTAGAGATGGAAACTGGGGCTGCAAGAGGTGAGGTGGTTTGTCACGGACCCCCTTGCTATGTCTTACAATTACAATTGTAAATTATACAAGATTTCTGTAGTCCCTCAGTTTCACCTGAATATTGTTTCCTTTGTTTGGCATAAGGCTTGTGCATGGAGAAAAAAAAAGAACTCTAGATCATAAGGTGGAGGGAAGATGATCTGCAAATAATTTCAGAAAGAACACAGTCAGACAGCACATTTGATTTTGATTTCGGAAGCTGCCTGAGAAGGCACAGATGAAGCAGGATTACCTAAGTTCACAGCAGGTGTACTGAGTTGGAAAGCTTGAAGGTAGCCAAAGTTAAATGGAGGTCTTATTTTTTTTTTTTTTTTTGCACTGGGGGTGAGGCGCTAGGGAGAGGGAGGGAAGACTAGGGTCAATAAAAGGTGACATTGCTCTGGAATTTGTGTTATGTGAAATATAGTGACCAGTGGTGAGAAGCTGTAATATTGTCACCTTTGTCCCAGACCCTCTTGCCTTTCCAACATGATGTAGGACTTTTGACCCAGTCAGGTTAGGAACCACTTCCCTTCCCTTCCCTTCCGAGGTCCAGCAGTGTGTCTTCTTCCATAGCCCTGTCTCTCCTCCCCTCTCCTCCCCTCTCCTCCCCTCCCCTCCCCTTCCCTCTCCTCTTCCACCTCCCTTCCCGTTCCCCCCTCCCCCTCCCCTCCTCCCTCCCCTCTTCTCTCCTTCCCCCCTTCCCCCTCCCCTGCTCTCCCCTCCGCTGCCCTGCCTCTTGCCCTTTGCCCTTTGCCCTTTGCCCTTGCCCTTTGCCCTTGCCCTTGCCCTTTGCCCTTTGCCCTTTGCCTTCCCTTTTCCTTTCCGTCCTCTTGGTGATTTTTCTGAAGCCAGAAGTTTTAGAATTCTTCTGTGAAAACATTCGTGAACACACAGAAGACTGGGGTCATGCATCTGGAATTTGATTTTTAGTCTTGATGTTAAAATGATACTTTGGGTACTGATGATATTTGAAGTCAGAGATTTGAAGGGTACTTACTTTGCAGATAACAAAGAATGAATTCCACTTTTCACCTATATAAAAAAAACATAGTATATTCCTGTGTCCTTCATTCATGCCTGAATTTATCAGTTTATCAAGAATTTTATTTATGTTGTGAGAGGAACTAGAGTTGATAACTGACATAAAAGCACGGTACTTGTTGTCGGTAGGATTGCTTTTGTAGTGTGCTGGAGGACAGACAGTTCGTACAGAAGTCATTCTCCTTTGTTCTTTAACTCCTTGCTGGGAGAATGACTGAATCTGTCTTAGCTGATAGGGGCCTTGAGTTGATAGTGAGCCTTGAGAAGAAGTTTCAGATTAATGGGCTGTCCTTTAGTGCCTCTGACTGAGGGAGTTAAAGCCTGAAGACTTGCAGATGACAATGGGCATGAGGAAGAAGGATCCTGGTCCCCCTTCGTGACATGTGGAAAGTGAATTAACTTTGCATCCTATTAGGGTGATACTTCCTGAGCAGGCAACTTAATACATGGCTTTCCTGTAATTATGGAAGACATTACTCTTTAGCAGAGAGGAAATAATAGGATTTTTTTTCCCTGAGAGTCTGTTGAAAGCAACTAATCTTTTCACTCTGAGAGTGCAATTATATACTTTTAAGAGAGAAGGGGGAAAAAGGTGTAGTTCTAAAACCAAATTGCTTTTCCTTCCCTTGTCTGATTATAAAACCATGGCTCCTGTGATGTGTTTCCATTCTGTCAAAAGAAAGCGTTTTAATTGGCACTTGCCTTATTTGCTGGATTATGTTTTAAGGGTAAATACATACTGTTGTAGAAGAGGGCTGATCAGTAACTGTGCTGGCAAATGGATGTAAGTTTCAACAACATTGTCCCAGTCTCCAAAAGAGCAGGGAAAAAAATCTGATCAAAGGCAGAATTACTATGACACAAAACAGTTTATGTCTCCGTGACCTGCTGTTCTGAAAACTTTCTGTTTGGGAAAGACAGGAACGATGTCTACTCTCATCCTCCAAAGTCCAATTACACCAACGTTTACCCTAGGGAACTAGTGACTCTTGGGCTTAAAGCAGGGTGACATGTTGCTAACATTCCTGTGGGTGACCCAGGAGCAGCAGTACTGTAAAGTCTTTGCCTAGCACGGATGATGCTTTCTTCATGGCTCCTCAGAGGGAGCTTCCTTAGGTAGGCTTTGCCAGCCTGTATGCATCAGTACCTAGAGAACACTTGTAAGGTCAGAAATGGGCAGACTTGCATACAGATAGCTATGATTTGGTTGAAGGCTGGGGTGAGATCCCAATGATCTTCCCTACTCCTTCTCTTTATGAGGGAATGCCAATAGTCTACCAGCCCCATCATGGTACACAAACAGGCATAGCTGATTTCATGGAGATTGGTGGCAGTATGGCTTATAGGATAACATACTACAATGCCTTTTATTTCTCCTGTGTAGAACTGTTGAGTACTTATGATATGAGCAGACATTAGAAGTGTTTGCTGAAGACACAGGGGATAAATTTTCCTCCCGCTTTGACTTGGGGATATAAGGAGAGGAAGCAGTACCTCTCTGTAGGTAGCAACTTCCTTCTTTAATTGGAAACTGAGTCATGCTGTATCCACCAAGCAATACAAAGTTACATGTTTCCTAACCCTCTAGTAAAATTATGACTCCCCACCGAACATTTTGGGAAAACTTAATCCTTCCCTGAGCATTAAAGAAACTGTTTTTCTTTCTATATGTCTTAGCTTCTAGACCATAGAAATTTGTACTTTAAAAATTTAGTACTTTATAGTTTAAAGCACTGAGAAGACAAAGGGGTTTTAAAAATAGTGTAGTTGGAAATATTTGAAAAGATGATGAGAGGTGGGAGAACTCTGAGTTAGCTTGGTTGGAGTTCTAAATATGTATAATCCATTAATTTGTTCTTTCAAATATGAACTGCACTGAAGAAAATAGTCTGAAGAGAGTGAGAGGTCATCATTTGGTTATATGAGTGTGCATGTGTTTGTGTGAGTGAGAGTGTGTGTGTGTGTTGCATATGAGTATGCTCAGGTATGTGATTATATATTTTTGAGTGTATATGAAGGCCAGAGGACAACTTCAGGTGACATTTCTCAGGAGACACTGCCCTTTTTCTTTTTGGGGGACAATATATCTTTGTCTGGGAGGGAGCCTGATAATTCAGCTAGACTGGCTGTAATAGGAATGACAGAAGTTGTTGTTAAGAAAACTGTGGCCTCAGACTTGAACAAAAATGGAATGATGTGTAAAAACAGAAGATCAAACATGGAGAAAGAAAATGTCACAGATTCGTCCTTTCAGGATGGGAGAAGCCTAAGATTAAAGCCCATTAAGCATGCAATGGTGTGAATAGTTTATAAAGCCCGGGTCTCCTCTTTCTAATATCATCCTTCCCAGATCCCCACTTCTATGCCTTTCTCATCAAAGTATCTTTTACAAAAATGAAGCTGATCTCTCAGGGAGTCTGCCCTAGTTATCCTCACATACCTATGTTTCCAGGAGCTCTGATTCATCCCCCAACTCTGAGTTTATCATACACTGGGAGAGGACAATAGTCTTTCTAGCTGCTTCCTGCTAGGGCGTGGATGGAATCTAGGAGTTGTGTGTTCAAGACTCTTAGAAGACAGTTTCCACAGGAAGTTCAGGATACTGTGACAGGAGTCTCGGAGGCAGTGCATCTGAGGCTCCATCTGTAGGACCTGTTGTCCAAGCAGGGACAGAGAAGAAGAAAGGAGAGGCTACTTCAGCATATCCAGCACTGGTCGTGTTTTCCCAAGAAAGTTCTAGCTAGTAGTAACTTGTCCAAGGCTGGTCTTAAGAGTGATGGGTCCAGGATCTGTTTTCAGTCGCTTGAAGGCTGTTGAAATGTTTAGAAACAGTATGAAGTCTCACCCAAATGGTATTTAGTGAGTATGAGAGAGAAGCAATTCAACCATCCTTTGAAAATAATAATTGGCCTATCCCTCTTGGCCCTAGATAGGCACTGACTGCAATGTTGGCATTGAGGTATGTTTATGATATTCTATATCTGGGAAGTATTTTTTCATATATAAAAATAATTAAAAGTTTTTTAATGAGAAATAGTCAGAGTAATATCTCATATGGATTTAAGTCTAATTTCTAGGGTGTGTAATCATTTAAATTGTTAAAGAAACACATCAAACATTGTCTTCCTCATTTATACTTTCTGTTGGTTATTTTGAAATCAAACAGATAGCCAGAATTTATCACTTGTCTATTGTGAAGGTCATTTGAGGATCTGGTCCAGAGTTCCATGGGTTTTGAGAGGGACCTTTGTCTCCTCCTCTAGCCTTAATTTTACCAGTTACTTCATCTATGTGAGGAAAGCTAAAGGCCTTACTTAACCATGGCTTGACTTGAAATCATGGAGGGAAACTTTGCCCTGCATTGACTCTCTTTATTGTAAAATGGACACTGGTTAGAGCTCACCAGGTGGGGTCTCCATGGCTTCTCTAAACAGGAGAAATGTTCACTCTGCACTGTTACCGAGCATTTCAAGAAATGACCCATAGTCTCCTGTGACCTACTTGACTTTGGACGATCTTTTAATTCCTCTGACCACTTTAGTATGGTTATTGAGCACCCAGAAGGCTAGGCAATCCAGTCTGGTACTCTTAACTGCTGTGTAATATTTAAGTAAAACTTGAGCAGAATCCAAACACTTTCACTTTGAATCAGTGATGACCTTTGTTCTTTAATCCATTCTTGTAATTATCATGGTGAGTACAAAAATAGATCCACTGATTTAAGCAGAGATTTGATATCAGTGAATTGAACCTTGACCTTTTACATACCTTACTCAGCCAGTGGTAACTTGGTTAAGCTTTCCATATTTCCTTTTCTTTCTTGATAATCATAATAGTTATCTCATGAGATACAATAATGGTAACAAATCTATAGTCAGTGAGCTTAACCTTAGTCTTTTGCAAGCTGATGGTGTCATGGAAGTTGCTTGGCTTGGAAGATAGTGTTGTGTAGCACCACCTTAAAGAAAGAAATTTTAATCCAAATTATATATGTCATAAGTTAATATATCATGTATGCATACTGTTAAAATGGTGGGGCCTGGAAATCCAGGTAAACCTGTGTGGGTACTGTGTGTTAGGAAAGAGCCTTTGGCCCTCTCTGGAAAAATTACTGCAACAGAATTAAAATGGTGCAATGTTTGCTTGACATTTAAAATTGTAAGGTGTAGGCATATGACCAGTTCTAAGAGCAGAGGTCGCTTTGTACAATTAGAGCTGTTATTAGAGATATCCAAAGGTAGTTGCTTTCACTTAATGTATAGGCATTACATGCTGGCCTTACCTGGATAGAGGGTAGAGTAGGCCAGGTACATGAACCTTCTGATGTATTTCCTGTACTCCTGATGGAGCATCATGTCCAGTAAATGTCTGTTCCTGACTGGTCCTTTATTTGTTTTAGTGTTATTAACAATTTTGGGAGCACCCTGTGATATTGGTTATTGTAGAAATTATATTGCAAAGGAAGACTTATAATGGAAAACTTAGATTAAACAAATCTAGCTAAAGCCATATTTCTGAAGACCTGTTAATTAGTTTTGAGTGGAAATCTAGGCTAAAAACCACACAGGTATTTACCCAGCATGACTGCAGAGCCAACAGAATTCTGGAAACGGGAGTATTTGAAACATGGATGTAATTTGGGATTGTAGTTTCATAATGAGAGGACATATGAACTTTGCTATGTGCTCTTTCACAAATTTGCTGTAATAGCGAAGTGCCTGGAGGTATCTGGAGCTGGTGTTAAGAAATGTGAGCTGAAGTCAAACCATTTTAACTCACACTTCATAATCTCACTTAAAATGTAAATTGGGATTTCATTTCCTTTCCAAAAATCAGGGAATGGACACTCTGGCTAGGGAAGCAGGTAGTCTAAGTGCAGATTTTCACCTCTTCGACTCCAAATCCAGTCCTCCCTTTGCATCATCCTCAGCTCTGCCACAGAACAACTGCTGTAGCCTCCCTTCTGAAACTCCAGTGGATCACAGAGGCCTTCCCTTCCAAACTTCTCCCCACTGAATGCTTTATCCCAGCCCCCAGCTCCAGGCTCCAGCAGGAACCCAAAGGCTGCTCTGGCCAGGGAAGCAAGTAGACTTACTAGCTCTTCACCTGTTCCCCAGCTCCTCTCAGTCCAATTCCCCAGTCTCATCTCTAGCTCTGCAGCAGACCATCTGCAGATGGCTCCCTTCCCTTCTGCCTCCATCACCAGTGGACTATAATAATCTTCCTTTCCTCCCGCCATGTGTTTCACCCCAGCCCCAGCTTCAGAAGATCTTTTCTGAGAACACATGGGCCATTTTTCCCAGGGAGGCAGGGAAGTTTACTGTAGATCTTCACCTGTCTCTCTGTTCCTCCAGATCCAATCCTATAATCTCACCCCCCGCCCCACCCCTCTGCTCTTCTACAGCAGGCTATCGGTTGCAGCCTCTCTTCTCTCCCTGCATCCTTCTTCAGTGGATCAGACAGGTTTCCCCCTCCTAACCACTCCCTTGTCCTGTTACTTTATCACAGCCCCTAACTCCCTGGGAATCCACAGGCCACTCTGGCCAGGGAATCATGTAGGCTAACTGCAGATCTTCACCTCTCTGTTCCTCCAAATTCGATCTCCCAGTCTAGTGTCATCCTCAGCTCTGCAGCAGAACACCTCCTGCATCCTGTCTTCTGCGCACCACAACCTTAAACCATTCCAAAGGATCACACAGATCTTCCCCTCCAGACATCTCCCCATTTCTTTTCCCAGCCCCCAACTCAAGCAAGCACTTCCTGGCAACCTGTAGGCCACTGTGGCCAGGGAAGCAAGTAAGCTAATGGGAGGTATTCACCTCTCCCTCCACTCCTCCAAATTCAAAACCCCAGTCTCATTGCCAACTCTGAAGCAGGCCTTCTATAGTCTCTCCTCACTCTCTGCCCATATTCCCCAGAGGTCTAACTAAGCATATCCTGATGGAATTCCCTACTTTACTCAACTCTGATAAACCTCCTATCCTAGCCCTTCTCCATTCCTAAGCTCCTAATAACCTGAAATACCCCAGTTTGTTTATCTGGAGTATGTAGTGGTATTCCAGATAAAGACCTGTCAGGATCCTGGAAGACTTGTCTACCAGACAACATACAGCTGCACTGCTCTGCTAAGAACCAGAGAGGAAGCAGAAACCAAGGAATAAAACATGTACCTGTTAAACACAAGACTAGATACCAGCATCTAGAATCACAGTCTTTTCAGTCCCAGATGCCTATACAGCAGTGTAAAAAACAATCAGTAACATCCAAGGTAATATGTCCCCACTAGAGCCCAGCAAGCCTCCCACAGCAGGCTCCAACCTAGGTGGAGCCTAAGAAGATCTTAAACCAGTCTTTATGGTTTGTGATAGAGGTCCTTGAAGTGGAAATCCATGAAAATACAAACAGTAGAAGGAATTTAATAAAACAGTTTCAGCCCTGAAAGTGGATAGAATAGAATCAATAGAGAAAACCCAAACTCAGGAAATCTGGACACCGAACCTTAGGAACTTGAATAGGTGGTTGACAAGGGGAGGGGAGGCTAGAACTACTTTGCTTTAAAACTGCATTTTGAAAGGTGAAAGATGTTTCAGTGGTTAAGTTATATAGTGCTCGGCTCATGGAGAGGAACTAAGTCTAGTCCCCATCACCTTGTCAAGCCACTCAGAGTCCCTTGTTATTTCAGCTCCAAGGGAGGCCAAGGCCTCTCTGGCCCCTTGAGGGCACCTGAACTCAGACGCACATTCTCCCACACAAACATTTATGAATACGTGCAATTAAAAAAATATAAAAATTTAAAACTCTGCTTTTGGGGTGAGGGAGTTGAACTGTACATTTTTCCTTCTCAGAAGAATACATAGTTATCTCCACACAGCCTGTGACAGCTACAGAGCATGAAGCAATCCGCTAATTTCTGCTCATGACAATCCCATCCCTACACAAGTCTGTACATGACAGGTATGGGTAGGAGTTGGGAGTGGGTGGCCGACTGCGGTTTACAGTGGTGTTGGTGGGGATCCAAGCAGATGGCTGTGATAGCCACGTGCTGCGAGATTCCCGTGGGAGTTGATGGCAGTGACAGGCGACTCACAATGTGCTATTTACAGTTTGGGTTTGCAGTCTTTCAGTGACATCTGAATGCTCTTTAGCAACTGCTTTCATTACTGCCTTTCGAGGAGCTGCTAATTGAAAATGAAATAGTGGGTGGGCTTTGAGACGGGCAGGCAGGGACAGGTCCGTGTGGTAAATGCCCTTGAGAACCCTTAGGCATCCTTACACCCAATCTTTGGACCTTTTTCAAAAATAGGAAAAGTCGAAGTGCATGTGGAGGTTCTGTACACATATACACTCCCTGACCAAAGAATCGCATGTACCCCTATGGGTCTTGGAAGGAACCGAGTGGGTGCCAGCTGCTGTCTGCTTTCCCTGTGAGGTTAAATGTGTGCAACTGTTATGTCAAGTCCCCGGCATCTTGTGATAGTCTCCTGAGCTCAACATAGGACATAATATTTTTTTCCTTCTCCCTGTTTTTGCAGATCTGCTGCTGCTCCTATTGCTGTCTTTTTTGTGGGTGGAGGGGTTGAATTGGACAACTGTATGTGTAAACATGTTCATGTGGAGACCAGAGTCCAAACTTCCCTGAGACTTCTCAAGTGCTATCCACCTCAGTTAGAGTCACGGTTACTTACTGGCCTGGAACTTACTCAGGTTGAATGACTAGAAAACCTAGGAGATCCTGCTGTGTCTGCCTCCTCCACCCTGGGATTACAAGCATGCACCACCATGCCTAGAATTTTCTGTGAGTTGTGGGGCTCAAGCTCAGGTCCTTATGCTTACAAGTCAGTCACTTTATTCGCTGAACCATCTTCTCAGCTGCTGACTGGATGATCTCTTGAGCTTTGGGATTTACTGTGTATTTAGGTTTGTGTGTGTAGCTTTTCTGTCTATAAATTCTGTCTCATGACATAGCTCTGTTGGAAGTAGGTGTAGTGTCAAAGCGTGATGAGGGGAGAATGTGATGTTAAGTTTGATTGGGCTCTGATGGCAATAATTAGATTTGTTCATCATAGGATTATGTTGTGTTGTTATCTTCAGAGCTGCTACCTTGAGCATTGTTGGTGTTACTGAAATTGTCCCTGTCCTAGGTGTTCATGTGTGGGATTAATTAGTACTCATTCTCCAATTTTTTTTTTTTTGCATAGAGAATTCCTGGGATGAACAAGGAATGACCTCAAGCTTGAAGATGTTATTAGCTTCCTTTTTAACTACACTTGAAGATGGATATAGTAGCCTATTCTTTTTATCTTCCCCTTGAACATTTTAGTCACTATTATTTGGGACAGAACCATTCTGAATTACAAGTTTTGTTTGAATGGGAAGTGTTTGCTCTTCTCAGCCCCTGAGACGAGGACTGAAGGGACCTTCATGACATACACCTTTTTATGTACTTAACCCTCAGTCCCATTAGACCTGCTTTGCTCTTGGAACCCAACTGTTTTAATGCATCTGGGCACAGCTAGGTCCTAATGATGTTGAAACAGCAGGTTTTGGTATTCCAAATAAAGGCCCGAGTCTTGCCTGTTGATACAAGCGTTCATTTTGTACAAGGTAAAGGAAACAGAGTTCCTTGCTCGAGCTCTGGTGCTTTTCATATCCAAGTGGTATGCATACATCCTTGCCCCAGTGCTCTTGCGTATACACAGAAGTAGGACTAACTCATAGGTGCTGGGCCCACGTGATGTCTTCCAGGAGGCCTGATGAGTGGTATCATGTGCTGCTGGAACAGTTCACCTGCGTTCATTGCTCATGGCTCTGTAGGAGCTGCCAGTGTTCCCAGGCTTCTGCCCGCAGTGATGCTGATGGAGAGGGTCATTTCATAATCACTGTTTGCACCTGCATTTGCTCAGGAAATGCTAGTGTCATACATCTTGAAAGCATGCAGCACAAAGCCGGACAGGATGATTCTGCAGGGCTGAGATTGGCTATAATTAGATTGAGAAGCAATTAGTTGCCTTGCCTGCATAGGGGATATGCAGAGCCATGCTTCTTTTCAAAGGGCGGTCTTCAGACCACCTGTATTAGAACTTATCTCATGTGTGAAAAAGCTCATTCTCAACTGCTTCCCCTGGAGGTGACTCCCCCAGTGCTATAAGAGTCGACATTAAACTTTTATTTGGGGCCAGTAAGGTGTATAAAGGGTACAAAGACGCCTGTTGTCCAACCTGAGGACTTGAGTTCAGTTCCCATAATCTACATGGTGAACAGAACTAAACAGAACAGAACTTATTCCTGAAGGCTATCCTCTGATAGTAGCACACACACACACAGACACACACACACACACACACACACGTGTGCACATGCCATGGGAGTGTGTTTCATTTTGTAGGTAGATGCTTGTGTGTTTCAAGCACATGTGTACATGGGTGTATGGAGACCAGCGGCTAACCTTGATGTTGTTCCTCAGGCTACCTCCACAGACTTTACTTATTTTTATAATTACAAAATAAGAAATGTTTGACAAATCTTTATAAAAAAAATTAAACACCTTATATGAATTTATTTCATCAATAGCAGAATATTCTAATTTGGTGCATTTATATCCTGAGTTTTCTTTTTCCACATTATTAACAAGAAAGAGGTGCTTTGCTGCATGCTGTAGACACATCAGTGTTCATCTAGTGCTTTCCAATGGCTGTTTTCCTGTTTATTAGAATGATCTAAGAAGGATAGTGCTTCAGTCTCTGAACCCAGCAAATGAAACAGCTCTAAGTATGTCAGAGTTTTTGGGTTTTGTTTTCCTTGTCTTAAATTCCCTTTTATTTATATATAAGGATCTTGAGCCTTCAAAGACTATAGTGTTCTAGAGTAACTGCACAGTATCTGAGTTTAGTTCCCATCATCCTTATCAGCTTGCCCCCAGCCTCCTGTGACTACAGCTGCAGGGAGCTCCGACACCGTCTTTGGCCTCCTGGGGTGCCTGCATGCCTGCACACATTGACATATAGACAGATACACACAAACAAAAATAAACATTGAGGTTTATAAATTTTATTTACATCTCTTCCCAGATATAAAAATTGTCACCATTGGGGAGTATTATGGTAGCAACTGATTGTTTTTCTTCCTAACTAAGAAAGCCTCAGGTTAGTAAAATAATAAACTTGGATTTCTGGCTTGAATTCTGCAAATTTTTAAGGAAATACTTGGCTTTCTTGTTTAAGTAGGAGAAGTTACACTTAGAACTTTACAGTTGCCTATGGCATGTCCACAGCAGGTAATGCTTGTTATTCATACACTGCTAGGAGGCTAGAAATGTTCTTCCCCTCATGATGAACAGTTGCTACAGAAATTATTACACTACATGAGAAAGGCTATTAATAATGACTTTTGACTTGAAAAAATGCATGATGAGGATGATGGGGAATGCCTCTGACTCAGTGAAATGTAATGTTCGGTAATGGGCCTGGTGTGCTTCACTGCAAAATTGAATGACTTTTTTTTTTTTTAAATCTTCATCTTTTCTGCTGCATAATTTATTATCACCTGGCTCCTACCTCCCTATAATTACAACTCCATGTCTCTGTTTCTCTAATAGAGAACAGTATGGGATGGGTAGTTTTGTGGAATATTGACTATCTTAATGGCCATTACCATCTTAATCAGAATGGCTGTGATCACTCATAAGAGATTCTCAAGATTGGGTCTGTGGACATTCGCTCATAAAAGGAATGGGTAGGCACAGGTATTAGACCCCTACCTCAGATTCTAGCAACCTACTTCTTGGGCTACTGGCACATGTGCTTGATGGAGTAGATATAGAATGGAAGGTTAGCAGTAGAAATTACTTCATTAACTATGGGGAAGTTGTCATCCATTATGGAGTGAACCGGTTTGATGATGTGGCTGTTGAAGAGTCCTCATCCCTATTGGAAGTAATCATTCAACTGTGCTCCTGTAAGCCCAGTGATCTTATTGGCTAGCCAAAGCTGGAGTTGGTGGCATTGTTCTTTCTGTACCCTTGGTGCCCTATCTGAGATGAGTAGACTGTTGTTCATGTCTCCATAGGACAAACCATACAGATGTTGTCGACTGTACAGGGGAGAGTATGTGGGGGAGACTCCCCACAGTTCTCCTGGTACTGTGAAAATACTGGATGTAGGCAGGTGACTTCTGCAGCTTTTGCCATGTTGAACCTGCGGCTCATCATGCTCCTGGTTATTCTGTTCTTGAGCTGACCTATAGCTTTTTACCTGCCCACCCCTCTGGAGTGCCTCCTGTGTTCGCTCTCACAGCATGAGGAACCACTAAGATCATTTCCTAGCTTCTACCTTCAGATCTCTTGCTGCCTGTTCATACTGGTTTTTTACATGGAACATTTAATTTTTTCTTTAAATTAAAAAGTTTCCCTTTTAGCAGATACACAGAAAGCATAAAGGTTATGCATATTAATAAGGTGACATATGCATATATTGCACAGTGCCTAAGTATAGTGAGTTTGTTTCCTTATACATTTTTCATTTTTATAGTTAAAAACTAGTTTTCAAATTTGATTACATTTCTATGTATCTTGTGTGCATGGGTATGGAGTGGTGGGTATGTGTCATATGCCATGGAGTACACGGTTAAATCAGAGAAGAGATTATGAGAATTGGTTCTCTCTTTCCTCCATGTAAAGGCCAGGTATTAAACTCAGGTTTTCAGGTTTGGCTTCAAGTACCATCTCACAGGCGTATGGAAAACTTTTATGTTATACATTGTGTAGTGTTTAAATTAGATTGAGCATGTTTATTTTCTGAAGAATTTATCATTCTTTAATGGTAAAAATGTTCAAAATTGTTTCTTTTTGAAGAAGATAATACAGAGCTGGTATTTATAGTGACTGGTCTCTACAGTGGTACCAAGAGGCTGTGTGCTATACATAACTTTACATCATTTCTCAACCTTTTCTGTCCTCCCAGTGCTGCCCAACCACTGGTAACCATCATTATAGCCTCAAATTCTATGCAGTTGAATTATTTGGGGATTCAGCATGAGTGAGACCACGTGCTACTTCCCATGCTTGACCTGTTTCATATAACATAATTTCTGGTTCCAGCCCTGTTACTGCATGGCAGGATTTCATTCATTTTTATGGGCCAAGGCTAATAAATAGTATCAGGATATAAAATAAACCCTCCCTTCTCCTCTCATGGAAGAACTGCGATGCTTTCCTCATGGTCCCAGTGCCCAGTCTTAAGTCTTTAGATTGTGCTGTGCTGTGCGTCAGCCTGACCTTTAGAATCATACATGTGATCATATGTTTCCAGATGCCAATCTTCTCATCATATATGATCTCATCATAACATAGTCTCTCAATATCAAAATTAAATTTCCATCTCCACTCGAGGATAGTGTTTGGTTCCTCCAGGAGCTTCTTCAGCCTCATCTCCTGTTCCTTAGTCCAGCTGCAGCCTCCACGACTCTCCTTATGTTCCCTCCACAGGCATCATGCACAGCGTTCTCATTTATGGAGGTGGTTTTCTTCTCGACTCTTAGGGTATCATCTCAGATTTCATCTCTTAGGGAAGCTTCGTCTGACCATATCTTTTAAGCCAGGGAGTTTCTGGGGTTCTGTCTCTCTTCTGAGCTCATTTTTACTTTCTTACACTTAGTGTAATGTGTAATTTCAGGTCTGTCTTTTTGGTTTTTGATACAATGTCTCATATAACCTGGTCTCAAACTTATTGTGTAACTGAGAATGATCTAAGGACTAGTGATCTCCTGCCTCTACCTCATGAGTGGTGAGATTACTGTTGTGTTATTCTAGTTTGCTTATGAAGTACTGGAAATGGCACCTAGGGTTCTGTCTATGCTATATGGTTGGCCTAATAGCTGAGCTACATGTTTACCCTCTTCTCTGTTTCTGGTATTCTTCCTCACGTCTGCCCTTCCTTCTGTACAGCAAGATTTTCAGATGAGTGATTTCCTGTAGAGTGAGACACTGTTCAACACTTGTACATCCAGCAAATGTTTCCCAGATGGGCCTGCAGAAATCATTGGTTAAGAGTGGTTGCTGCTTTTGGAAAGGATCAGAATTTGGTTCCCAATACCCACATTGGGTGGCTCACAAACATCTGTACTCTAGCTCTAGGGGACTACCCTCTATACTTCAAGGAGCCTAGATATGGATGGTATATGTGTATAAATATGCAGATGCATTGTCAGAGCCTTTCAGGAGACAGCTATATCAGGCTCCTGTCAGCCAGCACTTGCTGGCATCCACAATAGTGTCTAGGTTTGGTGATTGAATATGGGAAGGATTCCTATGTGGGGCAGTCTCTGGATTGTCCTTTCTTCAGTCTCTGCACCATAATTTGTCTCTGCAACTCCTTCCATGGGTATTTTGTTCCCCCTTCTAAGAAGGATTGAAGTTTCCACACGTTGGTCTTCCTTCTTCTTGAGTTTCTTGTGGTTTGTGGATTGTATTTTGGGTAGTCATATTCTGGGCTAATATCGACTTATCAGTGAGTGCATACCATGTGTGTTCTTTTGTGATTGGGTTACCTCACTCAGAATGATATTCTCCAGATCCATCCACTTCCCTAAGAATTTCATAAATTTATTGTTTTTAATAACTGAGTAGTACTCCATTGTGTAAATGTACCACATTTGCTGTCTCCTGAGAGGCTCTGACAGTACCCGACTAATACAGAAGTAGAGGCTCACAACCATCCATTGGACTGAGTACAGGGTCCCCAATGAAGGAGCTAGAGAAAGGACCCAAGGAGCTGAAGGGTTTACAGCCCCTTAGGACAAGCAACAATATGACCTAACTAGTACCCTCAGTGCTCCTGGGGACTAAACCACAAATCAAAGAGTACACATGGTAGGACTCATAACTCCAGCTGCGTATGTAGCAGAGCATGGGCTAGTTGGTGGGATGAGAGGCCCTTGGTCCTGTGAAGGTTCTATGCCCCAATGTAGGGGAATACCAGGGCCAGAAAGCAGGAGAGGGTTGGTTGGGTAAGCAGGGGGAGGGGGAAGGGAACAGGTCCCCCCCGCCCCCGACCTCAGGGGGGGAAAAAAACCGAGAAAGAAGATATCATTTGAAATGTAAATAAAGAAAATATCTAATTAAAAAATAAACATCATCTCAAACATTTTAATCAAATCTTAATCATTGCTATAAACTACCTACAACTTATATAAAAGAAGTAGAGAAAGAAATTCAGTGTCAATCAGAAAAAAAATACGTATACAGATGCACACACACACAGTACTCCAGCCTATCAAAAGGGTATAGTTGACAGTGGAGCCAGGAAAAGCTGGAAACTCTAGCTTTCTATTTTTCAGAACTAAAAATGGTTGAAGAGAGATGCAGATGAAAGTGGGTGAGAGTGAGGTGAAGTTCATGACCGAGCTTGCTTTTTACATGTAAATATGTGTGTAGGGGTGCTCTACTCTTTAGCATCAAAACTGCAAACGAATTTAGTAAACGGGAGATCTTTACATTGTAAATATGGTCTAGATGCCCTCTGTCTAAATTGTTTTGACCTTCGAATTTGTGTGTGTGTGTGTGTGTGTGTGTGTGTGTGTGTGTGTTTGTGTGTGTGTGTGTGTGGTGCATGTGCACGAGGTTGCCCACGGAGGCCAGAAGGGGGCATCAGGATCCTGTGGAGATGGACTCACAGTCTGCCATGAGCCACCCATGTAGCCTGGAACTTGCCTTGAAGCTTAACCAGCAAGTCTCTGAGATTCCCTTGTTTCTGGCACCTCAGCTCTCTAATTACAGCGCCAGTCTTTTTGTTGTTGTTGTTGTGTGTTTTTAAAACTTTTAACTCGGGTTCTAGAGATAGAACTGGGGTCTTTGTGATTCAATCCAAGCAGTGTACTCACTGGCGTATGTCCCTAAACTCCACAGTAACATATTTTGAATACCTCATAACCAAGAAAATACTCAGTTTATTGGAATTTATAGATAGAGATAGAGGGAATAGGAAATAAAATTATTTTGAAAGAATAAGTTTTGTAAAAATAATAATAATAATAAGTGTAGTTTTTAGTGGGATGTCCTCCAAAGAGGTCACGGACCACAGCTTTGTGTTTGTTTGATGTTGTTCTGTCTCCCCCTATTTTCATTGTGGCTTTTCCTGGGCACTTGTATTGTTGCAGCACTTGTGGACTCCAGAAGGTTTTGGTAATAGAAATTAGATCTGAGAGTTGTGACTTGTAAGATTCAAGAGCCTGTGCTGAGCAGTTTGGGGGTCTCCCAAGTTAATGAGGTAAATTTCTGTGTAAATAAATGCTCAGGATTTGAAACTGAAGAAAATAAAGCATGATTTGAACCTCATCATTCTGCAAACTCAATATTGATGGGAAAATTTGTTAGTACAAGGGCTTTTCTGTTCCCAGTGAATTGTTTAAACAATAAAGATTTTGATGCCATGATTTATATGCTGTCTCTTTTGGAAAATGTTGAAAAAAGTGGCCTGTTTTGTCCTGAAAGTTCTGTTTGAAGCCAGGGAAGTATTATGGCTCTCTTTGTACCATTATTTCATGTTTTGTCTCACTGGATGAAAGCACAAAGCAGAAAACATCATAGTGTTTGTCAGAAAATATGTAGGGCTGTGATCCGAGGATTTTAGCGTTAGCATTGTTTGTTTGTTCAAGGTTCCCTAGCTCTTAAAAATACACAGAAAAACAGATTGTGTGTGTGTGTGTGTGTGTGTGTGTGTGTGTGTGTGTGCATCTCTTTCTCTGTGAGTGTATGTCACCTGTGTGCAGGTATTGAGGTAGGTCAGAAGAGGGTGTTGGGTCCTGGAGCATGAGTTATAGGTATTTGTGAGCTGCCCTGTATGGGTACTCATAACTGAACTCACATTCTCTGAAATAGCAACTGATTTAACTGTTTTACCTTGTTTCCAGGGTGAATTAAAAAAAAAAAAAAAGTATTACAAACGATGTGAGCTGTTGAAGCAGAAGAAGCAGTCATTTGATGAAAAAAATATAGTTTTTCTACCATCCTCATTTCATTTCTGTTGCTGTGATATAATAATTTTTAAAAGAGTGACTTATGAAAAAAGGGTTTATTTGGCTCTCAATTCCAGGTCACAGTCAGTCATTTTGTAGAAGTCAAGGCAGGGATCAAAAGGAGCTGGTTACATCACCTATTCTGTCAGCTTCAGAGAAAAAAACCAAATAAATAAATGATGCTGCATACAGTGGGCTAGGTCTATCCTCCCTAGTTAGTATAATCAGGAGAATTCCCCCATAGACATGTCCACTGGATAGTCTCATCCAGAGGTTCCCTTATGTCTCCCTGGTTGGTTCAAGGCCATGTTCTGTAGAGGCTACTTTAAACTCATTTGTAGAGATACTTATAGACAATGGGCTACTTTGCAGTCATTATTTTCAGAGAAGTAGAAGGTATCAGTCTTGGCTTTTATATTCTATAGATTGCAGGGATGTTTTTGATGGGAGAGAAGGGCTGGAGAGAGGAACCTGGTACCAGTCATTCATCACTGCTGGTGCCTTTTTTGCTAATCAAATTATTGCCCTTTTTTGACTCTGAGTTTGTGGTTACAGCAGAAAGTGCTTATTACTGTCTCTAACACCATGTCAAACAAATACAATTGCTGAAATTCTTAAAATTCCTTTTCTTTTATGTATTAGCTCATTTTTAAAGACTAAAAAGTAACTGAACTTTTAAATAGTTTTAAGAATTTCAGTTGCAGTTGCCATTAAATGTGAAACATACAATACAGCATTTATAATGCTTTATAATGATGGTCCAGTGTGGTGTCACTATGGTATGCATATGACTGTGCATAAGCAACCACTGTGGATCCTTGTAAATGTATTGGTCTGAAAACCCCTAATGCAATGGGAACATGATGTTGTGTGTGCAGAGAATAGAAGCCTGTTTCTGAGAATAGATTAAATAGGACTTCATACAACCCCTTACCTGTTACCACACCCATTGACATCGATCTGATGGTTGTAGCGTCAAGTTTTTTAAATTTAAATAACCCAAAGTCCTTGCTTATAGTAATTCATAGTGATGAGGTGCAACTAATTATACCTATATTTTATTTCTTCAATCACTAAACTTTTCATTTAGTAAATGGTGAAACTTGTGTATCCACTCATTTGATTTTGTGAAGTCCTTTCCTGTACCCCACTGATGTAGACTTAGTAAGATGATCAGAAATGATACCCCTTTCTGCTACTGCTCAATGGCTGGTTATCCAGGTTTGCTGACAACTCCTAATAGAGCTCACTTCCTTCAGAAGGGTCCCCCTACATTCCAATTCACCCAGTCTGTTGTTATTATGAGACAGGTGGGAGTGCTTGTTCTATTTTCTAGGGCTCCATCCTTGATTACTTTGTAACAATTTAAAGTAAATAAATTGTGAAATACTCTTTGAACTGTTGTTGAATGATAGCTATGCCCAAATGTTTTCACTCATCTTCCTTGCAGTTTTTCTAATTCCATATATCTTTCATAATTTCCTCACAGATGTATTTGGGATCACAGGTGAGGATTTATGAGCTACAACCATTACACTAAACCTCTGTCGTCTGAGACCAAGGGTTGTATGTGGTTTGTTTGCGTATTATTAATATGTGAGGATTTTCCCTTATCCAAATACATACATGAATATTTTTTTTGTGCCAAATTCTTTATCTTTAGCCCTCAATAGAAGAGATTCCTTGGATACCACACACATATATAATATTATATAGAGCAATATATTTAATACCTGTGTATATATGCATCACAGGGGTGACATATATACACACTAAAACAAGGCTGGTGACAACAGACTGCAAGACCACGAGTCAGGAGAACAAGTGTCATCCACATTCACGGCCATAGTTCCCACCTTAGATGTGGTCTCCCCTCCCCTCCAGCCATACTGCCAGCACCCAAAATGAGTATTTATTTTTGATACTATCTTTTTAGGATGAAATTTTTGAGTAATAATAATTGTGTAAATTGTGAACTCTTTTTTATAGAAATTATAGATAAATATTCAAAACAGGATGCATTGTGACTGCCTGAAAAAAAAAAATGTTTGTCTTCTGGTTTAGTGTTCAGACTTAGGTGGTTTGCTTGTTTGATTGGTTTGTTTGCTTGTCAATTAAGATCTGGAAATTTGAATGGAGTAGAGAAAAAAAGGTTTGGTTTACTGATAATAGGAACCTTAATGAATATTGTCTGATCCCAAGGATGAAAGATGCAGCCAGAAGGGTGCCTAATGCTTGTGAAGTACTGGCATGTCAAGTCATGCCATCTTTGGGTCTTTGGGTGTGTGGATCATCCCAGTTTTACTCCTGTTGTTCTGGCAAAATATGCTGAGGAATGGAAGCTTGGTGAGGACAAGGTTTAAGTCAGTTTCAGGTCAAGGTCCATCATGGCAGAGAAGTTAAGGCAACTCACTGGTTACAATATAGCCATCATTAGTTGCTGAGAGAAATGGATGTTCGCATACTGTTGTACTCTGCTCATCCAGTTTGTACCCTGGTGCTCTAGAGCCAACTCCCGGGGAAAGGTGCTACAGGGACTGGCTTGGGTCTTTCTGTTTAATTTACAACACAGTCAACACAGCTCCCTACAGACATGACTGCAGAGCAGCCTGATCTAGACAGTCCCTCTTTGTGGCAGGTTTCCAAGCTGGTCCTAGACTGTGCCTCCTTGACAATTAAAGCTTCCCATTGCATTCACACAGTCTCCTCATGGTTGGATCTCTCAATAGCTTTGTGATTAAATGTAGACTGTTATCTACTAGCTTGCTCTTCCTCCCTTCTTCCTCGCTTCCCTCCCTCCCTTCTTTTATAGATATTTATTGGAGCAACCCAATGCTCTTTTTATTATACCTTACCTATGTTAAACAGGTCATTGCTTTGCCATTTAAAGGAAACTGTCTTCTCTCTTGTAAAACAGGTCACACAATGGATTTAGCTATTAACTGAGAATTTTCTAGTACTTTAAAAATAAGTAATATAAGCTTTGTATGTGGGCTGAAATGTTGCATAAGTGTTAATTCTAGATGTGTAGGGGGGCATTTTTTTGTGGTTTTGTCTGTCTCTTTTTGATTCACTTCTGAAGGGGTAGTTTTGGCTGTAGCATCTCAGAAATGCTTAATTTAGGAGTGTAATGTCGAATGTCTTGTGTTTCAAAACTGTCATAGAAAGTGCTTTACTCCTTACAGACCTCCATACTTCCTGAGATCTTTGAATCAGAGTGTGGCATCTTTTGGAGCCTGGTTAGAATTGCTCCTAAATTGTTAGTGCAGTTCTGAAGGAGTTTTGCTATGTATGCAACAGTATGCCCTTCCAGGTTTCTGCACAGTGTATTTTCTATATATTCTCTTCCCCATGGGGAAGTTTTCCTACTCATAACCAACATGATCGCTTGAAGATTTGCTTAAGCAGAAAAAGTAATGGAGGAAGTGAATCTACATATTATAAAAATTCTACATAGTTAAAGAATAAGTTAACTCGTATTTGAAAGTATTTAAAGTAGGCTTTCGACTTTGTTATTACAGATACTCACCAAATACAGACTAAGTGTTAAACAGAGTCAACTGTGTTGTCCATACCATGTTCTGTTCTTGCTCACAAGAGCCATGCAGTGTCTTTCTGTCTCTGTCTCGTTCCTCCTTGTCTTCCTTCTCTTCCCATTACAGTGTTCTCTGTCTCTCCCTTCCCTCTACCCACTTCCCCACCAGGAGGAATAGATTACTTTTGAGCTAAACATTTCTTGAATGATATATTTATACCAATTCTGTCCTTTTGAGTAAAGTAAAGTTATTGTCAGGTTTTCTTGTGATGTAGTTAGCGTCTATAATGACGTCACAGAGAAGAGAAATACTTCAGTTTTGAAGAAAAGTTTGTATGGAACATTTATAGGTTTCTTTTTCATTATTGGTTAGACTTTAATCAGTGAGTCTCCCTGGGGCTGGAGTGGAGTGGTATTTTTGTTTTGTTCTGTCTTAGTTGGGGTTGGAGGGTGAGAAAATATTACATAAACAGTCAGGTAGTTCTGTCGTGAACTTCTCCTGTAGCCGGTTGGTATTCGGTCCTGTAATTCGTACTTTTGATGAATTTGTCCATTTCATCGAGTATTCATCTCTTGACTCAGTTATGTGTATGCTATCCCTTCGTTGTTTAAACACCTATCCAGAGCGTGATGATCTGCACTCATTATTCTTAGCATCAACCATTGTCTGTCTATGTCTGTTTCCTCTGTTCTCCCTGCATGTGGGGATGAATAGGCATTTATCAGTTTTACCAATTTTCTTAAAGAACCAGCTTTGCTTTCATTGATTTTTTTCTGTGCTGTTTTATATTTCATTGATTTCCTTCTTTCTGTTTATCTAGGGTTTACTCTGCTCATATTTTTGCTAACTTACTTCTTTTTTTGATGTGAGAACAAATTATTTTAATGTTTTTGTTTGTTTCTTTGTTTGTTTCTTTGTTTCTTTCCTTCTTCCCTCCTTTCTTTCTTTCTTTCTTTCTTTCTTTCTTTCTTTCTTTCTTTCTTTCTTTCTTTCTTTTTCTTTTTGGTTTTTCAAGATAGGGTTTTTTCGTGTAACAGCTCTGGCTGTCCTGGAACTAGCTCTGTAGACCAGGCTGGTCTCGAACTCAGGGAGATATACCTTCCTCTGCCTCCTTAGCATTGGGATTGAAGGCATGTTCTACTTCCCCCGGCACTGTATTCTTGATGGCCTTTGATTTATGACCCTCCTGCCTTTGCCTGAGTCTTGGGGTTCCTTAAGAATACTGCCACCAGGCTGGTGAGATGGCTCAGCAGGTAAGAGCACCAATTGCTCTTCCATAGGTCATAAGTTCAAATCCCAGCAACCACATGGTGGCTCACAACCACCCATAATGAGATCTGATGCTCTCTTCTGGTGCATCTGAAGACAGCTACAGTGTACTTGTAATAAATAAATAATAAATAAATCTTTTTTTAAAAAAAAAGAATACTGCTACCAATGCTGCTGTGAATCAGTGTTAGTTCTAAGAAGCTGGAATTCATCTTTCCTAATATAGGCATATAAATTTACCATATAAATGTACCCCATAATATTACGTTAGCAGTACCCCACAGATTGTAACATGTTTTCATTTTCTGTGCAGAATACTTTTCAGCTGCTTTTTTATGATACTTTGTTCTTGGTTTGTGGGCTTAAACCTATATAGGCCTTGTGATTTCTAGACATGTTTTGCGTCACTTCACATCTACAATGAATTGACATTCAATTTATCATCATAAAATGGTTTTTCTAAGTAGGTGATCCCTGTGCATTGACCAAGCGGTTATTCCTAGTGGCCAAATGGAGCGTAGTACACATATCTGTCTGGTCAAGCTGTTCGTTTTGATCTTTGTTTGATTATAACCCGATTTATTGTTTTCTGCTTGCTTGAGAGAGGGGAGGTTGATTCGTGTTTCTGACTGTAATTTTTTAATCCTTTTCCTCATCTGATGTCTCTGTTGTTAAGGGCACAAATATTTAAAGATTGTTATGTTATGTTGATTGATGGATGCGTGCTGTTATTATTAAATAGATGTCTTTATCCCGGGTTGTAATCCTTGCTCTGACATATAGTTTAAAAAAAATGTGTGTCTATAAAGTCTTACTTTATTTACTATTCCTGTCCTTTAAAAAGAATCTTTGGTCATTTTAAAAAACAATGCATATGTTACCATGTGCATGCCTGAGTACACACATGGGAGTAGTGCAGGTGCCTTCAGAAGCTAGAAAAGTGTGTTTGGTCCTGATGCTTTGGAGTTCCACTTGCAGGCATTTGAAAGACACCCAAGTGTGCCATTCTTCCCCCCTTGACTCTGTCTTTATTAGGAGTATTGTCCATTGAGAAGGTCAGTTTCAAGTCTGTCGTGCTGGTACTTGTTTTATATTGAAGATATCTTTCCTTCTTTTTTTTTTCTCTTTCTTTTTTTTTAATTAAAAAAGTTACTCTTTCAAGACTCCATTTAATGTGTTTTGTTACTAATTATTGCTTCAGAGTTCATAGTATATATGTGTGTGTTGTGTATCTTTATCTTATAACAGCTTTCCTTCAAGTGATACATGACTTCATAGATAGTGTATGAATGATAAACTTAGCATTCCATTCTGTTATTGGCTTGTATTTCTCCTATTCTAACGTTATCGTGTATACTTCATAGATTTATATATGTTAAACAGACAGCAGTTTGTTTCTGTTGTTTATATTTTACCAGTAAATTTTCTTTTAAAGTGATTTTCAATCAGGGAATATTGATTAGAACAAGCAAGCCAAATGGTTACTATGTCTTTTGTTTGATTAGGTTTGACTGACAGTGGAGTTGTTCCTGTTAACCAAAGGACTTCCTTTACTATTTCTTGCTGAGACAGTCTAATAAATGGCAAAAGATGTATATGATCTAAGGAACACTCAGGAGCAGAGGTTGTTTTCTGTTAATAAATTCTCTCTCTCTCTTTCTCTCTCTCTCTCTCTTTCTCTCTCTCTCTGTTGTGTGTGTGTGTGTGTTTGCATGTGCATATGTGCGTGCACTTTAAATCTGTTGATATGCTATCTTCTCTCAGTATTTCCCACAAGACATTTGATGCCACCTAAGTTCTTCTTAACCATAGCAAGGTTTTTCTCTGCCACTCAGAGTTTTTAAGCCCTGTATTTAGCGCGTTTGACTGCAGTGAGTCTTAGTATAGTTTTATTCATGTTTCTTCTGGTTTGTATTTGTTGAGGTGTTTTATTCTATGGAGGCATAATTTTTATGTTTATAATCTTTGGGTTGTTATTTCCTCAAAGATTTAGTTTATTTTGTGGTCTATGTGTGTATATATATGATTATGGGTATGAGTGTGAACGTGAGTGTGTATGTGCATGGGTGTGGATGCCTTCAGAAGAAGATGATGTTAGATACCCCAGAACTGTATACACAGTTCTTGTGAGCCACCCAATCTAGATACTGGGAATTGAACTGGAATCTATTAGAAGTGGGGCAAGAGCTCTTTGCCACTTAGCCATCTTTCTAGTCTCTCTTTAATGTGCTTTTTTAAAGAGAGAAATACGTCTTTATTTTACCTTTAATGGAACTCCATTACAAGATATCAAGCTATTTGTCATCTTGTATTTAAGTGGTAACGTGTGAGTGTGAGTGTGTGTGTGTGTGTGTGTATGTCCTTTTAGATAGTTCGTTTGCTGAGCCGCATGTTCACCAATCTTTTTTCTCCTATTGTGTTCAGTGATTTTAGAAGTGTAGATTGTATTGTTTAAATGATAAACTTCCTTGTCTTTTAAATATCTGACTGTATCTGATAGTAAATATTTTAATGTTCTTGTTTATGAATGATGCCTTTGTACCTTCTGGGTCATTTCTGTTATTTCATTCTGTTTTAAATATTATTTCATTCTGTTAATTATTTTTGGAGAATGTGTGTTACCACAAACCACAACCCCAGCCCATCACCGGGGGATCCTAGGCATGTGTTCTACCACCATCTTCTGTAAAGGTCAAAGGGAGGTGGTTGAAACTAGTATTCTATAGTGGAACCACATTCCTAACCCTACTCATGTATTTTAAAGAAAATAGTATCTTTGGAAGGATGTGTTTCTCTAGATTGAGCCTCATGTCTTTATGCCATTTGAATTTGCGCTTTAAACCCACTTTCATATTTTTTTCTGTATTTTAAACTTTCCTTCATATTCTCCGTTGTTTTTCTTGTTCAAGATGTATCATGTGGTGACCAGTTGAGGTTCCGTTTATGGTGTTTGACAGTATATATTGTTGAGGCTTTGCCTAAAACCTTTGCGTTATGCAAAATCTCACTTGTCTCTACATTACAGTATAAACCACACTGATATCATTGTAGCTTGTTATTATGTGTCTTTGGTTTGTTAGAAAAGAGCTGTCAGAGAATAAGCTCTCTTTATTGCTTGGAATTACGAGTTAACTGTTGTCTTGCCACTGATTAGAACAGCTGTCTTTTCCATTCTGCTGTGTTTGCTGTGGCATCTCACTGTCACAAGGTAGTGTTGGAGGTGACAGCCTCCTGAGACTCCTTTCATGACCTGTCACAACATCACTGACTGGGATCAATCAGGGCTTTCTGTCTTTTGTATTGGCAATCTTATTTCTTAAAACATGTGGCTCTGCCTCTGACCCTGCCTTCTGCTCCTTTTTCTCTGCCTTCTGATCTGATGCTGTGTGTTATGGGGGAAGGTGAGGTCAGCTTCTAATATACTCTGTTTAAAAATACTGCAGGGCTGGAGGGATAACTCTGTGGGTTACAGCAGTCGCTCTTGCCAAGAGCCTGAACTGGGTTGTCAGCAACCATGTCGGGTGACTCAAAACCACTAGTAACTATCCCCAGAAGATCTGACACCCTCTTCTGGCTGCCCCATGTACCTGCACACGTGTGTGCACATGCACACACAAACACATATGAACATACACAGATAAAAATTTTAAATATTTTTAGAAATTCTTTCCCAAAATATACCCCCAAAAGAAGTCTTATGAGAAGACCTACTAATTTGAGAGCGTTGTTTTTTTTTTTTTTTTTTTTTTTTATTTACCTCCATTTTAGAATTGATATCTGCGGTAGTCCTGTGTTCATACTTTTCACTAGCCAGTCCTCTAAACACTGCCGACTTGCTTTCTTTCTCATTGCATGGTTCTGGCTCCCTCTGCAGCCCCAAGTGGAAAAGTGCGGTGCTGTCTTTTGTTATTGAAAAACCCAGCTAGCTGAGCTGCTTGCTTCTTTGAGGGAGCATTTACAGCTGGTGTGCAAGTGTAAACGGGAAGTTCAGATTAAGGAACGCGTTACTTTTGTTTTGGCAAGGCTTATTGGAGGCTAAAGTTGTATTTGGGGAGGATTCAGATAGAGAAAAAAAATCATGAGGATGGGCTGAAGAGAGGCTGAAGAGGTAAACGGTGACATTTGCTAAGGAGGAAGTTTCAGGAGGAGTGTTGCAGTGTAGTTGCATGAAGACACTGAGCGGTGACACCTTAAAAGGTCCCAGGCTGAAACCTGGATCACTGTAGAACCAAGGATTACAGCTCGCCTGTATGATTTAACACTTTCTGTACTCTGCGAGTGGCTTCTCCATTGACCATGTAGCGGGCGCTTGGCTTACCCACCGTACAGACTGCAGTTTCTGGTGCTTTAGAATGAGTGAATTCGAATTATACCAGATAACTGTTAAAAGTGAATTGATCTTTACTAGGCCGTGATAATGACTTCAGATTATTGCTTTTCAACATTCTCTTGAGATGTTTTATTTCCCCTTTTAGCTCCCAAATGTACAGTGTCTGTTAAAGGAAAATTATACCAAGTTCTAAAATGTAAGTTTTTAACGCAGCGGTCACCTTGTTTGACTTGTGCTTATTTTCAGATGAGCATAGGACCTCTGGACAGAATGGAAACATTTGAGGATGGCTCTAGGGGTACTGTTAGTGTTAACAGGTTATGTACTTACCACGTGAACATAGATTTCCATGTTCCTTTAGGTTGTTTATGCATTTTGGTTCAGTATAAAGGTTATTTAAAATTTTTATACTTTCAATGCAAAATTCTATATAATAGTACTTCTCTAGAATATTATGCACAGTTGTTTACTCAATAGCTTGAGTAGGCACAGATAACTGGTATGTGAAATAGTCACCCTTAGAAGAAAAATTATCACATCAAAGCCTGTGTGCTTTAAAAGGGGGAGTGAGTACATTGGTATGTATATAAGATTACTTTTATTAAATGGAAAATTTCAGTGTTTATATAAACTTTTATGGGTTTAGCATGTTTGTAGACATAAAGTGAGCTTTGAAGCCTTGAAACATGACCTTTTCATTTAATAGTTGAGTATCTTTGGCTTGGTATTTCTTTTTCTTTTAATTCTTTTCCTGGATTTTGAATCCCCTGAATTAATATCTTGTCTTTATTGTCTTTATGTATTCATGTAAACTACAAACTGCATGGGTTGTTTTTGTTTTGTTTTGTTTTTGTTTTTGTGTTTGTTTTTTAAGTTTTGCTGTATATGCTTAGCTGACCTGACACTTGTATCTAAAATGGCATTGGGCTCTCCACAGTCCTCCTTTAGCCTCTGGAATTTGTGCTGGAGATATGAGCATGAGCCCATGCCAGACTTTAGACTTCTGTTTTGTCACCAAAACTTTTCCATGTGTAGAAGACAAAGGTGAATCACTGTTAATTTATGTCCTGAAGTGAACCTCATGCAACCTTGTTGAATGCTCATATCTTTTCTAAACTTCTTCTAGAATGTTCCCTGGGCTCTATACTAAAAGGACTGTAATCTTTAGAAATGGAGGTAGCAATATGGAGTGTCAGAGTTCCTGCAGGGAGGGAGGCTGACAGCTCAGCAGATGGTGTGAGATTTTAGGGTGTTGTGTTTGTTATAGCTCATGTAGAGCCGACACAGACTCCAAAGCCCAGTCTGTGTTTCTCTTTGGAGCAGACATTAACCTCTTTTTCCAGGCTGAGACAGTGAAGTATATCAGTTTTGGTAGCCTGGGTTATAAGAAACCTAAATTAGTTTGAAGTGGAATTATCCTGTTGAAAGGGCAGTTGAAAGCCCTTGACACTGGACAGAGGATTGTCTAGTGTCTAATCTTGGCTCAGAACACAGCAGACATAATGAGAGTCATTATGAACTGGTGATCTCTCACCCCTCCCCTCAGCAGACCACATTAGACTTGCAAAAACAGAGAGCTCTGTGTGTGCTTGGCCCAGTGCCTGCCCTGTGCCAGAGGAAGAAAGTCTACCTTGTTTGTGCTTCAACCAGATACTGGCGTATCCTGTTACTGCTAGGCTGGGTTCTGAGCTCCTCTGTTCAAGCTCGTCCTGACAGATGCTGTCATGGCTGACCCTTAGCAAGACAAATGCAGCCACTTTGCAGGAGTTGGCCTCTGCCCAGCAGTGCTTGCCAGTGTCCTGAAAGAATGTGCCTGTGTATTTACCTGTGGTCTATTACTCTCCATCATGATCTGAGCTACCTTCAGAGTCTTGGCCATATCTGAAAGCAGTGTGTAGTTCTGTTTGTTCAAGTAAATGCAGTACCTGAACTTGACATCCTGATATTCCAACAACAGATGTTGCTTAGATACATCCTGAGAATCCCTGGGAAGCCTTCCTGCTACAGAGTCAGAACTTTCATAGCTGTGTATCACGGACTCTGGAAGCACCACAAAAAGAGAGTATCCACAGATGAATGTTGGGGAGTGAGGTCTGAATGGTAATCTTTGCTTAGGAGGAATGACATTTTTGTTGTGTTGCAGGGGGTTGGGATGAAAGAAGACAAGTGGCTGGAAGTGAGTGGGGTGAACTATGGTTAGAGCTTGCTTCTGAAGGCTGCTGGCAAAGAGGAATCATTGTGGAATTTTAAAACAGATGGGAGGCTTCTGGAAGTCTGTGTGAGAGTGAGGATGAGCCACTCCCCCTCTCCTTCCTTTTCTCCCTCCCCTCTATCTGTGTATGTGTGTTTAAAAAGCATTCTGGCAGCTGTCCGGAGGAGTGCATGCATGTACACACACAAGCGTGCGCATGCGCGCACACACACACACACACACACACACACACACACACACACGCACGCACACACACACATGGGGGCAGGGGGTGAGTGGTGCATTATTTTTTCCTATCAAGCTCTTAGGAGACTGGTCTATTTAGTAGAGAAAATAAGGTGGCTAGGAAAAGATTTAGATATGTGGTGTCTTTCAATAGAATTTAGGCAGCAACTGTAAATTTAAAAGGTGCAAGAAGAAAGAAAGCAAAGTTAAGAAGAATACGTCTATAGTTTTCATGTGAGATACAAGAAAGAACCTGTTGAGGAAGCATACATGGCTTTGTAGCTACATCATGACTCCATCTGCCTGGTGAACATGAGATTAGAATACCTTGCACTTGAGATGTAGGTCAGTTGATAGAGGGCAAGTTTACATGCATGACGCCTAATGTTTGAATTTTAAGACCTTGTAGTCTGTGTATGGGGATGTAAAGTGGTAGTCCTAACACTTGGAATATGGAGGCAGAATGCCAGAAGTTCAAGGCTACTTTTAGTTATGTAATACATCCCAGGCCATCTTGTGATACCTTGATGTTCTTAATGGAACATAATAGTATAATGTAGATATTAATGAATATATTCAAGTGTAGTTATTTTAACCTAAAGTTCAGGCTTGAGATGTAGGTTTGTAGAATAATTTTATTCTTAATAACCTTAGTTTTATTTCATCATTAAAGGTATGAAATTTTCATTTATTTTTGTTATCCTGTATCAGTGCTGATACAGGGGCTGGTGAGATGGCTCAGTTGGTCAGAGCACCAACTGCTCTTCTGAAGGTTGTGAGTTCAAATCCCAGCAACCACATGGTGGCTCATATCCAACTGTTTTGAAATCTGACGCCCTCTTCTGGTGCATCTGAAGACAGCTACATTGTAGTTATTTATAATAATAAATAAATCTTTAAAAAATAAGTAAATAAAATGCTGATATGGACAAGGCTCATATTAGAGATCATATACTGTTTATCGAGAATGCATTGATTGTGGGTAGCTCAGACAGCCATTTACCTCTCTGAGTTTGTTCCATGTGAGTTGTGGGCAGTTGGTTCTGAATATTCACCATTGTTGAAGCAGCCCATAGGACTACAGGTTAGAAACTGTTCTCCTGCCCTTGTTCAGAGCCTTTTGGAAAGAGCTTGCTGTGGATTTCTTCTTCCATGCAGTGCTGAAGTCTTTAGAGCACATTTCTTAAGTGGAATCCACAGCTTAAACTTTATAGAAAGCAGCTACCATAGCTCGCCCTCCAAAGCCTTGCATCTGTACTCAGCTTAGGCCCACTGTGGGTAGCCTGCCTGCTTTTTTTCTACCTGATGTGCTCCATCTCTGATATTTATCTACCAGGACCCAGAGGCCTTTAACTTGTTTATCTATTTGTAAATTTGCTTACCTAAGGCATTTCTGGGTCAGTTGATTACAGAATAAAATGTATTGTATTAGAGAGATGGTTCAGCAATTAAAGAATGCTGTCTGTTTTGGAGGATCTGCACTTGTGGGCTAGTGCCCACATCAGACAGATAAGAGCCTGTAGCTGCAGCTCTATGGCATTTCATGCTCACTTCTCGATTCTGCAGGCATTGCACTCATGGCATATATTTACACAAAATGAACAGCTTTGTCACAGTCTATTAATTTATTCGTGTATGTGTGTGTGTGTGTGTGTGTGTATGCCTATGAGTGTGCGTGTATATGTGTGTTGGTGGGGTAGGTTCACACATGTCAAAGTATGTGTACAGGAATCAGAGTATAACCTGGGGAAATCAGGTGTCAAAGAGCAGTTTGCACGAGTTGGCTTTCTCCTTCTACCATGTGGGTCTCAGGAATGGAACTCTGGCCACCAGGCTTGGCAGCAGGCATATTTCCTTGCTCAGGCTTGCTCTTCAGTATCACTTTAAATCACACCATAGTTCCTGCAATATCATAGCTTGAAGATGTTCATGGACTCAATTAGATTGGGTCCTGGAAGTTATGTGGCGAAGGAGAAAAGAAAGCTCATTACTTATTAAGCTTCTTGAGTCTGAACACAATTTAAAGCATTCTTTACCAGGTCACAATGCTTTCTACCTGCAGATGCGTTTTCTACTCTCGAGAGAAATTTAGGGACATCTGCCAGCATTTGAGACACTCAAGGCCCTTCCTGTTTGCCCTGTCTGTGCCCGTTTCATATCTTACTCTGAAAATCTGTTCTCTCCACAAAGAAGCCTTGTTCTCTGATATTTGTTCCTACCTTCAGTGAGTGGTTTTGGGGAGCAGCAGGGAGAGGCCTCTGTGTGCACCAGAGTAACCATAGAGAGGAAAGAAGTGGTAAAGAGATATTTCCTAGTGGGAAGTCGGCACATCATCTCTAATGTGTTTCTGCGTCTTCCTTGAATTCTGTGCCTTCAGCATTGTCCTGCTCTATCTCCCCTGTTGAAATGCTTTCCTGAAACCCATTAACAATGTAAACAGCCCCCCCACACACACACACACAGACACACACACTGGTAAGTTCCCAGGCCAATCTAGATATCTGATCTAGATACCTCCTCATTCATGCTTTCTTCTAGGTGGATCTAGGTTGTGTCATGTTGACAGTTAAAACTGAGAGGTCCTGACAGTACCTGACTAATACAGATACAGAGGCTTGCAGACATCTATTGAACTGAGTACAGGGTCCCCAGTGAAGGAGTTAGAGAAAGGACCAAT
>NW_022196905.1:126082287-126091055 GCF_008632895.1 Mastomys coucha | reverse complement strand
TTTGGAGGGGAAACTGGGAATGGAGAAATTTACATGTAAATAAAGAAAATATCTAAAATAAAAACAAACAAACAAACAAAAAAACTAGCCAACAGGGACTGCAGAGATGGCTCAGTGGTTAAGAGCACTTGCTGTTCTTGAAGAGGACCTACATTCCATTCGCAGTACACAAATGGTGATTTACAACTATCAGTAACTGCTGACCAGGGAACCTGAAGCCCACTTCTGACTTCCTTGGGCACCAGGTTCACATATGGTAGATATTAATACACACAGGAAAATATTCATACACATGAAACAAAGAATTATACAATAAACTAAAAGACAAAGAGACAAACTAACCGGCAAACCTGTCTTCTCAGGAGTGCCCTGCTCCCAGTTTCCATGGCTTTATCTTTTTCTCTACAAACATCCAAAGTTCTTTTTCTGCTTCACACCAAGAACTTCATTGACTCTTTGATGGCCAGGCAAATATATTCTTAGTTTTGTTTCTGTTTTAGTGGGTAGAAAATATTTTAAAATTCAGAACAACAGTCTCCTTTGTGAAGGAGATAGGTCAGTGACTCATATATTTGGTGCATAATTATACCCAGTATTGTAGGAATATAAGTCTAATATGGGAATTGAAGAGATGGCACAGTGTTTAAGAATATTTGATGTTCTAGTAGAAGACCCCAGCTTGGTTCCCGGTACTGATGATGGTCATCTGGTAACCAGTAGCTCCAGGAGATATTCACTGCCTCTGATGTGATGCCTAAAGACATTTATGTTTAAGTCATACTGTGTTTAAGAGATCTATAAAAGGAAAATGTCTCTTACTTGTAAGCCTTGCTTGCCCAAGGAATGCTGGGGGCTGTTCTTCCTGGGAAATAACAAAGCAGGTGGTTTTGCTTCTGTAAACAAGGTTAGTTGACCCAACTGCACTGGTTGTGCTTGATAACATGTAGGTGGGAGGTATTTAGGCAGGAAGTATGTCAGGTTGTATATTTGTCCCTGATTGGATGAAGGTGGTAATTACATAACCCAGTGGGTTTTGCCTTTTAAGCCTGACTAATGTAATTTACCATTATACTCTAGGAATCTCAACAATGGACCTGGCCAATGCACCATCCTGACCAGTATTTAATAAAGCTTGCTTTAAACTTAGCTCTAAAATTGTGATAGTGGTCTTATTCTCGCCCAGTAGGATTAACACTGGCCTCTCTGCTAGTACCTGCATTATGTGCACGCACACACATGCCCATGCACACTTACATGCAATTAAAAATAAAAAAGTAAATTTTAAATTAAACGCAGTGTGACGAGGACTTCCCTTGACAGAGTGTGTAGACCAACAATAAGTCCAAAACAAGACAGAAGAACCGAGTGGCCTCTGTGGAAGTGGAATGCTGTTATAGGAGGGAAATTGTTTAAACTACCCCAGGGAACTGCAGTGAGCGTGGTGTATTGGAGTGGGAATCTGTGGAACCTCCCAAATGTGGGTGGGGGTAAAGTATAGAGATCAGTCATTGGGTAGGTTGGCCTTGTGGGGAGGGGTTGTTGTGAACTATGCAGAGGTGTTCAGACCTAGCACTAGGGCTCAGTTATAGGTGACAAAATAGGCAAATAAAATAGAAATTTGTGGGGGTGGGTGGCAGGAAGCTACAAGCCTATCCAAGAGAGACTGCTGAGATCAGCAGCTGTTCCCACAGTAGGAAGCATGATGAATGGTGTCTTGGGGAAGTGCATCAAAGAATGACAAGGCTGTCTGACAGATTAGCGCATGCCTCCTGGGAAAGGCTGGTCTTGTTTTGAAGTGGAACATTGTCATGCTATAGGTATATCTGATTTAAGGAAATCCAATTTGTAAAGATTTAGATTTTATGGTGATATCATATGCTGTATTTGCACAGCAGACACAGTCTGTGTAGCTATCACATCCCATTATCTTCAACATATGTATCACCTTTCTAACCCATAAATGCCCGTGGCATTCACTGATTCTTGGAGCTTAACATGTTTAAGGTTGAGTATGTGAACAGTGAATCTGGTGGGCTAAATGTAATCATCTTTTTTCTCCCATTCATTTTGAAGGACAAGAATCTGCTCTACAGAAACATATATAAAGGAGCCCCCTTAAATGTCAGAGAATCTACAGGCTTAAAGTAGTCATTAAAAAATCAATATAGCATCACAAGTTGAGGATGCTAAACTCTTCAGGTCCCTTGTGAGCTGTTGCCCAATACTCTCCTTGCCTGAATCTCCACTGTCCTACTGCAGAAGCCAGGGCAGCTTTGGCCCACCTGCATACTGCCAGGGGATAAACCTGATACCTTCACTTTCATGAAACACTATCTGTGAAGTGCACTCTTTGATCCACAGGCTCCCCCTCTAGAGCGGGTGGGGGGGTGAGAACACCTCTGAGTTGATGAATATTGAATGAGGTTTATAGAGTTCAACATCTTACTCCTATTAACCCTTTCTCAATGCAGGACCGTATACCACTGCTGCTGCTTTCAGGCTGCAGTGCTGTGCTGTCTAGGTAGATCCTTCTCATCTCTGTAGGATGGAGAAAGAGAATTTAGCAAATGTTCTTTTCTGATAGCTGTCATCTTCTACCTATGTTAAGTCAGATAGCTGTCAGTTCTTACAGCTTCCAAGAGAGAACTGTCTCTATAGCCATTGTCAGCCTACTGAATGAGATATGCTGATGTGGAAGTGGAATCATGTAACATCTGTAATCAGGCCTTGGAGAAGCAGCCATAGTAAAAATGCCTCGTTAAGTGCTTACTGTAGAAAGTTCTACACACTTTTTAAAAAGTTATAATTATGGAAGCTTGCAGCCAACCATTGGACTGAGTTAGCGTGTCCCTAATGGAAGAGATGGAGACAGGACTGAAGGAGCTGAAGGGTTTGCAGCCCCATGGAGGGAGCAGCAGTGTCAATAGGCCAGAGCCTCCAGAGCTCACCAGAACTGGACCACCAACCAAAGAATACACTTGGACCAACCCATGGCTCTGGCCATATATGTGGCAGAAGATGGCCTTGTTGGACATCAGTGGGAGGAGCGTTCCTTGGTCCTGAGGGTGTTCAATGCCCCAGTGTAGGGGAATGCCAGGGCAGGAGGATGGGAGTGGGTAGGTGGAGGAACACCTTCATAGAGGCTGGGAGAGGGGGGAATGGGATGGGGGGTTTCTGATGGGGAGACCTGGAAAGGGGAAGACATTTGAAATATAAATAAAGAAAATATCTAAAAAAAAAGATTGTAATCATGTGTATGCATTCGTGTTTTTGTTTGAGCATGTGAACATGAGTGCAGGTTCCCTGAGTGATTAGAAAAAGGATGTCAGAATTCCTAGGGCTGCAACTATATGCTGTTGTGAGCGACAGTGTTGGTGCTGGGAACTGAATCCTGGTCCTCTGGAAGAGTAATCTGTTCTTTTAACTTCTGAGCCATCTCTCTAGCCATAATACTTTTCATCTATTATAATTCTCATAACACATTTAGCAGATAAATACTCTCACCATTCCAGTTTTATAGGAAATGTATGGGAGGCACAGCATAGAGATACCTACTTACTTTGTTCAGATCATAACTACATATAAGCATGCTTATGGTTTGTATCAAGGCAGGAGGGTCCTAGACCTGAGTTTCTCTTGCTTGGTCACTGGTGGAGAGAGAGGCAGGCAGTAATGGAATTATATGGAATTATATTATAGAGTAGGTTATTGAGTGGGTGGGTGGGTGGGTGGGTGGTAGTGGTCCCGAGAAAATATCTCGTAGAATGATGAGGATGAAGAACATCCTGATTATGTGGAGTGATGACCGCAGGCTGCAGGGTATACAATGTGGTGATTTTGAAACAGTGTCAGGACCTCAGTAGAAAGACTAGATGAAGTGTGAGCTTTGCATGAATCCCATGGAGATGCTAGAAGAGCCTTGGTCATCCAGGGATTCATAGCTCTAAAAGGTCATGGAAGAGAGGGAGAAGGTGAATGTCACATTGAGGGTGACATGATATGTGGAGTTATAGACAGAGGAGTGTCACATCCATACTGATTGCCACCTGCTCCTAAGAACCCTAGAATCAGCAACTCTTGTTTTTGTTGTTGTTTTGCAAAATGCTGATAATTAACAGACTTTACAAGGCAATTGTGTTACCATTGAGCTACATTCCCTGACACCCCCACCACCACCACCACCTTTTTTAAAAATTCTTTTAAGTTTCGAGACTGGATCTCCCTGGGAGTCCTGTCTCAGCCTCTTTAGTAGTTGGGCATACAAGCCTATGTCATGGAGCCTGGCTCAGTCCGTTTCATCTCCCATTTGTGCTTCTGCTTTTCACCTAAAATATATTTTTCCACCTAGAGAACCACTGAGTCCTCCTTTCTGGTTGTCGGAATTTATGCTTAATTTTTTCCCTTTCTTTTCTTTTCCCCATGTTTCCTTCCCTGGATGTTTGAAACTGGATGGGGTGAAGTAAATCTGCAGCAGCTCTAGTTTGCCCTACGCTTCTCTCTGGAATTTCAGCTTCTACCATGCGAATGCACCAGCCATTTGTGATTTCACATTTCCTCAAGCTTTCATCCCTCCTTTTGTAGCAGTCACTGTAGAGGTCACACTGGCCCGTGGTACATGGTTGACCTTAGTTGTGGTTAAGTTCTTCTTGGGGGAGTTAAATGTCATCTTTGGAAAATTGAGAAATGAAGTCATCCACGACTTTAGAGCTTCTAGAGGGAAAGGAAAGCCCTCTATGTTACTTGAGCTTGTGACTATAGATACTTGTTTTTATTTCTAGATTACTGAATATACCAACTCTGTGCTCAGGGTAATGTAAGCATTTAAGGACAGACATAAAAGAAAGAGGCTGGGGAGGGAGGATGAGAGAGAGAGGGGACGGGAGCATGAACGAGAGAGCTCTCAGTTAAGAGGACCTACTGCTCTAGCAGAAGATGGGTTGTTTCCAGTATTTGGTGCCTCACAACTCTCTGTAACTTCTGTTCCAGGGGATCTGACTCCAGTAAATATGTACATAACATACTTGAAGGCAAACATTCATGCACATAAAATTAAAAAAAAAAATCTTAACAAAAGAAGGGAGACATCAGGTCCCTAACTGTAAAAACTGACTATGAATGTATTGAGAATGCATAGCTTATGAGGCAGTCACAGTGTCTGTTTGTGTATGGTATATGTGTGGCTGGTTCCCATGTGCCTGTAGGTACACATATATAGAAGGCAGAGGGCAATGGCATGGTCTCTTACTGAACCCAAAGCTCACTGATTCCTTGGACTGGCTACATACCATACTCAGTGAGTTTCCTTTCTTTACAGCGCCAGGGCTTGGTTTACAGATGCGTTCTACTGTGCTTGGCTTTACCTGGCTGGTGGGAGTACACACTTAAGTACTAATGCTTATACATCAAGCCCTTTCCAACTTTGCCATCTCCCCAGTTCTTTGTGGTCCTGTTGCTTCATGTGCTTCATAGCTTCATGCTGCCCTTTCACACTCACCTGTAGCCCCACACATGATTAGGTGCTGGTTACATACAATCAGCTTCTGAAGTTCTATTCCTTACTTAGAATGCTCCATCTCTGCAGAGCCTCCACTGTGTCTTTAGTCAACACTTCACACATGCTCAGCAATCAGTACATTTTAGCTAAGTAAATAAAGGAGAATCTTTATCTCTGTAGAACAGGCCTGGCATTCTGCGATGTCCATGCCAGTCTGCTTTATGCTGAGGTTTTACCCAAGATTTACAACGGTTTATTTTCCTGAGAGTTTGTCAAGCTGTCTATCTGTCTACCTATTTTTGTATAAAGTCTCATAATTAACCTGAGAATGTAGGAGGCCTCATATATTCTTCCTGCATTTAGTAGTATTTCCACTTAAAATGTGCACGCGGGTGTTCTCTCTCTCTCTCTCTCTCTCTCTCTCTCTCTTTCTCTCTCGGAACACAGTAGTAAGAGGAAGGCATAGCAGGGTTGCTGGGTGTCTGCCAGCATGGCTTTGTTCCCCCAGATGCAGTTCTGTCGAGCGCACTGCATTATGGTAGCAAGGCATCTTCGCAGTGGTACGTACCACGTATTTCAGCTGGAGATTTCTGTGCGATTGGGATGAGTTTTTGTATGATAGGCATCAGAACAGAACTAAGATGTGACTTGTGTCTAAAGCTATCCATCAGTCAGAGCTGTACAAGCCAGTTTGCATATGTCAACAATTTAATCCTCTAATGTACTTGCCAATGGAAAAGTGACACTGGAATTATTTTTGTGTATTTACTGTCTAGAATGATGTGGTTACCAAGTGCACTCACTAATGGAAAAACCTTCGAATTCCAATCTTTCAATTGGGACCATATGTGTCTTTTTTTCTAGCCAAATTGAGTTGTACATCAATCCACACACAAGTGTGCATCAACACATGACAGTCCCCATTATGCATTTGTGTTGCATACCTGTGTATTCACACCAAATACCTTAGCATGTTAGATAAGTTACTGTGTATACTGTCCTCACAAAAGTGCCTGGCATGTCATTCATTCTCCATAAAGATTGGCTTTTGTTACTTTAAGGTATTGTTTTCTTTGGCAAGGTACAACCATAAGATTATTGTTTTATCTAACTTCTGCCCATGAAAACTAGACTCCAGAGGCTGGCTGGACTTAAAGGATTGTCCACTCATTAATGAATTGATGCCACACATATATGCCTACGATCAAGATTTAGCTCCCTCAGAAAATACTAGTATTCATATTTTTAAATCAAAGTAATTTTCTCAGATAGATTTATATTGGTTCTTAATGTAAAATGTTTGTTTTCTCCCCCTTTCTCCCTGTCTCCTTCTTTCTCTTTCTTGGAATCTTTGAATTAGGGTTCTCTCCCTTTCTTTCTCTTCCTTGGAATCTTTGAATTGGGGTCTCATGTAGCCTGGATGGCCTCAAACACCACTGTGTAGCTGAACATGACCTTGAACTTCTAATCCTCTTGCCTACACCTCCTGAGTGCTGGGGTTATAGGCATATGCAACCATGCCCAGTTTAAATAATTATGGGATTGGAATTCAGGGCTTCATGCAAGCTGAGCCAACACTCTTACCAACTAAGTATCCTCTCAGCCTGTGTTTCTCTAAGTTTCTGTTCCCCTAAAGCCTTTCAGGAAGATGCTTTTAGTGGGTATCTGTATGGCTGTTGTTACTTGTTTTTTAAACAGGGTCTTGGTATGAAGCCCAGGCTGACCTCTACTCATAATCCTACTTAGACTCCAGCATTACAGGCATATGCCACCAATACCAACTTGAATGTGATATTTTTTTTTAATTATTAGTCTAAAACAAATCTCACTTAGATCTTAATGTATACTTGAAGTAGAAAATAATATCCATTTACAACTTTTTAAAACTACATCAGCTATTTTAAATCACCAAAAATGAAATGGTATAAAAGAAGACTGTGGACCACTCATACCTACAAAGACAATGATAAGTCAGTAAGGAGTTGATTGTATTCATAGGGGAAGTGGTGTGAGTCAGCCCAGTGCCTAGGTTACCTGTGGTTAACCATGGCTGTTTTGACTGACTAATTACTTCTCTCTCCTCTTTCCCCTCCCCTCCTCTTTCTCATCCATTTTCTCCTCTTCATCACCTTCCTCCTCCCCGTTTCTCCTCCTTCCTTTCCTATCCCTGTTAGATTTTCTGTTCTTCCTTTTATACACACACACACACACACACACACACACACACACGCACGCACGCAGTCATGCACACACACTCATACAAAGGGTATAATTGTGGGTTTGTTATTAAAATAAAAACCACAACTCAGTTTTAACACAGGCTACAGATTTTTTAGGTTCAAGTAAGAATGCCCAAATTGTACCCTATTGTGACTGAAGAAGTAGAGCTCCCCCTGCTATAAAATAAGTCCTTTAAGTGAATGAACACATGGACTTGAAATGTGTACCTTAGTATTTTCTAAGAGGGATTCCAGCTCGAAGCTAACTTTATCATGTGCAGAGTATGTAGATTTCTCTTGTGATGTTGGAGATTGAATCAGTGCTTTGTGCCTAATAAGTACATCCTATGCAATTGAGCTACACTCTTTTCCCAGATATTCTTTTCCTTTAAATTTTTTGTTTTATGTAATTCACTAAGGTGGGGCAGACAGTCCACAGCACACTGTAGAGGGAAGAATATACCTTAAGAAGTTGTTTCTTCTTTCCAGAACTCAACCCTTTAGACATGCTAGCAAGTGCTTTTGCTTGCTAGGATATCACCCAGCCCCCAGCTATTGACAACTGCCCTGTATAGATTTTTTTTTTTGTCAGTTTTGGCTATGATTGGAAACACAACCGTCAGTGTTCTTAGATGGAGACCCCTGGAGTGTAGTCAGGATCTGCTAGTAATTTAATGCATGCACTGTGTGTGAATGGAAAGCAAGCAAGCTCCCTTACAACTGAGCTCCAGCCACAGTCCCAAAACAATATAGATTTTGTTACAAGAGCAACAATAATAATAAAAAACAGTAACAACAACACCGGTTTGAGATACTACTTGCACGCATTATCACCAGTGGTGTTGTCTTGGAAGCAAGGAATACAGTGTCTGAGAAGATCATCCTACCGCCTTCCTCCTATGATGGCACTCAGCTCCGTGAAGAGCTTGTGAAGAAGCCACAGTTAGTACCAGGATTCACACTGCTGTTCTCACAGGTCACAGTTAGTACCAGGATTCACACTGCTGTTCTCACAGGTCACAGTTAATACCAGGATTCGCACTGCTGTTCTCACA
>NW_022196905.1:126073082-126081296 GCF_008632895.1 Mastomys coucha | reverse complement strand
AATACCAGGATTCACACTGCTGTTCTCACAGGTCACAGTTAATACCAGGATTCGCACTGCTGTTCTCAGTAGCCTGGAGTGTTTGGGTGTTTACAGCAGTGCCCGTCGTCATGCCAAGTGCTCTGTATATGACCCTAATGTGGCTGGAAGGGATTGAGTGAGACGGTCATTGTGGCTGGCCCAGATGCTCCCTCATCTAGTGTGGAGCCTCTTTCTGAATTGACATTCATATCAAGCTGTTAGGAGCTTGTGTTGTATGAAGGGATTGAAGAGATCTGCCGCTTGGGCAGTTCAGTGCTTGCCAACTTGTAGAACCACAGAAATTGTTGAGGGCATAAGTGACATCAGACAGGAAGTTCCTATCTCAAACATCGAGACATCCTGAAAAGAAAAACCTGTGCACCTCTGCCTTTAATGATTTGAGAGTTAAAAATCCATTCAATGCCCGAGTGACAGACACAGTTCTGATTGCAGTAGCTGTTCATGAAGGCCAACAGAATTGTCTCCAGGCATTGATTTGCATTTTCTTGGCTGTAGAAACACTGTCCACAGTATTTCTCTGTAAACGAAGCATTTCTGAACGGAGTGTGGCTTCATGGTGCAGAACATGCTTTGTATGCCTGAGGCTTTGAGTTAAATCCACTCTCCATGTGCAGAAAGGGCTTTTCAAATTGCTATTCTTTTAAAGGTCTGAAAATAAAATTCTGAGTCGGCTCCTTTGTTGTTGCTAAGTGGGTATCACATTGGCACCTTTAAGTTTGTGCTTGTAGCCTTGGAGGAAAAGCTTCTTTCACTGTCAAGGTGACTATGCCTTGTGTAGGCATTCTGAGCTCATCTGCTTCACCCTAGAAAGACGTTCAGTGTGCTAATAGCCCCTCTCTGCTGGGAACTGAGCTGCCGACACGTAATTGGGAAAAGTATGACCCTATCTTCTAGATGTGGCAAATGAGACCCTTGAGATGAGGAGGCAGGCCCTTCGTCTCATAGAGTCTAACTGGTTCTTCTTTTCATTGTTTCTGATTTTAAATAAATAATCAGTCAGTCTTTAGTTTTGAGGCAGAGTCTCATGTATCCCAAACTTGTCTCATATTCTCTGTAGCCCAAGACATGCTTGCACTCACCCTCTTGCCTCTGCCTCCTGGGTGTTAAGATTATGAATCCTACTATACCTAGTTCATGAGGTGCTGTGGATAGAAACCAGGGACTTGTGCCTGCTAGATAGACATTCTGCCAACTGAGTCACATCTCCGGTCCTAAAATTTTGTTTGTAAAATCAGTTTCAAATTTGGTCCTTTTTTTTTAAAAAAAAATGTCATTTCGTTTGTTGTTCTAGGTGGGTTGGAACTTGATATGTAAACCAGGCTGGCCCTGAACTCACAGAGATTTGTTTGTGGTTAGAGGCCAGCAGGAGTGCCTCTAAGTTCTATATCTACACACAGCAAAGCAAGTGTTGACTTAACTTAGAGTATTTATACATAAATAAAAGAGTTATGGGCTGTAAGTACTTGTGTCTAATCATTACATTATTAATGGCACCTTCTCACAGTGACCAGTGGTTCTGCCGTTAGTCTTTAACTCTAAAGTCATCATGTCATACCTGTAAGAGGTGACCACTCAGATGAGCTGCTCTGAGAATGATTTCAAGAGACTTGCAACTCAGTCTCTACACCTGCTGAGTGACTGGTCCTTTACAGGGTTCATTCACCTATTCTGTTCTTGAATAACATTAAGAGAGCTTATGCCCCAGGCTTGTGGGTCAAAGATGATGCTTTAAACACTAGGCACTTGGCTACCAGTTAGAATTGAGCAAACACGCTTGGTGTGGTGGAGGACTCCTTTGATCTTAGCCCTGAGGAGGCAGAGGCTAGCAGAAGTATGTGAGTTCAAGGGCAGCTGAGTCTACACAGTGAGTTCTAGGTCAGCCAGGGCTATATAGTAAAGCTCTTTTATAATAATAATAACTAACAGTAACAATAATAATGATGATGATGATGATAATGGTAATAGTTATAGTAGTAGTAGTAATAATAATAAAATAAGCAGATAAAACATATCCCAGAATGTGAGTACACTAATTTTAAACTGTCTAACTGAGATATTTTTTTGTGTAGTGTAAAAGTTACTTTTACCAACCTCATTGATCACATAAGTGTTGTTCTGCTTGACTAATTGGAAAGGGATATCAGAGGATGGTTGTCCTGCCTCTTGTGTGAAGAACCATGCTTTTGTGCTGACTCTTTAATGTATTTCATCTTCTCTATGAAATGATCTCTATTTATTAGAAAAACAATGTAACTAAAATTGAATGGGAAAAAAATTTTCTATGATCACATCAAACCTGATTCATGGTATCACTTAAAATGAAAATAATATGCCATTATGTGTTTTTTTTTTATTTTGGTTATCTGGTCTTACTTTAATTTAGATTTACTTTTTACCGCAAGACCATGATACACAGATTAGATGCAATTAAGTATGTGCATGAAATATCCTAACACAATATGCTAACAGGTCTGTAAGAAGTCTGTTTAAGGTACTTTTGCTTCACTCGTCACAGTGTCATACCTTGTATATTTATATTGATCTGTAACCACAACAAACGTTTCTCATTAGCTGCCTTGTCTAACCTGTACAGCTCCCTCGTCCTTCAGTTACTTCTTTATCTACACAGTTATAAAGCGGCTGAGACAAGACAAGCCAGAATGTGTACCTGCAGATGTAGCAGCTAGCTTAAGGTACTACACCTAACCATTGTGCAGTTTACCTTGCCTTGACCTGTGTAAAAATATTTCCTGCTACCTTTCAGGTGAAGACACCATGAAATGTATAGTCTAAAACAGGTTTAGATCTGTTCAGAGACATGTAATGCCTCCTAATGTCATCGGGAAGTTTGTTACTCATCTTTCAAGACTCTGGTACAATATTTCTTGTGTGTTTTTAAGTATTTTGTCTTATTTTTAAAACTGCGCCCATTTGTGTGAAAAGGGGGACTGTGAATCTGAGTTTTATGCTGCTGAGGCCAGGTGTATTGGAGCCTTCCATTTGTGGTCAGAGTTCGTAATGGTTTTGAGCTGCTTGACTTGCATGCTATGAACCAAACTTGAGTCCTGGGAAAGAGCATATGCACTCTTAACCACTGAGTCATCACTCGGGCCACTCTGCTGATGCTCTTAGAGTCTCCTGGGCTTTGAAGCAGATTTTTGTGTTACTTTATTTTCTGCTGTACTGTTAGTGTGTTATTTGTTGGCTAATACATAGTAGAAGGTGAATAGATGTTTGTGGGCTTGAACAGATGAATAGTTAATGTTTTAATTTAATTAGTCCTACTTACATCCTGGTGTGGACTTCAGGTACTTGAAACGGTCTATGTGCAGCAGCAGATGATTCACTATTCTTTAAAATGAATTGTGTGTATGATGGACAAGGTGTTGATTTTTTTTTCTCTAAAATTTCTTTGAGTACAGATTTTTCTTGAAAGATTGTCAATGCTGCTGCTCTGGTGAACATAATAAAGCTGTGAGCTGTAAGTCTAAACAATGTAATTTTAAAAATGTGGCACACTGTGCTTGTACCATACTCTGTGAGTAGCTATATGCATTTCAGTGCTCAAGAAATTAATTTTCAAAGCTGTATTTGCTGATTTATTGTTGCATGGAGCTGTCCAGGTGTAACAGCCATTTCTGTCAGAGCACCTATGATTACTTGAAAGAACACTGGTGGTCTGATCTGTTGACACTGACACTTAGCAATGTGTGGGGAGGAGAGGGTCATTGGACCCTCATGTGATCTCAGTTATTTCCTTCTGGGCCTTCTGTCTATTTGTGTGTAATTCTCGCTCCTGGCTTGGTGATCTCCCTGGGTCTCTGGGAGTGGTATAGTATTTAGACTATAGAGTCTCACACGAACCGTGGACTTCGTTTCCACAGGTCTGGAGAAGTCATGCTGGAGTGAGACTTAAATGCAGTATAGCATTTGAGGAGTCATCCAGGCTCTTGTAACTCATTCTTTACCCAGATTGTGCCAGTAAGCCTAGTGACCTCACTACTGGTTCCCCACATTGGAACTTGGTAGGGTTGCCCTTTGGTTTGTCATTGGTGTCCGATAAGGAAGGGATAGAGCTTATATATCTTCACAAGAAAGGAGTCCCTGTAATATTTGGCATAATCAGCAAGAGCACAACAAAACTAGAGACAAGTCTTGGAAGTAGCACTGTTCCCCATAGGTGATGAATCAGGAAGCGGAATCTGAGCTTTCTTAGTCGTTGAGTGTTGTAAGCTTCCCCAATATTACTGTCTTTGTTCTCTGTTATGAACGCATGTGCCTTATTACTAGAGACAGTCATGCTGCTTCTGCTGTAGGTCATCCGATGAAGGCCACACCATTGGAAATCAGAGGATGTGTAGGAAGACTGTCAGGATGCCAGTCTTCTGTGTGGGCGTGCAGTTGTGTGCATATGTCTTGACATATGGGGTCTCTTGTGTGACTTTGGAGACGTCCTGAGAATAGTTGAAGGTATAGAACAAATTCCATAGTTCCCGAGAGTAGCACATGAGAGAAGAGCAGATAGGGAGGCTGCACTGGGGTCCACTGCTCTGTGTAGTGAAAAGGCATCTGACACTGTCCAGCTGGGGCTTCTTTGTGTAGAGGAGGACTTAACAACTGCAAAAAGATGTGTTGCTAGCATCCTAGGCATTGTCTTCTGAGTTAGTAGGTAATTTAGATACAAACAATGAGGAGACATAGATGTTGGTATGGTGCTCCTTAGAGTTATAGGTCCAAAAGGAGAAACAGATTTAACCAGTGACACTCCCACCCCCAAGATCCAAATGCTTGGAACCCATGGGAGGAATCAGATAGTGCGAAAGTAACAGAAGATGCCTCTCAGTTCAGCCCTTTAATATAGATGAAAGAAAAATACACGATTCAGATGTAGGTGGGGACCTTAGTCAGCACCTGGATTGTTCGAATGGCAAAAGCCTCTAAACAAGTGAGGGAAGCTCATGGCCTGGCTCCTGAGACGGCAGGCATAGTGGCAGCCGGAATCATTTTGCCTGCTGCCAAAGCAGAGGAAATGAACATTAGAACACCCATTATATAACCCAAAGCAGGAAGAGGGGAATCATTCCTTGATGGTCCCCGTGGATATCAGGGCCTGGAGTACAATGCAGGAGGGACAAACAGGACTGAAGGAAATGGGCGTCCAGCAGGTGGTGCTTGATGCCAGCTGACCACGAACCTGAGATAGAAAATGTATCCAGGGGTAGAACTCTAATGGCATTCATGAGCTCCATGGGAAGGCATGCTCACATGGAGGGGCTTTGGCAGAGCCAAGTGACCTGGACAAGAAAGAGACTCAGAAACTGCTAAAGCAATGAAGGATGGGTGACAGATGGGCAAGCCATACATTACTGTGAGGCCAGTGTGGCTAGAATTTTATTAAGTAGGAGTCCTTAGGAACAACGCTAATGGAAAGCCAAATGCCATGCCTGAGGAAGGCCTTAAGACCTGACCAACAGTTCAGTACAAGTGTAAGGGAAACAATACTGGGAGGTGCAGGCCATCTCCACTGTCCACTATTACAGAGGAAGGAGCTCTGGGGGGGGGGGATGCATCCTATCCCCAGGGACTCCCCTAATGGTATTGCCAGGGTCTCATGCAGTGAGGACTTTACAGAGCTTCTGGTGCCTCGTGGTGAATTCCAAGATTATTGGTTGTATGAATATAGGGCATAGGGGATACAGAAATCTTCTGTGAAGTTGTTTGAAGGTTACCTGTACTCTGTAAGGAAGCTCAGTAAATGTGTTGGTTGAACTATGGTTGAATCACACTGTTTGGTGAAATCTAAGAAGAGGGTGGATGTTTAAGACTCCCCTGGAGCGTATCTTATGCAGAGTGGAATGTCTAAGCACAAAGATCTCTAATATATGGCATGGGATAAGATGGACAATTTTTTTCCAACATAACTTTTTTAAGTGTTTGTTTAGTGTTTTATCATAGCAATACAAAGTAAACTAGGACATACACACACACACACACACACACACACACACACACACACACACAAATATGTGTAAATATACATAAAATTTAAACATTGAACCAGGATACCCATTTGCTGGCCTAATCATTCAGTATTAGTAATTATATCTTTCTTACATATTTAACATACTAGTTAGGCTGGAATTGGAGATATGATAGCAGAATATGTAGTAGTAAATTACAATGAACTTTGCTGTCTTCTGACAGAAGTCACTTTCAGTAATCTATTTGAGGCAGATTTCAATATTGGTGCATTTATACTTAGTAAAATCAGTTTCAGAAATAGTGGCTAGAACCTATTTAAAATGCACCTAATTTTTGTTCTTAAGCAAGTTTAGGTTGATTATAAGGTCTGGTATCCAGTCCTCTCCCAGCCACTTGCCTGATGTGAAACGCTTAGTATGTAAGGTTCTTTAAACTGCTGTTAAGAAGCTAGATTTTCCATGAGCTTATTATTGGATGGACCAAGTTTGGACCTTACCCTTCATAGTGTGTCCAGCCTCCCACTGAAGGGTCACATGATAGCTCAGGTCTCAGGACAGCTATGAATGCAGCCCGACCCTTGTAGATGACCATGCCATTGCAGTATCAAAGTGTGGAACTTGCTTTGGTTTTCAGAGCTTTAAGAACAGCAACATTCAGTATTCCTCTGAGCAGAGTTAGCCACTGAAATGTCACAGGGATGCTTGAGTCATTTTTGTTTTAAAAATGGTTTTGTGATTTTGAATCTGTAGGAAGTAGTAGTTACCTTTTTCTGAGTTCGTTTGGTAGGGATTGCATGTTTGTTGTGTTGTTTTTTGCTCTGAAATTACAGAAATAGGTAGAGTTGATATGACCTGATGAAATATGTAGGACTGGGAGGAATAATGGGTATAATGACTCTCAGAAAAGATGGAGTGGGCCATCACCATCCATCCTCCACCTTATGCCCTTGAGGGCTCAGTAAATCCAACATACTGCATTAACAAAGTATTCGTGAATAGCAGCCAGTAGGATAATGAACTCTTGGATGCTTTCTAAAGCCACTCTGGGGAAACTGACAAGACATGATTTCAGGATGGAAGCTGGGTTCTCTGGGACTTAAAAAGGAGCATTGTACTTTTAGCTGGATTTCCCCTTAACAGGAATTCATTTGCCATAGTCACTACTCAACAAATTCAAGTAGAAGATGTCCTTACTTTAGAGAAAGGGATTGTGACTCGAACTTACTAATTTCAGTACCTTTGAAAACCCCTTTTCTCTCTATCTGGAAAACTGATACAAAAAATCTTGAGGTTTCATTTGAAAATACTGAACAAAAAGAGGGGATTATCTTTTGTACTTTAATAGATATTAGACAAGTGGTTAGGTTTTATTTTCTAGTTATACTATTTGATTACTTTCCCTTCCCCACTTCTATACCTTCTAAGGATTGAAACTCTTAATGTGTTTTTTTCCTATTGAGGATAACATCTATTTATCTACTTCTAAAAATTGTTGAAGAAAGCATAAAAGTATCAAGTAGTTTTTGTAGTATGTACTTTATCTTTTAAAGAAGTTTATGGGGCTCTAACTTCTTTAGGATTGAAAAGGATACTGAATTAGCCAAGTCAAACACCAAGGAATTTTTAATTGTTATTAGTATAATATTAGTTAAATATATTTTATGGGTGGTGGTATCAGGGTACTAGGTGGGCTTTAGGGGTCCCTCTCAAGCATCAGTGAAGCTCAGACAACTGGGAAGTAGATTCTGGAAGGTAAACTTACGTTTGTTGTTCTAGCTTTCTTCTGCTTAGAACCTAGGCACAGAAGGGTGTTGCAGAGTAATGAACAGTTCATGCTATTGAGAAATCATACTGCTAGACCCATTACCTCTTTTTCTTGTGAGAGCATGTGCCCTCCTGTGTCCTTTTTTTCACAGTCTTTCTTGCTGTAGCATTGCACTAGTTCATGGTTCCCTGGCATGTGTTTTCTAGTTAATGTATCAGGAGCCTTTTGAGTCAGATTTCAATCAAGGGTTTCTAGCCTTCCTCCCACATCTGTGTTGCCAAAGGCCTTTTTGTCTATACCTTAATTTTACAGTTATTATATGTTGAGAGCTAAACAGAATATAAATATATATATATAAGTATTTAATCCATTTTCCAATGTTTATTCTCTCTTTCTCTCTCTCTCTCTCTCTCTCTCTCTCTCTCT
>NW_022196905.1:126065239-126072878 GCF_008632895.1 Mastomys coucha | reverse complement strand
CTCCCTCCCTCTATGGTATATATACCTTTTGTATGGGAAGACGTCCCATTTTAAGTTCATTTACTGAAGAGGGCATCTGTTCTCTGGTGTGCTTTTCTTTTCACACCTTTGTTAAGGATTAACTTGCTATAGATCCATAGGTTTATTTCTGGAATTTCTATCCTTTTCTCTTGGTGTTGGTGTTGGTGTTGTTTATTCTGGATGACGCCTTGGTCACTGCAGTCCTGCAGTGAGCTTTGAAGTGGTGATGCCAGCTGCTTTATTTTGTCTTAAGATTGTTTTGGCTATGTGGTGTCTTGTTTGTGTCCCTATGAATTTTAGGAAGTTGCCTTTTCTATTTATGTGAAGAATTCCATTGATATTTCAACAAGTGTTCCATTAGATATCTAAATTGTTTCAGCATTCTGTTTCTTCTTATAAAATACTGTAGATGACTAAGATTTTGAAAGAAAAAGAGTTTATTTCAGCTCTTGGTTCTGAACTTTTCAGTCTGTGATCAAATCGTGGCCATTTTGCTTTCTGCCTTTGGGCAAGGTAGCACATCACAGTGAGAATATGTAGCTAACCAACTGTGCTGGACTGATCTTCCACAGTCTCTAATAAGGGCAGTGATTTAGGGGCCTCCCACTTGGGTACTGCTTGCTAAATGTTAATAGTAGTGTCATCACGAGGAGGATACCTCAACACAAGAACTTTAGAGGGCTACTGAGACAAACGATGGCAGGCAATATGGATAATTTAACATTGCTTCCAACTAATGAACATGGAAAGGCTTTACCTTTTCATGTGTGAACTATTTAACTTCTTGTATTAGTGTTTTACAATTGATTTGTAGAAACTTCCAATTCCTTTTTTAAAATTTATTCGTGGTAGCTTTGCTTTATAGCTAAATGTGAATGAGATTGCTTTTTATGATTTTTGTTTTGTTTTTGTTCTTGTAGCAAGTTTGTTACTGAACATAAAATGCTACTAATTTTGTTGGTTGATTTTTCTGTCATATAACCACTAACTTTGCTTTTCTAATGTCTTTTGGTGGAAAATTTGTTTTTCTATATGCAAAATTTGAGGATCAGTATATTAAATGACCAAGTTGTTTTTTTTTTTAATTTTCAAATTACTTGCTTGTGATATTGAAAAAAATTCCCTTTTGAATTTCTACTTTCCTGTCCTAAATTGGTGGTAGAGTGTATGGATGTGTGGTCTGTGTTAGGATTCTGTCTAAACTCCACCCCACAGTTACCTGGCAACAGCCAGGTAGGCCTGACCCACCATAAAAGGGGCTGCTTGCCCCCTTCTCCTTCTCTTGCCCTCTTGATCTCTAACTTCTCTCTTATTCTTGCGCCTCCCTTTCTTGCTCTCTTGCCCTCTTGCTCCCTCTCTCTCCCCATCCCCCACCCCCATGTGCTCATGGCCGGCTTCTATTCTTCTCTACTTTTCTCCCTGCCTTTCTCTGCCTCTACTACCCTCTTAACTCCCCTCCCCATACCTCAAATAAACTCTGTTTTATATTATACTGTCCTGTGGCTAGTCCCTCAGGGGGAAGGGATGCCTAGACATGGGCCTGCAGAGGCACCCCCTCTCCCCCATACCTCACCACACCCCATAGAACATATTCTTATATATCTTTATCTTTTTATAAACATATCAGTCTTATTATTTATGTGTATTTATATTTGTGTTGGTATATATGTACACGTGGAGGTCTGATGTCAATGTTACATCTATCTGTTGTCTTTCTTGATTGTTCTCTGTTGTATTTATTGAGGAAAGGCCTCTGGCTGACCCTGATTCAGCTAGCTTAGCTATTAAGGTACTCAGTGGCATATTGTAGATGGAGGTTCATTGTGTTGTTGTTGCTATTGTTGTTTCCTTGTCAGGGATAAGGTGCTAGCTGTATAGCCTGCGTTGGCCTTAGCGCACCTTCTTCCTTAGTGCTTCCTGAGTGCCTCATTGTTCAGTGAGCACTTTGTGAAGAGATCTTGTCCTGAGAAGATGGCACTTCCTGTTGGAACTGGAGAGTGGTGGGATGCAGTCAAGTGGTTCTGTAAGCACGTAAGCATGCTAGAGGATCTCACGTCCCCTCAGGCCCTCCGCTGGTTCAAGAGGAGTGTCTTTTTCTCATGCCTCTCCTCTTGTGTTCCGCTCTTCTCTTTCCATTTCAGCATGGAGCCTGGCAGAACAGAAATCTGTTTCTGAATTTAGTATGCTATTTTCCTCACCCCTCCTATCCTTACCAACAGTAAGCACTCAGGATGGCAGCTGCTGTATTAAGCCCAAGAGCTTAAAAGATTAAAGCAACCACTAACAGCAGTCAGGAAGAAGTTGCAGGGCCTTTTTTTTTCCAGGAGGGTTGAGTTTTCATTCTGGTGGTTGAGTAGAAAATTGCAAACAGGCTGTGTTCAGCAGCTGGAATGTGCCCCAACATCTGGAGAGACAGCCTTCTGCTCCCTTTCCATTCAACAATGGTCGGCCAGCCTGTGGCGGGGACTGTAGGCATAGGCACTAGAACTCTGTGTGTCTAAGTCATTGACCTCTCTTTGTTAATTGTGATTTTTTTTTTCAGATAAACACCTTCTTTGTAATCCAGGCCAGCATAATGGAAGCCCTTTCCAGTCTTCTGCTCCTTTCAGCTTTGGAATTCTCACCTTGGAGGCTAGAACAGCTGTTAAAACTTTGTGTCTGCTTCTCAAACTTTTCTTCTTGGACCTATTGTATGGCTTCTAGAATTTTCAAAGCCCCGCCTCAGTATTGCCTAACTGTTTGAGCCTCAATATGCACTTACCTGTTCTTGCTTTATTTTCTTTATGGGTGGTATGGTGCTCAGACTCACTCTGCAGTTGAAAATGACTTTGAACTTTTGATCCTCTACCTTTAGAGTACTCAGATTAAAGCTGTGCATCACCCTGCCTGGTTTAGACAGTGCTAAGGATGGAACCCAAGGCCTTGTGGATACTAGACTGGCTCTTACCTCTGAGCCACATTCCTAGCACCAGCTCTTATGTTTGATATTTGCTCAGAGATCCAGGCTGTGGAGATGTGTAATAGCTGCTAATTCCCCCCACACACCAGATTTTCTTTAAGATATTTCCTTTATTTACATTGCAAATTTTATCCCCTCCAAAAACCCTTCTATCCCATCCTCCCCTCATTGCTCACTAACCCACCCACTCTCTCTTCCCTGTCCTGGCACTCCCCTACATTGGGGTATCAAGCCTTCACAAGACCAAGGGCCTCTCCTTTCATTGATGTCCCACAAGGCCATCCTCTGCTACATATGCAGCTGGAGCCATGGGTCCTTCCATGTGTACTCTTTGGTTGGCGGTTTAGACTTTGGCAGCTCTTGGGGTACTGGTTGGTTCACACTGTTGTTCCTCCTATGGGGCTGCAAACCCCTTCAGCTCCTTGGGTCCTTTCTCTAGCTCCTCTATTGGGGACTTTGTGCTTAGACCAATGGATGGCTGTGAGCATCCACTTCTGTATTAGTCAGGCACTGGCCGAGCCTCTCAGGAGTTAGCTATATCAGTCTCCTGTCAGTAAGCATTTGTTGGCATCTATTATTGTATCTGGGTTTGGTATGTATATGGGATGGATCCCTAGGTGGGACAGTCACTGGATGGCCTTTCCTTCAGTTTCTGCTGCAAACTTTGTGTATTTCTGCCATGGGTATTTTGATCCCCCTTCTAAGAAGGACGGAAGTATCCACACTGTGGTCTTCCTTCTTCTTGAGCTTCATGTGGTCTGTGAATTGTATCTTGGGTATTCCGAACTTCTGTGTTAATAACCACTTATCAATGAGTGCATGGCATGTGTGTTCTTTTGTGCTTGGGTTATCTCACTCAAGATGATATTTTCTAGTTCCATCTATTTGCCTAAGAACTTCATGAATTTATCATTTTTAATAGCTGAGTAGTACTCCATTGTGTAAATGTGCCACATTTTCTGTATCCATTCCTCTGTTGAAGGACATCTGGGTTCTTTCCAGCTTCTGGCTATTATAAATAAGGCTGCTATGAACATAGTGGAGCAGAATTAGACAGCATTCTTTATTTTATTTTTTTATTGATTATTTTATTGATTTACATTTCAAATGTCCCCATTCCTGGTCTCCCCTCTGCAACACCCTCACATCTCCCCCACCCATTTGCCTCTAAGAGGGTTCTCCCCACCCACCCATTCACTCCTGCCTTACTCCTCTAGCATCCCCCTTCTCTGGGGCAACAAGCCTCCACAGGACCAAGTGTCTCTGCTTCATTGATGCCAGATAAAGCAATCCTCTGCTACATATGTAGTGGGAGCCATCTTTGGTTCGGTTTGGTTTGTCGGGGACTGGTTCGTTGATATTGTTGTTCTTCCTGTGGGGTTGCAATCCCCTTCAGCTCCTTCAATCTTTCCATTATCAGAATCTTTGAAGGTGGATGTAGATTACTGAGCTCATTTTTCTTTCACTTGTACTTTTCTAATTTCAGTTAGAATATTAGTGCGCAGGATCAACTGCAACGAAGCCTCCCGTGTCACACACAGGACTATTTCAGATTGTGTAATTGGAAGAAACTGGTCCCCTGGAAAATGGTAGTGTTGGTCAACTTTTCCCCTGATTTTACTGAGGGTGTATGTGTGGGGGGGTGTTTCACACTAAAATTCCTGAACAGTGAACTCCAGGGTTCGTTCTTTCTCCTAGATGACCATCTCTTTACATGGCTACTGGGGATTGAACTCAAGTTCTCTTGCTTGCAAGTCCCTTTTTATCTTTGCCATCTTCTCAGACAGGTGGTATTTTATTTTTGTACTTACATACTTCATACTCCACTGGCAGTTTGCTTCCTCTACAATATGAAATTGTCACCATGATCAAGCTCATTAGCAAACACTTAAACTCACATCCGCACCACTTTTTCTGAGGTGAGAGTATTTATATTCTGACAGTACTGTATCCTGGCTGGGCTTGGTTGTATATGCCTTTAATCACAGAAGACAGAGGCAGATGGATTTCTGAGTTCCAAGCTAGCCAGGGCTTCACAGTTAGACTTTGTCTCCAAAATAAAATTGAATGAAAATAAAATTTAAAAAAAACAAAACTGCTCATTTTTGAACTGTTTCATTATTTTATACACAGGAAACCCGAAGGTCAGAATAATGTTTTGACTGAAAACCACAGCCTGGTATATTGGTTTGAGAGGTCTAGAACCTGTTTCTATTGAGTTATGTTACAGAGTCACTTCGCTGAAATTTAGTGGATGGTAATCTTTCTGTTCTTGGTTCTATACCAAGAAAGTAGTTAATATTTGGTTTCTTTATTTAGGATTCTTAAAGCTAGTGTAACATTTGAATAAGTCAAATAGATTTGGACTTGTCAATAAGAACCTTTTATGATGGCTGGGGCATCAAAATTGAGCTTTCAGGCAGATTGATTGGTAATTTTCTGTGATACCATATAGGTTTTCTTGGATTTTCTAGTAAATACATTTTGCATATTGCTTAAAACTTTGGATTGCCTTCATAGATAACAAAAACTATTCTATGGGAAGCTGGAGAGATAGAGAGGCTGATTGTGTGTGTGTGTGTGTGTGTGTGTGTACACATATACATCTACCTGTGCTTGTGTGCACTCACACTTGAGGTCAACCTTGGGAATTGTTTCTCAGGATACCATCTACTTTGTGCTTTGAGTTAGGATCTCTCACTAGGACCTGGTGCTCACCAATTAGGCTAGGCTGACAGGCTATGATCTGATACCCTAGGGATCCATTCATGCTTTCCCAGCACTGGGATTTCAGGAGCATACCACCATCCTGCTTTCTGTTGTTGTTTGCTCTGGTTTGGTTGTTGTGGTGGTTTAAACATAGATACTGGGGTTGTACTGAAGTCCTCATGCTTGTGTGGCAAGCACCTTATCCACCAAGCGATCTCCCCAGCCTAAGAGTGGCTGATTTTTAGGTGATATTCGTGTGTGTGTGTGTGTGTGTGTGTGTGTGTGTGTTTGTGTGTGTGTGTCTGTCTGTCTGTCTGTCTGTCTGTGTCTATGTCTATGTCTGTCTGTGTCTGTATCTAGAAAGAAAATAAATGGTATTTATTTCCTTTATCATGTTAGGGAAGGAAAGGAGTTGTGCTTTGTGTAGATTCATGGGTAATGATCTGTGTTTCAGAGCCATGGGCGTGACTTACCTTGGTTACTTACCTTGTATCTTTGCTCTCTTGGTCTAGCCAAGGAGCTTGCTGGCTAGAACATTTCCAGATGTGGAGAGTGCTCCTACAAAACTGATCTTGACTGTGCTGTATCGCATATATTCAAGTTTCCCTACCAGGGATTCTCTGTATCTCTAACATGAATATCTACTGTGTGCCAAACATCCTAGAGATATTCTGGTTTCCTGGAGTACCCACAGCCACCTTTTAAAGTAGGTATTATTCTCTCTCCTTTTTATGTAAGGAAAGGAAAGGCCTAAAGAGTGTTTTCCCTAAATGACACACTCAGTATAGATATGACATTTCAGATGAAATGTCACTTCTAATTGTTATCCTTTCCAGCATTGCCACAGCTGCTGTCTCACCTCCTCTGCTTTCTTTCCTTGGCATTTCTACCACAGCAACTCTTCAAGCATCCCAGGGTATACTTCCTCCAGAGGTATGGACTTCAAAATGTTTCTGTTGCAGCTCATACAGTTAAAACTGTATTTTAGGGGCTGACAATATTGCTCAACAATGACCCATGCTTATTGCTTCTCAAAAGGACCCAACTTTGGATCCTAAAATCCATGTTGGGTAGCTAAAATTTTTCTAGATCCAGAGGATCCACTATGTTCTCAACATGTTCTTTATCGGGTAAGACATGTTCACATGCACAGACTCATTTTCACATGATCAAGATCTCCTCTCTTTTTCTCTCTCACTCTCAGTCTCTCTCTACCAATACAGCCTGTGCTCATATACATAAATGGTCAAAAGTAAATGCACACTCATGCTTATGTATAAACATCAGGGAACTTAGTTTCATGAAAAGATACCCTTACCATTTTCAGGGTGCTGTAGAAGTTCCTTTTTTCTTAAACTTCATTAACATATATACATGTGAGGGGTGTGTTTATTTACTAAATAGATTCTGTAATCAAGCCTTGAAGAGCTCTAAGTTGAATCTCTTCTTCCTCCAGCCTCATCACATGGTTTCTGGAACACATAGAGAGGAAAAGGGGTGAATTAGATTTACTTTGTATCTTTAGTAAAAGCATTAAACATCATTCATACTTAATACCTAGTTTCATATTGTTCCCTCATAGGGGCTGTGAGTTAGTAGGGCCACACTCCATAGGGTGTTGAAGTCCTGAAGAGAATTCTCAAAAGTCAGATGAGTTCAGCCCTACTTTACAAACTTTTGTAAGATCTGTTTCAGTGTCTATGGCTCATAATGTGTGTTAATTGGTTATTATTTTCTTACAGCAAAGAGGGCTTACATATGGTGGTTTTAATGACAAATGTCCCCTATATGTTCATATATTTTAATATTTATGGAACATTTCTTAAATGGAGCCTTACTGAAATATGCCACTGGCTTCGAGGGTTTATGGTTTTATCCTACTTCTTTCTGTCTGTCTGTCTGTCTGTCTGTCTGTCTGTCTGTCTGTCTGTCTGTCTCTCTCTCTCTCTC
>NW_022196905.1:126021674-126065147 GCF_008632895.1 Mastomys coucha | reverse complement strand
CTCTCTCCCTTTCTCTCTCTCTCTCTCTCTCTCTTTCTCTCTCTCTCTCTCTCCCTTTCTCTCTCTCTCTCTATGGATAAAAATGTGATCAGCCAGTTTTCTCCTTCTGCTGCCAAGCCATGCTTTACTCACCTACATGCACTCTGTTTCTCTGGAAGTGTAGGCCAAAAATAAACTCTCTCTTCTTTACATTGATTTTGTCCATGGTACAGCAAGAGGAAGTCAACTAATACAAACATCTTACTGGTTAAGATCACTTTGTTCTTTTACAGAAGATCAGAGTTTGTCTTCTAGCACCCAAATGTGGTGGCTCACAGCTATATGTAACTTCAGTTCTATGGAACACACACACACACACAAGCAAACACACAGAGGGAAGGAGGAGGGGAGAGGGAGAGACAGAAACAGACAGAGAGAGACACAGAGAGAGCCAACAAATAAATAATCCTTTTTAGCAAAGAGGATTAATGATGTCTAAATAATCCTTCTGAGAAACGACTGGAATAAAATAATGTAAGCACCTGGCCAACAGCTAAACACAGCGAAGAGGACATTTCTGCTTTCCTTGTGCTAAACTGTAAATACATTCTACCTTGCAGTTTTTCTATGACCATCCAATTATCCCAAATCTACCCCATTGCCTCTGACATTTCCCCACTGGGTGACCAGTCTTTTAGAGCAAAAAGAACCCATTGTGGCAAGCTGGATCCCACAGCCTCTACTTCCTATTGTTCCTGCTTTTTCATCCTATCTGCTTTGTAAATTTCTGTTTGTACAGGCCCTGTTGATTGGAAGTAGTTCTTGGTTACACTGAATAGCTAACATTTCAAGAGCTATCAAGAGCCTATCAGTGCCAGACATGTTGCAAGCTTTTCAGTTCTCTCAAATTCTCCAGGGAATTTTGTTTTCATCGGTTCAGAAAAGAGTCAGTATATCAACATAAATATCCACGCAGGTGAAACCCATCCAAGCTGCTGGTGTGGTTTTCTGCCCCTCTGGCCTTGAGCTGCTTACCTGTTTACTCTTATGTTCAGAACTTGACCCTGGAGTCACCCAGGAACAAGACTTGTTCCCTCATAGCTTGTGACTGTCGATGTCCTTGCACTTCAACTCACAAGCTAGACAAACCTCTTACTCCTTCTCTGTCATATATAACCATTCTCTAATAAATCCATCTCATACTAAATCATATAGATTGTGACTCTGGTAACTATGTAACAACCTTCTCAAGAATCCTCTTGTTTCTTAATCCAGAACATGCAGTGAACAGTTGGTAAACATGGTTTAACTGATCTGCTAGAGTGTGTAAGAAGACGATGCTAATCAGGTCTGCCTCTGTTTCCTGATATTGCTCTTGTGTTTCTGCCTCCCTTAGCCTTGAGGCATGTGTGTTTCTAGCCTGATGTTGGTGAAGGAGGAATTGTCTAATAGGATGTGTCATGTCTGTGGTGCTTTGTCTTATCCCTCCATACCCAGTATGCTATTAGTAGGTATTCTCCATGTTGTCAAATTGCATTCTCTCTTGTTAACTTAGGTTCAAACAAAGTGATTTTAGACATCCTGAGCATATTTGAAAATATGACTTTGTGGGACTTCTTAGCGTTAAAGAAAGTATTTACAGCTGTAATTACTAATTGCTGTACTCTTAAGCAGAGACAGATGATGTATATGTTTGTGACAAATTTCCAGAGGGAGAACTAAGTAACCAGGCTCATTTTTCCATAATGTGAATGTTATTCACAAACTATTACCATAATTGATGCACCAAACCACTGTAGGGCAAATACTGAGCTGTGTGTGGGTAGCAAGCTAGTAGTCAATGAATATTAAAGAACAAAACCCCATTTTAAAAGAGAAGCTTTAATTAGAATCATCCAGATTCATACTATCAAACCACTTAAAATTGCTTGGCTGCCATTTTTCTATGCCATTCTGTATTTATGTATTAATTATGTAGAAGTATATAAATATGTGTATGTAGACATGCATTTTTCTAGGAGTCAGCATATTAACTGCACTATACAGCATGGAATGGCAGAGATGTGAACATGAATGTTAATTTAGTGAAATGTATACTGAATTAGCCTCTGTATTTTCTCAAGAGCTACTTTCCCAGAAGGGGTTTTTCTCATCTGCTTAGTCCTTCTTTCTGCTCTCTCACCAGTGCCAAGGGCAGAGTGTTAATTTATATTCGGGGATTTGTCCTTCGATACTGTAGAGTTCATGTTCTTTTGTGTATAAGTAATATTCATGTTCAGTCTTCCAACTTGTTTTAGGTGAAATTGTGTGTATGCATGTGGTCCATGCTTGTATTTAGTATATATATGTATGTTGTATGCAGTATATACAGAATATTTGTTGTGTATATATGTATAGGATGTATAGGAGTATGGTATGTATATAGTATTATATATGTATGTATATATACATGTATATACAAACACATATACATAAGGTATGGGTCCCTAATTTTTTTAAAGAGTGCATTAATAGAATAAGGAAAGATTAGATCCAGGTTTTGTCATGTTTTTCTTTTTAAGATTTATTTATTTTTTTATGTGTCTGTGTATGTTCCACATGTATGGATACCTACACAGGCTGTTGGTCCTTTAGAGCTTGAGTTATACAGGTGGCTTTGAGCCTACTGACACTGGTTCTGGAAACTGAACTTGGGTCCCTGTGTCAAGAGTAGAACATACTCTTAACCCCTGAGCCCCCTCTTCAGCCTCCTGACCTAGTGATTTCAATGGAGCATTTAATCAGAACTTACACCATGGCCTCTATGAAGTATCTAACCCCGTCTCTGATAAGTTCTGAAATTAGAAGGACTGGCTCTTGTCTCTGAAGTTGAGATCTGTAGTACACGTTACAGATAAAGAACAATTGAACTTGGAGGACTTCGATAACCTTACCATTTAAAATAGGCCAGAGTGTGTTTATTCTTAGAAATCTTTTAGAAACATCTCAGTGTATTTGAATACTTTCCTTTGAATACACAGCCATTCCATCTACAGTAGGAGCATCTGCTTCCTTTTCCGTTTATAGCAGTGAAAATATGGACAGTTTTGCATGTGGTTTCTTAGCTCAAATTTCCCTGGCTCTTCATGTCAAAGTCAATTTATTCAACTAGTTTATACAACTGGACATTTCTCTATAACAGTTTGAGTAAAGAGAATGTTTCTTATCATATGGTTTGTCGACAGGGCCCATGTCCTGAGGCTGATGGAGCTCTTCCTTTAAAGTGGATAATTTTTCCTTTAGTCCACTCTGGAAGATAGGAAGCTTTCTCTCTCGTGTTTTTGGAAACTGTGACAAAACATAATAAAATGGAGCTAGAGAGACAGCTTAGTCAGTGTAAAGGTCGTGGTGGGAGTATGAAGACGTGGGTCTTATCCCTAGAACCATGGACAGAATCCAGAATTGGTGGCCGGAATTTGTAATCCTAGTGGTGGAGACAGATGCATAGATCCCTGTGGGCCACTTAGCAGACTGTCTAGCCTACTTAAGAGACTTCCATGTAAAAGCAAGAGACCCTGAGTTTTCAAAGGCAAAGCAGGTGGCATCCTTAGAACCTCTAACCCCTCATCCGCACAGATGTACACATGTGCGTGAACACACATCTACACACACATTAACACACATAAATGAAATGTAAGAATAGAATCATAAAAATTAAAGGAAAAACAGAACAGCATCTTGAACACCCTAATTGAACCCTCCATGTCAGAGTGCACACGTGAGAGTTAATGCTCAACAACTACATTATTTTTCTGCAAATAAATATGTTAGGATGTTAAATGTATTTCACTGTGATACCATGTGCCCATTGGCCCTGGCGTTAATACCACAGAGAAATCTCTTGTCTAGGAGCATGTCCTGTGGAGAGGCTGAGAGCCCTGCATTGATCCTTAACAGAGCTTTCTGCCCTCACACCTTCACTCAGGGTGGTTTTGTATCTGTGTAGGCAGCTTTCCCTTTCTGGAGCATCCCAGAAAGGCCTGTGCTTGCTTGTCTCTAGCACTCTGGAGGATACTTAGCTTAGAGCTGGTTCCTTTTGAGTTGATTTTTGGCAGTGAGCCCTAGTTTCCTTCCTGCCAGGTCCTAGTGTCTCTTAGGGCCAGAGAGGAGATCAGATGCAGATAGCACAGGCATAATGTCTGCCTTCTGAATCTCTCAGCTGAAGAGTGCTTTCCCTCCTCCCAAAAGCTGAACACATTCATCATGCAGGGTAATGAGCAACAAAGAGCTGCAGCTTTCTCTACTCCGTAGCAGAGTGTAGGATGAAATCCTTTCCGTTTACAGTTCAGCTGTCTCTTGTAGTTTGCATGGAACTTGAAGTCATTTTAAACTGTTCTCTTATTTTCAACTTGTGAGCCAATTCATCTATAAACTCGTCCTTGAAGGTTCAGGAGAAGCTCTTTGTAAATTTTGGAGGTCTGAGATTGTGCGTGTGTTTGTGTGTGAGAGAGAAACTGAGACAGAGGCAGAACACACATGTACATAAAGGTATGGGGTTGGCTGGCTAGGAATCAGGATGTTGAAAAGAGATGACCACTTATCCCCAGTCGAGTCAGTGCCATACACAAATCTGGAAGATGCCTGTGGCTCTTTGTAGACAGAGGAGCCCTTCTGACAGTTTTATAGGTGCTGCAGCCAGTCTTTCTTCTGAGAAATGGAGGAGGTCCTGAGCACCCATCATCCCTTCTCAGACTCTGCCAGAGGAAGGGTGGCTCCAAGTGCAGCTGCAGTGGAAAGAGCATTCCCTCACTGCAGCTGAAACAATTCCTCCATATAGCTTGTCCCATTTCAATAGTAAACTGTCTGTTTAAAGCAAAACAAAAAAGGCAAGTGGGAGTTGGAAGGAGAGTTTATGCCAGGAAATGGAAATGAGTTGCCGAGGAAGTCTGTCTTGGTTATGGTTTCAGAGTTATTAAAAAGGCTCAATTGCTAGTTTGTCATCTTTGTGTATGTTTCTGTGAACTTCTAATTCTCCCAAAACATTGAGGCTAAAATAGCAAGTCAGACTTTAATCAGAGAGCACACCACTGTTGGGAGAAATGGTGGGCTCGTAGCTCTTAAGTCTTAAAACATCCTGCGCCAATTTTGCCTTCCAAAACAGGTAATAGAAGTAGGTAGAGTGATAGTGTCCTCTGTTCCATCTTCCTTCCTGATGGCTTTGAACTGTTCAGAGAGCGATTAAGGCTCTGTCGGAGCAGGTGGGGCTTGCTATTGGAAGTGATGTTTCAATAGTGTTTCCAGCTGGCTCCAGGTATGAAGCAGAGCCTAGGAGTATGTGATGTCATTTAAAGGTAATTTGTCCTTACCTTTGATCTAGCTGGAGTGTGAGCCTGGAGCTGTTCTACAGCTGTGCACCATTCAGTCCTCACATGTTCGGGTAGGGTCGACTTTCCCACATTCGCTGATAAGGAGTTGAGGTGGGAGAGATGGATGGATACTTGGCATGGCTGCCACGGAGCCCAATGTCCTTCTGGGCAGTCACTGCCTGGTGAACATATTCTCTCTAGTCAAACACCTGCTCCTCCTCACTCCCCCTTTTTGTGCCCCCCCCCGAAGGACTAGCGATAATTTACCTGCTTATTATACTCAGACAAATATTACATATTTGGAGTGTGTAGTTTTAGGTACCAACTTGCTATAACCTAGAATTACTAGAGAAACAACCTCAGTCAAGGAATCCTCTAAATCAGGTTGGTTTGTGGCCTTGTCTGTTGGGGGTTGTCCTTACAGCTTATTGATGTTGGAAAAGCCAAGCCCATTACGGCTAGCACCCTTCCTCATGCAGGGTGCTCTGATAATGTAAGACAAAAACAGTGGGTGAGAGTAAGCAGGAAAGCATCCATTCATTGCTCTGTTGGCTCTTGACTGTGGCTGTGATGGAAGCAGCTGCTTGAGTTTTGCCTCAACTTTCCTCAGTAATGGAGAGTAACCTGGAATTGTAAGCCATGTAAAATAGCTTTCTTCTCTAAGCTGCTTTTAGTCAGGTTATTTGTAACACAAGAACAGAAATCAAACTAGTACAGAATGCAAACTAAGTGGGCTGTCTGTTTCTGCCATTCGTTCCCTGACTCTGAGGCAGTTTCATGAGTCTTACTGATTCCCACACTTCCACAGACAAGTCACTGAGCCTAAGGTGTATGGCACAGTGACAGCCATACCCAATCTCACCAGTGATCTGAGAGAAGCACTCCCCATAGAGGACAGGAGAGAGCCAGAGGATCTCAGAGACCCACCTGAGCCATGGACCAGCAGTGAGACCTCAGTAAAGCCTCTGTACCCCTCTGGACTTCTTCTCTGTGATGTCTGGTCTAGGACACGTCCCACCTGGGAGAGGCTGCCTTTATCAGAATGCTAAATGGCATGTAGTTCTCTTTGATTTACAGTTTATTTTTAGATATGTATGTAATGCTAATAAAATATGCATACATCAGTAAAGTATTATCCCATTCTTAAATTTTTTTTCTCCTTGATCAATGGATGACTGCTAAAATTAGTATCTCACCACATGAGGGCATTGTTCCTGCTTTTAAAAGGATCCTGCTAGTCAAAGTTAGATGGTGATGTGTTTCATAAAGTCTCAGTATCCTTCCTCAGATACAGCGTTCATGAGGCCTATGCATGAGTCAAGCCTCCACAGCATCCACATTTTTAGAATCTTTCATTGTTGTTTCCTTCTTTTTGAGCACTTGTGTCTTTTACAAGAATCAAGAGGAATCACAAGGAAATGGACAGACATTCAAACAAGATGCCCATCAGTAGTCTGTCATGCAGACACTGTGTATTTTTGTTTTGTTTTGCTTTGTTTTGATGTTTGTTTGATTTTCAAGACAGAGTTTCTTGGTGTGGACCTGGCTGTCCAGGAACTCACTCTGTAGACAAGGCTGGCCAAGAACTCAGAGATCTGTTTCCCAGGTGCTGGGATGAAAGGTGTGCACCACCACCCCTGGCTTTTGTCATTGTGTCTTTATGGGCAGGTAATCAGTTCCTTTCCCTAGCCTACCTTTCCAGGAAAACACTGACCCTATTGCTCTTCTCCTTCTCCATGAAGTCCTTTAGCCTTGCTTTCCTTTCCAGTATACATTGTCTGTGCTAGCCTCCACCTCCTGCCTCAGATGCATGCTTAGTGTCTTGATACTCTACCCTCCAGGACCATCTCCCATGTTTCCATTGGGAGTATCAAAACCTGCATGCATTGATAGCATTACGGATTGATAGGGTTTCTGCACTGCATGGGATTGTCAGTGTTGGTCCCTCAATGCATTTGCTCGTTGCTTTCTTCATTCCCTTGCTGTTAAATCCAGCTCTTTACACACAGTCTTCAGGGCTTCAGTGATAGAGTTCATTTTTAGATAGCTGTGTTAGAGGTTGGAGTCTAAGGACTTCATTTATGTGGCATTATCCAAAGTATTGGTAACAGACTGAATTTTCCTCCCTGTCATCTCTCCAACTACCCTGAAAATACTAAAGAAACATTAATTGTGCCATGCATATTGCCAAATTATGGGCTTTAACTGTGATTGAGTTTGACTGGTGACTTGTTGCCAAGAGGCCCCAAATTAAGAGGGTGGTGCCCAGAAGTCATTGGTCAACAGTCATGTAGCCATAACAGTACTAAGAAGATTGCAAGCTTGGTGTCTTGTATCCACTTCACATGGGCACTGCGAGATAGTGGAGAAGGGACTTCCAGGACATATTGAGGGCCAAAGGCAAGACTGATGAGAGATTATGATGGAAGACCATGAGGTTGTTCTGGATGCTGGATGCTTTCCTTCCTCAGATCATTAAGGGTAAGCATATACCTACAGTTGTCATGGAAGCAGGAGGCCTGGATTCCATTATAAATACCACAGACCCTCTGTGGTCAGTTAAATGATTTATCTGTGGATGGAGAGATGGCTCAGAGGTTAAGAGCACTGACTATTCTTCCAGAGGACCCAGGTTCAATTCCTAGTACCCACAAAGATGTTCACAACTGTCTGTGACTACTCCAGTTCCGGGAGTTCCAACACTTTACACAGAAATATGTTCAAGCAAAACACCAATGCACATAAAATAAATTATAAGTGACCAGTGGTCCCCTTAGGCTCATGAATGTAAACATTTCGTCGCAAGTTGGTGTACTGTTTTGGGGGAGGAGATGGTGATGATGACAATGATGATGATGACGATTAGGGAACCTTTAGAATTTGAGGCCTTTGTGGCAGAAGTTCATCACTGGGGATTGGCTTTCAGGAACTTATACCTTCATCCCACTTCCTCTCTGTTTTCTCTGCTTCCTTTATATGGATTAAAATGACCAGCCAGCTGTAGTCAGGCCTTCCCAGCCATTTTGGACCCCATCCCTCTGGAACTGCAAGATGAAATAAATTCTTTCTTCCTGAAGTTGCTTTCAGTCATGGGATTTTAATCACAGTACCCCCAAAGTAATTAACACACCCTTTTTTGTACCTCCTGTGTTCTCTAAATCCACACACAGTTAACTCAAATTCGAATCCAGTAAGATCTGTTATTTTCATAGTTTTGTGGACTAAGTTCTAAGAAGATTGCTGTCGTTGTCTACAGGAAGTAGTGTGTGTAGGTGCTCTGCAGTTGCTATTTCAACATCATGGGTAGGTTTATAATTACCACAGCTCATGGATGGAGGGCATGGGCTTATTTTTAGGGCAGGATTGGTCTGTTTTAAGCCACTTTGGAAAGTGTGTTGTGGAGACTGGTGAAAAAATGGTTCAGTAGGTAACATGTTTGCCACAGTAGTGTGAGGACCTGCGCTTGGATCCCTAGTACCCAACTCCTGAAGCTGAGGATAGTGGCATGTATCCACTCCACTCTTGTATGTAGTAGTCCAGCTCTTGGCAGAAGGAGACAGGGAACAGAGAATCACTGGAGCTTGCTCTCCATCCAGTCTAGCCAATTGCAGTTCAGTGGGTTCAGCAAGAAAGAGTTTCCTGGTTAGTTTTTATTGTCAGCTTGACCCAGCGTAGAGTCACATGGGTAGAGGAAGCTTGCAATTGCGGAATTGCCAGGGTCAGATTTGCCTGTGGATATGTCTGTGAGTGATTGTCTTGATTGTTGGTTGATGTAGGAGTACTTGGATCAGTGTGGGTGGTGCTATTCAAGAGCAGATAGTCTTGGGCTGTGTAAGAAAGCTAGGTTAGTGTGAGCTTGTGAGCAAGCTGGAGAACATAAGGCAGTAAACAATGTTCTTCCATGGTTTGCTTTAAAATTTCTGTTTAATTTCCCCCCACCCCCGACTTCCCTCAGGCAGAGATGGTAACCTGAAAGTGTAACCTAAATAAACTCTTCGTCTTCAAATTACTTTAGTCCAAGTGTTTGATCACAGCAACAGCAGAAAACTAGAAAATCCTGTGGAGACACTTGGCTTTAACCTCTGACCCATCACCACCCCAAAATACACACACACACACACACACACACACACACACACACACACACACACACACACGCTCACGCACACATACACCTGCAAAAAGCTGAGGTCATCACTCAAACTCACCAGTTTCTCTGTCTCTTTGGTGATAAGATCCATTTTTACACCCTTAAGAAGTCAGATTGCAAAAATCTAGAATGACCTGTGGAGAAAGTTCCAATTGAGGAATTACGTAGATTGGGTTGACCTGTGAACATACCTATGGAGGACTGTCTTGATTGTTAGTTAATATAGGAGGGCTCAGCCCATTGTGGGCGGAGCCATTTCCTGGCAGTGTTTCCTTACTATATAGGACAGGAGAAAGCCAGATGGAGTGAGTACCCTGAGTATATTACTTTCTCTCTGCCATTGATAGTGACTATGTTGTCCCTAGCCTCTTGACTTTCTTCCTCAGCTTCCCAGCGTGATGGACTGTAACCTGGATCTGCAAGCTGACTAAACCTCCTCATCCCCTGACACAACTTGGTCAAGGTGTTTTATCTCGGCAACAGAAATGAAATTAGAACAGATCTTAATTATTTTGCTTTTAATGAATACATGTTTTTTGTTTGTTTGTGGAGATGTAGGGAGAACAGATGTACCACCATAGTTGAAAAATTACTACTTTGTGACAGCATCTCGGTATATTGTTCAAACTGGCCTCTGCTTGTTGATCAGATTGGCCTCAAACTTAGGAGTCTTCCTGCCTCAGCTTCTTGAGTGCTGAGTGCTAGAGATGCAGGCATGCACATCTGACTATTTAAAAAAGAATTGTTTCAAGAGATACCATTTCCCGTGAGTCTGAGTGATTGTAGCTCATTTCTTGTAGTGTACTGAGGTCAGGTTCCTCATGCTCACAGATGCCACACCATGCTCACATATGATTGCACACACCCCGTGTGCTTATTCTTACAAATACTGATACTATTACATAATTTCCCTTAAAGACTTGGCAAATTTAAAATTATAGGAATATAACAAATCCCAGAAAACTTTTTCTCAACTCTAAAAAATGTTACCTGCAAACCATCAACCATTTTTTTCTAAGCTCATAATTTTTCTAGAGGAATATCAACAGCTATATCAGTGGCTAGAAGTAGGAAGAAAGAGAGACTTTTCTGAAGACCTTAAAATGGAATCTGAGTCACTTTCTAAAAGCTACTGAGACTAGACTGTGTTAATGTGGGGGAGTCTTCTGTAGGCAAGGGGAAAGGTCTTAATATGGCCATGATGGAGTTAAAGTAGAGACTGAGCCTTTTCCCACACTGGGGCTCTGTCAGAATAATGTTTGGCCAGGTGTTAATCTGTGTCCTGAAGGGAGGGCTGGAAATCATTATTCATCCCTGGAGAGGCAGGAGGGGAAGCTGAGGCTTGCCTTCTGGGTGGGTGCCAGATCCAGGGCCTGCCCCTTGCTTACTGACATGTGCCATTTGCGATGAAGACAGCTGAAGTCCATTTGAGGAATTCTGCTGTCAGCCAGCCAAGAGAGAAACTCAGAGGGAGAGGCGGGCAGCTTGGCACAGCGGTCTGGAGTGCAGTTTCCGGAGCAAGATCACAGTGTTGTGGGCACTGGGGAAGGTGTGTGGGGATGTAAAGAGGTAAAGGACCAGTCTGGAAATAGTGTATTTTCCTATTTACCTCCTCTGGCTCCTCCTCCTTCCAGTATACCTCCATCCCTTGGACTCTTGGAGTCTGAGAGAATCCTTTGTGGACGCTGCGCAGTGGGCTTCTTTTCTTCCCTTTTTCCTCCCCTGACTCCTTCTGCTCTGAGGGCAGGAGGTGAGACGATGATCAAGTCAAGCTGGTTCTACGTTAAATTCAAGTACACAGACAAGGTAAGTCAGTATGTTTTCTTTTCCCAAGGGAAGCCTGCTTCTCCCTGAGGTCTCGGGTTGACAGATCTTCCAGTGACTCTGACAGCAGAGGAGCCCAGGAGTGTTAAATGTGAATGTGTTTTCCCTGGCTTTAGGATTCCTCAGTGAAACCTGAGTTTTAGAGCTTTGAATCTGACTTTATTCTTAACCAAGAAGACGGTACCTTCCCTGTGCTTGAGAGGAAACATTCTTTAAAGAGGACCGATAATGAAGCTGCCATAGCAGTGGCCGCTGGCGCTGCTAGGGGATGAATAGAGAGCTGGGGTATTTGTTCCCACACTGGTTACATTTGGTTCTGAAACAACTGGTCACTCTCCTTACCTATAGCTTGCTTAATCAGAAGTTAGAGTTTTGTTCTTATTTGCTGACTTTAGTCTCTGTAATCAGCTTTACAAGGTTCTTTGGGTGTTGAAATAATATCCAGCACATATGTGTTCTGGTAATACATGATACCATTGCTTTACGCTTTCCTCAGGGATAATGTTTTAGCGAACAAATACATTTTGGTTGTATCTGAAGACTTGATATTAGAACTGCTGTCTTTCCTTCCTGTAACATACCATTATCAGTGGTTAGGATGAAAGTGTGTCCTTGCATTAGCATATATTCCCTGTATACAATAATGGAATTCCTAATGACAATTTCATTCACCTCTACCATGTACTTTGTACATACTCACTCCCCCCAGTCTCTGTATGTTCTCACTTGTCTGGGGCTGCTGCCATGGTTTTGATTCTGGGTTTTCTGCATTACTTATTCTTTTAGGAACAGGCAGTATTACAAAGGAGGTTTTCATATAAATCTGAACATGCTTCCTGCTTGAAATTTTTATTCATTTGCTTGTTCAAAACATGGGTATACCAATTGTAAAATTAAGCTCTGAGGGTGGGATGGGGATGTGGTAAGATAGAAAGATCAAGACTGTGTGTGTGTGTGTGTGTGTGTGTGTGTGTGTGTGTGTGTGTTTGTAGACAGGGTCTCATAGCACAGGATGGCCTCACACTTACTCTGTAGCAGAAGATCATATTGAACTTCTGATCCTCTTCCACTTCCTAATTGCTGGCATTGTAATTGTACACCAGCAAATGCGGTTTATGTAATGCTAGAGATTGAATCGAGAGGGGTTCATACATGCTAGGCGAGGGCTTTACAAACCAAGCCCCATCCCCAGGACTTCTTGCTTGTCAGTATATCTGCTTCAGCAGTTTTTTAAAAAAAATGCTTCCTTCTGTTGGATTTGTTTCTGGTTTTGTTGTTTCTGATAATGTTTATTTCACTGGCAGCAAAGGTATGTGTTTACCCACAATGAAATTACATGTTTGTTTGCTTGTTTTAATTTGAAAGACCTTGTTCCATTTTAAAGCCAGTTAAAGCTGTAAAACACCACCTCTTTGTGTTTGGTGTTGAGAAAGGTTATCCTCCAGCCTGGACTCTTTTTTTTTTTTTGCCTCTGAGAAGCCTTCTACCCCATTGTTTGTTATTAGGAATTTGGATATTTAGATGTTTACTGTGCCTTTTTAACCCTTTCCTTATATTTTGAGTGTTTCCTCTTGGGAATGTGAAATGGGGAGTTACATCAAGGGGACAAAACTGATGCTTAAGGGAGAACTTTCCCAGGAAGACTCTCCACAGGCAGACGAAGAAGGCAGACTGTAATGGCTTCATCTCAATGGTCACATTTCCCATCCTTGAGCAGAGAGGGAGAAAGCACTTCACATACCAAGATGTGGGGGGTGGGGGGGGTCAAAAATCTAAACTCTTTGATGCTTAAATACAGTAAGAAGACCCTCTTTGCTTTCTTCTTTTTGTTCTTGGTTTTTTGTTTGTTTTGTTTTGTTTTGTTTTGAGATAGGGTTTTCTCTGCATAGCCCTGGCTGTCTTAGAACTCACTCTGTAGACCAGGCTGGCCTTGAACTCAGAAATCCGCCTGCCTCTGTCTCCCAAGTGCTGGGATTAAAGGCATGTGCCACCACTGCCAGGCTCCCCTCTTTGCTTTTATTAGTAGAGAAGAAAAAAAGAGAAATGGAAACCTCAGGTTCATTTTTGGTATATATCTTGGGCTCCAGATCCCAGTGGTCTTCTGCAGAATTTCTGTTGGATTAAGTGATTTTTTTTGTTGTATATTACAACTTCACCCCTCCTTCCCAGTTTTTCTCTTTTGATGAGATTTTAAAAAGATCTTAATGTAAACATAGTTACAGAGATTCTTATAAAACAGACTTACACCATACTTTGTATTCTTCCTTAAAGCCCCCTGCCCCCTTTTTGAGACAGCATCTCATGCAGCCTAAGCTGGTTTGGAGTTTCTGGTGTTCCTGCCTCACCCTCCTAAGTACTGGGTTTATAGGTGTGCCCCCCAGCTCCCCACACAGACATGCATAAGCCTTTGTAAGATTTCCCTTCAATATTAATTGAAAGCAATTGAAAGCATCGGGTTTTTTGTTTATTATTTTCCCCTAAGCTGATAGCCTGCTGTTATTTGGATGTTGATTCTTTGAGAACAGCAGAGCCTTTCTCAACTCTTGATTATTCTAATTTGAAGAGCTAGGGTGCCAGATGGTCACCACAGTTCATTGTCTGACACCCAAGAAGAGTAAGGAAATGAGGATATGACTTGAGAAAGCATAGATATATTTTGGAAAAGTGAAAAGGGTTCCTGGGAGTGGGAATAGCTTTAAAGGAAAAGTGTTTCTTCCCTGCTTAGTATAGTGGTCTTTGGTGAGACTTATGGTGGGAAGTAGTTAAACTCAGTACTCTTCAGTTATATTGGCCATCTGATTGAATAGCCTACATCCCTTTGCAAGCCTCCTTGGCCCAACTAGAGAAGAAGAATCTTACTTCTCTACTTGGGAAGGTAGTCACATGATATTGTCACCATCATCTACTCTTCTCTTCCATGTCACTTTGCTCATTTCGTTAGCTGTAATTTGTTACCAGTCAGTGGGATCTGGGCCAGATGTTTCTACATTCTTGGTCTTTTATCCAAAGAACTGAAAATAAGGGCTCGTACAGATTTGCTAAAGAAGCAAAGCAGGGCTGCAGAGATGGCTCAGCAGTTAAGAGCACCTGACTGCTCTTTCAGAGGTCCTGTGTTCAATTCTCAGCAACAACCTGGTGGCTCACAACCATTTATAATGAGATTTGATGCCCTCTTCTGGTGTGCAGGCATACATGCAGTCAGAATACTGTATACATAATAAGCAATGGTATAGGTTACGGAAGAAGAAACTGTCAAAGTTGACAATGGGGAACATGAATGAGAATATTTTATGAAAACTAAGAGGAAGGACTGATTACTAAGGGGTAGGAATGATTAGTTACTAAAGAGCATATCTTGATTGATAGGTTGGCTGTATAATTATTTCTCCACTTTGTATGTATTACCCCATAATGTATCTGATTTTAACATATGCACACCTAATTTTGTATCAGATAGCAAATAGAGGGTTCTCTGTAAAAGATTACTTGATGATAAAGTATTGCCTTATTACATGGACATGCATGCAAAACCATTTCAGGGTCAATCAGCCTTTTCATTGTTTATAACAGGATACACTGAGAATACACTTGAATATAAACTGTCTGAATTTGATTATGACCAGGGGTGGAAAAAAATTACCTTTGTTCATAGGTAGGAATACCAATATTCAGAGGTAGGGATACTTGTAACCGGAAGCAGATATGTAACCAAGGGGGTTCTAAGATTATAAAGTGTGTTGTTAGGAAAGGAATGTGTGTGCATAGTGTATGCAGGTAAAGGGAGTAGGCTGCCAAGTGCATTAAAGAGAGTATTATGTGCATAAGCCAAGACTACATGGGAGTCTGATTACTAAAGTATCGCCCATGCTTGCTTGCCTCTAATCAAACTCTTTATGTGTGTGAGCATGTGCATCTTGATGGGGATGCTAGGGGCTCAAGCCTACAACCTCCTGCTTGCTATATAAGGATTTCATCAATGCTCTAAATCCCCAGCCTGGAACTTAATGCTTTTGCATGTGATTGTTCAGTGTTCTCTCGCCATTGAATGCCCTTGATATCCTTGTAAAGGGAGTCTGACAATGGAGAGGAAGGTTTAGTTTCAGTTTACAATTGAAATAAGCAGTTAGAGGGAAAGTAAAGGCAGCAAGAACTAGAAGCAACTGGTCATATTACATCGCCATCAAGAAGCAGAGAGTGATGATCTTTTTCCATTGGCTGCTTAACTCCCTGTCTTACTTAGGCTTTCTGTTGCTGCAACAGAAATACCATGGTAAAAAAGCAAGCCGGGGAGGAAAGGGTTTATTCCACTTACACTTTAAGATCATAGTCCATTACTGGAAAGCAACTCAAGCAGGGTAGGAACCTGGAGGGAGGAGCTGATGCAGAGGACGTGGAGGGTGCTGCTGACAGGCTTGCTTCCCATGGCTTGCTCAGCATAGAAGCTGGGTTTCTTATAGAATCCAGGACCAACAGCCTAGGGATGGCACCACCCACCATGGGCTAGGTCCTCCCCCCATTGATCACTAATTGAGAAAAATGCCCGTACAGCTGGATCTCATGGAGATATTTCCTCAGTGGAGACTCCTTTTTCTCTGATGACTGTGTCATGTTGACATAAAACCAGCCAGTACACTCCCTTTCTTCATTTGCACAGTATGTAGATCTGTATATTTCACCATGTCTGTTAATGTAGTCCATATCACCCTACACAAGCATGCCTGACTCCCAGGTTAGTATGTCTGTCACAGTTACATTAGTCCTGTGCTGGTACCACATTGCTTTGGCTATTGTAGCTTTGTAATATTATTTTGAAACCAGGAAGACTGAATTGTTCAACACTGTAGGTGAGTCTTCATGTCTGTGTATTCATTCCTGTAAAGGCCTGAGACAGACAACAGGAGTCTCCCTTCATGTTCTTTGAGGCAGTGTCTTTCCATCGACACAGGTAACCTAGTTAGCCTACCTGCTTCTGAGATCCCCTATCTTTGCTTTCCTTATGGAGTAAGGGGGCCACCATGTCTGCCTTGAATGTACATGGCTTCTGGGCAATCCAGATCCTGCTCCTCATGCCTGCTGCTTATACACCATGTAGTATTCAGCCATCTCCCAGTCCCTAAAATATCTTTTTGATTCGTCTTTCCTAAGACAGGCTTCTTTGGCGTAGCTTTCTGATCGTTTCTTGGGTTCATATGTATTTGCAATTGTTCCTTGAAACATTTTTACCGTGTGTGCTTTAAGATCTTGATCAGACAATGCCGATCTCTCTCTATTCAGGGTTTTTGTTTGCTCTCTCTTTTCAGAGTGAAAAGAAATCTTTTTATTTTTGGACTGTTTTTTTTGTGGAAGTTTAGAGATTTGATTGAAACTTGCATAGTTTAGGGGTTAAGTGTTAGACTGGATATTATCTAAGCCTTCTGTTTCTTGCTTGTCGTTCTGTGACAGTTGTCTGTGAAACATGGGGATAATTTCAGGAAGTCTTGGCCCAGCTTGACATCTGCACCTTTGTTGTGAGTGTGTGCCACAGTTCCAGTCAGACCCTGGTGCTTGTTGCTTGTGCCTTGACTGGAGAAGATTTGTGTAGCATACGATGGTCTTTAACTAGCGGAGAGTGCTGGAAGTCTGGACTATTAGAGACAAAAGCAAAATTTTCGTGTGTATGTGTGTCTGTGTGTCTCCTGTGTTTTGCGGATGTTTTTGTGCTTTTGTTTGAAGTCTGAGTTCCATGAGCCCTACCACTCCCAGTCCAAGGGCTTTCTGTTAGTATAATTATGGCTCCAGGTTTCAAATCTGTATGTTATTTCCTCCTTATGATAGAAGCAACTTAAGTCAGGAAGAATCTATTTTAGCTTATAATTGGAGGATCCATTCCATCATGGTGGGGTGGGCAGGGCAGTGGGAATGTGAGGCAGCTGGTCACACTGCACACAGTCAGGAAGCAGAGAGAGGAATGCTGCTGCTCAGCTCACTGTCCTCTTTTCATGGCATCTGGGAGCTCAGCCATTGGAAGGAGCCCTCCCACATTTGGGTATGCTTTCCTTCTTCAGTTGGCCCTCTCTGGAAGCACCTCATAGATATGCTCAAACGTGGCTGTAAACCCTGTCATATTGACAGTGAAGATTAACGTCCACAAAGCCTGTTTTCTCTCTACCTCTCAGAGACTAATTATATTTGTTAGGCATATAAAAGATGTTGACTTTCCAGCAAGCAGAAGAGCCTTTTGTTGCACCTGAGGAGGATGTGATTAGATGTTAAACCGCACATTGTATAATCCTCCAGGGATAGGAGGAGCAGGAGTTCAAGGTCATCCTTTAGTACTTAGCGAAGAAATAAATGATCTTGTTGTATGTCCATTGCACAGGATTTGGTAATAGTTGCTGATTGTGTTTTGTTATCTTTATCTGCTCTAAACCAGAGTTTTTCAGTCATACCTCCTAAACTGTTCTAGAAGCTCTACCTCTTTAAATTTACCTTACTCTGTGTAAATTGTATAATCCGTCATATATACATAAGCTTCTAAACATCCTTTGGTTTTTATTCCATCAAAATATCTATAACAGCATTGTTTTACACAGTTTCTTTTATCTGATAACATTTTACACTGTGTGTGTGTATATGTATGTGTGTGTACACGTATATGTGCATGGTACACATGTGTAGGTCACAGGATAACTGGCACGAATCCTGCCACATGCATCTTGGGGAATTGAACCCAGATTGTCAGTCACGCTGGCTGCCTGAAATTAGAATGACTTTATTCATTTCTGTTTCGTTTTAAAATGTTAGCCATCTCAGCCAAAAAAGATGATAGTAGAAGAAACAATGTATTTAATCTTCTTATATGCCTCAGTGTAAGATGAGGTTTCATCAGGGATGAAAAAAATATGCTTTGTTTGTTTGTTAGACAGGTCTTTTAAAAACAACTCTGAGCTTAAGTGCTATTGAACACTAATGCCAGCCTCCTTTGGAACCTCATACTACATCTCTCCTTATATCTGATGCTCCAGCTCAGCCTTTCAGTTAGAGTTAATTTGATATTGATTTACACACTACGTTTGGGCAATTTACATAATTATGATGACTGTATTTAAACTATTAGTAATATTTTATATAATTTTATTTGCTTCTTCCATTAAATTTTCGTCACTACAACAAATGGGGACAGGCAAAGAAGCATAAGCTGGTGGCATACAAGCTGCAGATGATGGCCCAGGAATCCCTGGATTCTCCTTTCCCCAGCCGTGGAGCATGGAAGTTCCTGTCTTCTCCACATTTACTTTTTCTTTAGTATTGTTGAACTGTGTGTGTGTGCGCACGCGCTGTAAATATTCATTCTCAAGATAAAGTCATTTCAATATAAAGATATAGAAATAATTTATGATTCTGACACCTTTCTGTCACAAGAGAGACAAAATTCCAGCAAGGGGAGGGAGAACACACAAAGTCCCATCCTTATCTGTAGGCCAGGAGGAGTCCTCTTTTAAAGAGAATATGGAGAGCACAAACTGGACTTGATTTTTGTCTTAGATTAGGATATAAACTTGGGAAGGAGTGGAGTAGATCCAAGTGGAGTAGGTTGGATGTGACCCAAGGCTGCTCACGTATGCATAATACCTTTCTTTTCTTCTAAACCTAAAGCTTATCTTAGAGTCCTAAAGATGAGCTTGGAGGTCAGTGGACCCCTTTAGCCAGTCTTCTTTCCAATCAACACACACTCCTTCACCCTTGCGCATCTCTCTCACCAGCTGATAGGAACAAGACTGGATGGGCGGCAGAGCCTAGTCCTCTAGTCCTGCGGAGCTGAGGTTTTCCTCCTGTGTCTCTGATTACAGACAGAGTTGACCTGTTTTTACTGATGGTCCTGTTTTCTGTTGATGTTTTCTTCTGTTCATAACGTGTTTTGCTTGAGGGTGAGTGAGGAGTTTCCTCCTACCCTAATGTATTGGTGTAGTATTTGCAGCACAGCACATGGCTTTCAAAATATTAACTGAATTAAACTTATTGAATTAAACTTTCGATGTGGTCTTAGGAGCATGGGTCCTAAGAATGTCTTGTTATTTTCCTCTGCAAGGAATGAAACTGGATTCTTAGCAGATGGGGAGCTGGCTTCTTGTTCTTTGCTTTTTCTTGCTGACTGCTCTGTTGGATAATCTTTCAGGAGCACAGTGAATACTAAAGGGAGTGTGTTCCTTTCCTCTCAGGGGACTTAAGTAGTGCTTAACACCAGGATAAGATGCTTAGCAGTGCCTTCCTCTCCTTTAGAATTTGTGTAAGAAAGATTCAAAAGAACAAGGAAGGCTTTGTAGGCTCTTTCTTCTTCCACTCCTGCCCCAGGCTAAATGCAAGAAGAAGAAAAAAAAAATTTTTTTTTTTTGGCTCTGTAGTACACATAAGCTGAATGTGTGAACCTCAGAGACAGATACAGTGGAGTGGAGGGAAGTGCTCACCAGTGGGGTCACCACCTCCAGGAAAAATGAAGAAAATGAACACAGCTGAGTTTGTTCCTGTGCTGCTAACCAGCAGCCTCTTCTCTACTCAATGAATCCCACAAGGTGCCAGAGACAAAGCAGGAGTTTTGCCTTTAGATAAAACAATGGCTCAGCCATTAGCCTAAGTAGGTTTGAAGCCAGGTGAGTTACACTCCTGACTGAAGTAGGCCTTTATAGGGAATCTGAAGGAAGGGAAGGGGTGTAATTTGGGTACTCTGCACAGAATCTTTCTTGTATTTGATTGCTTCATTACAGGTACTGTCGTTCAGCAAGAAGCAAGGAAGGCTTCTTAATGTGCAGCCTAATTTGAGGGTGGCAAGGAAAATCCACCTAATCGTTTGAGTGCTGAAAATTAATGAGAATCGGTTTAAGTGTTAGTAGTCTAAACTGAGGCTTTGCTTACAACTGGTACATTGGCTTTGCTGGAAGCTGCTGGCATAACCAAACCTGAACCTTTCCTTTTATTTCATACTGATCTTGCTTCTATTAGGAATGCTGGGTTCCTCATTTTGGCTTGCGTACTTACTTCAGCTAATTTTTCTTTCCAGTACTTACTTCTTGCTTCAAGTTTACCCCCAGTTGTTTGTACTGTGTGATCTTCTATTTTGCACTTAGGCATGCTTCACTCTAATGCTTCTGTTCAGGATTTGTCACAGTTACTGTGCATGTTCATTATAACTCAAATTCTTTTTCTGTAGAGTTTACAAAATATGTTAATATGCTATTTAGCTTTGATCTTTCAAACTATTAACAGTAATTATTAAGGTATCATTCAAGGTGTAAGAAACAGGGCTTAGGAATAAAGTAGTAGAACTGGAATCTCTATTTTGTGTGTGTGTGTGTGTGTGTGCGCACGTGCGTGCGTATAGATGCATACACATTTATCAGTCTGAGGGGCTACTAGTCATCTTTCTATCCTTGCAATAAATATCTGAATAAATCATCAAAATGAGGAAGGATTTATTTTGTCTCACAGTTTCAAATGTTGTTCCTATGCTGACTTGGTGATGTGGTTTCTGGGAGTGTAGTCTATAGTACTTCATAGAACAGAGTGACCTCCTTGTGACCAGGAATCAGGGAGAGAAAAAAAGAGCAGGGGTAAGACAGACCCTTCAGGGTATGTGCCCTGCAATCGTCTTCCTCCAAGTAGTCTCTGGGTTGTCCATTCAGCTTTTAGTTAATCCTTGGGTGAGTCTGTGGGTGGACTTAATATCTTCATGATCCAGTTACCACAGAGTAACTGGCTTGGGGAACGGGCCTTGGGAGTATGCTGGAAGAATTAAGAGACATATATTAAATATCATCTTTCACTGACATTTCCTCAATTAACATGCTTACCCATGGAAGTCCAGACATTAGTGAATCTGGTGGTAGAAAATATTATTAACTGAATGCGTTTCCACACTCAGTTCTTACTCAGTTAAGTATTAATAGACAGACATACTATACTATAGCACACATGCACACACACACGCACATGCACACGCATACACACACTGGCTTGAAGTATGTATAATATCCTGGGTTTGTTCCTCAGATTTTCAATAAATAAATAAGTAAATGACAGATTTATGGGCATACATTATTACTACCAGTGTTTTACGTCAATAATACTACTTTTATTTTAATAATAATAATTTGATAATGGGTACAGTGGTAATCAAGGAGCAAAATTATGTTTCAGTCACACATGTTGAAAAAAGGAAACGTCTTTGTAGATGTCTGTGAGTGCAGATAGAAGTAAGTTATGGTATACTTATGGAGATCAGAAAACAGCCTTGAGTGTTTTCCTCAGCTTCCAGTTTATTTGAAGCTGAGTCTCATCACTAGGATGTGTGCTAGGCTAGCTAGTCCATGAGTTTTAGGGGAATTGCCTGTCTCCACCTTCCATTTTGCCCTGGCAGAGCTAGGGTTATGGATATATGCTGAGGTATTGAGCTTTATGTTGGTTCCAGGGATATAAACTCTGGTATTATATCCATTGGTCCATACTTCTTCTCTAGGTCTTGAACATTTTAATGTAGCTGTTTCATTTAACTCATTTATCGTAGCTAAGTCATTTAATTTATTTTGTAAGTTAGATACTTTCTATATAAAATTCAGAGCATTGAAACCAATATCAACCAGAAAGATTGATGCTACATGTGTTTATCCTCAACTTGTTCTATTTTTTTATATAAAAATTTAGTTAATTTTTTTATTGTGTCTTTGTGAGTGTGTGCGTGCCGGGCAGGCTCTCTGCTGACAGAACCAGGCGAGAGAGGCAGAGAACCTGGTCCAGCCGAGCCTCTCTCTCGGGCTGAGCGGGATGGTAAGTGTCTCAGCTCGGATCTCCTGCCTCTGGAGAATAACCACCCGGAGCTGGGAGTCTGTCCAAGCAGAAACTCGTTTTATTGTATCAATCTTTTCTTTAGAAAGGGCTGAGAGAGGAGGCGGAGTTTTTTGCTGAGGTGAAATGACTTAGGGGGAGGGGAAAGTTGATGAAGGGTATGGGGTGACTAACAGTTACAGTTACTCTATGTCAGCAGGAGCTAGGCAAAGGCAGGCTTAAGCAGGTTGTGCCGAGTCACTCCAGTACAGAAATGACTAAGACAGTTTACAAAACTCGAGCCAGGCTCAGGTTTGTCCTCAAGGCCCAAACCAGGGCCAAATAGAGTTCAACAAGTGTGTATGTGAATATGTGCACCTGAGTATAGCTGTTTACAGATGTTAGAAGAGGGTATTGGATCCCTTAGAGCTGGAATTATAGACAGTTGTGAGCTACCTGATGGGGTGCTAGAAACTGAACTCAGGTCCCTGTAAGAGCAGTACAACAGATGGGCCATCTTTCTAGTCTTAAGGGTTTTTTTTTTTAATACCTCAGCATATCAGATTCACGTACTTGATCCATAGATAGCCCTCTGCATTGTCATTGTGGCTGCTTGTCACCCCTTCACTGATTTGCACTTTGTCCTTAAGTTGGCCTGAATTCCTCAAGAAGAATTTCTCACCCCCCAACTTGTGTAGTCTCATGTTTTAAAATAAATGGAGGTTATTCCTGCCAATTTCTAACCGTTGTTGTATTTGTGGTAATTAAATGTTAGCTCTTGGAGGTTTAGTGAAAGGTTTAAGATTAACGGGTTCCAAAAATATCTGTGTACATTCCCAAGTGTCTCTGTGAGTGGGGCAGGGTAAGAATAATATGTTTTGATTAGACCTTTTACTGTGTTCAAAGAATTCTTTGAAAAGCTTAGAAGAGTTCAGTGGGATCATAGACTATTACAAGGCCTGGATTCTGAAAGATCAGAGTCCTTAACACTGGGGGAAACAGATTAACCCCCAGTTAGTACCCTGCTGATGTGTCAGTGCTCCCTAGCTGGGAATAGCTGCCCTGACTCAGGCTCTTGCAGTATGTTGCAGTAGGTGGACATACAAGATAAAAATAAAATAAAAACCACATGTGAACTTGTTGAGAGAAGGGGTTGGGGCAGAACTCCCTTCTCTTCTTGTAGGGAAGTGTTTTAATTCATTACAAGAGACCTATTGTTGGGTGGGTCTGATAGCATCGGTGGCCACTTTATCTCTCATACTTCAGTGGGTCCCAAAATTACACTGTAGGCCCTGTCTGCCAGAGTTGTTTCCACAGAGTTCTGGTACTTCCAAATCACAAAGGATATGCCTGGCTTCAAAGACTACAAGGTAGTCTACGAAAGTAGTCCTGTCACTGGAATTCCCAGCACCAGAATACCTAGTGGAGTCTGGCCCTGTGTTGAGGGCTTCAGAGCATAACATGCCTTTTCTCAAGAGGGCAGACAGACACTTTTTTTATTTAGGCTTCCTAATGTTTGACAAAGAAGTTCAGCTGTAATCACAGACCATAGTTTTTGTGTTTCTCTCTCCATCTAAGTTTTGCTCTTATAAAAGCTGCCAGTGTTGGGTCTGAGATAAATGTCACAAGTGAATAATAATTTCTTTCATTTACACAGTAATTAAACCTGTTGAGTGCTGACTTAATGGTTTACTGCCCTCTGAGTTGACTGGAAGATTTTGCCTTTGTGGATGCAAAGAAGAAATGTAGAAATTGATATCCACTGAAACTGTTCCGAAGGACTTCTTTCAGAAGGTTTCTCCCTCCTGCTTTGCAGCTTTCCTTGTTTCCTGTGCATTCTCTTCACATAATACCCAGGGCTTGTCCTACAGTAGCTTAGTTCTCACACCAGCCTGTGCCTCTCAGCAAAGCACCCTGAGCCAAGATCCATGCTTTTACTTGGACCGATCTGCAGCCATTACTGCAATTGCCCTGTGACTTCTCTGAGTTTTCTAGGTTGGTGGTCCTGCTAGGTAGTTTTATGTCAACTTCATGCATTCATCAGAGAGGAGGGAACTTACTTAAGAACATGACTGGGTAAGATCAAGCCAGGAAGCATGTAAGGCATTTTCTTACTTAGTGATTGATAAGGAGGGCCTGGCTTATTGTAAGCGGGGCTGTCTCTGGGCTGTTGGTCCTGGGTTCTCTAAGAAAGCAGGCTGAGTAAGCCATGGGGAGCAAGCCAGTAAGAAGCACCCCTCTGTGGCCTCTGCATCAGCTCTTTTCATTCTGTTTTCAGGTTCCTGCCCTGTTTGAGTTCCTCTCCTGACTTCCTTCTGTGGTGAACTGTGATATGGAAGTGTAAGCTGAATAAAGCCTTTCCTCACCAGGTTGCTTTGATCATGGTGTTTCATCCTATCAATAGTAACCATATCTAATTCAGTTATTGTACATACTTCATGTTCCCTCCATTACTAAAATCCCAGGTGGTATGTCAGTCAGTTTACATGATTATGTCTGTCCCCAAAATCTACCTGAGAATTTGGCAAATGCATCTGATCCAAGAGCATCTTAGAAGCCATACTGGTCTTCTGACATTGTTTGTTTCTATAATTAAAAAATGTTTATCATTTGTGCATGGCATATGCCTTTGGGTGTGGCTGCTGTGGCATTCATGTGAGGCCAGTTCTGTCCTTACACCTTTAGGTAGGTTCCAGGGCTCTACCTCAGGCCACCAGGCTTGTACTAAAAGAGACTCTACTCATTAAGACACCTTGTTGGCCCCTTCTATGTATAACTTGATGTATTTTAACTTGTGTCTCTCAGTGTTTCTCTTTCACTCCGGAGAGTTCAGAAATACAAGCAAGGACCAAACTTTGCTGAAGGAAAGAAAGCACTTTATAACACCCACCAGGTTTTTGTTCAGTTTGAGTGTTTGAAAACAATGTACTCCAGGCTAGCCTCAAACTGTCTGTAGCTGAAAATGACCTCAGATTCCTTCCTCCACAGCCTAAGGGCTAGGATTACTGGTCTATAGATTGGGATGAAGTCTGGGGCTTTGTGTATGCTAGGAAATAGTCTGCCAAGGGAGCTACATGCTTATGTCAGTTTTTAGTCTTCAGTTATGGAGAACTAGTGTCTGTACTCTCCAACAGAGGGACTTCTAAATTCTCATGGTGACAGTCTTTCACCAGATTAAGGGTGTTGCTCTTTTATTTGTTGAATAGAGAGTGCAGGATGTTCTGTGTGCCAAAAATCAAGGTAGGTAGGAACTCTGGATCTTTAAAATCCCCTTCATTGTTAGGAGAAATACTGTTAAGAGCCATCCTTTGCTGCTCTGTTCCTCTGTCAGAGTTGTTGGTGGTCGGGGCCAAATGGGTCAAGCCTATCAAAGAGAAGAAAGAGAAGCACTTTTCTCTTTCTGCAGATGGTGGAAGACAGGGACATTCTTGTAGGGCTGTGGGGAGCTGAGATTGAAACCAGAGGGCTGTAAGGACTGTCCTGTAGACAGAGTCAACTAGGATGTGTTACTGACTTACTCTCAGAGAAGTCCAAGGACAGACATGTTTGAAGTGTTCTGGAGTGGAGGGGTTTAGGCATCTGTTTTACATACTCCTGTCCTCATTTCCCAGGCTGAGATAGACAAGCTCGCTTCTCTCCTATCTTCTTCCCATCACTTCCTTCCTCTTCAAAGTTACATCATGCTTTTTTAGAATTGACGTTTCTTACATGTAAACGTGAGAAGCTTTAAACTTGTATCTGAGTACAGTATTTATGTTTTTATTATTATGTGTATGTGCATAGATGCTTATGGCATGGGAGGGAGGGACATACTGGGCTTTGGTGGTGATGAATGTGTTTTGTGTGTGTGTATGAGAGACAGAGGGGGGTGGGACGGGAGAGAGGTGGGGGAGGGAGAGAGAGAGAATTGATTAGTGGATGCTCATAGGTAAAAGAATTGCCTTGTGGTGTTTGTTTTTTCCTTTAACTGTTAGGTGGATTCCATGAAAATTCAATGACAAGGATTGTCATTGTGCCCTATTTTTTTTTTTTTTTGGTTTTTCGAGACAGGTTTTCTCTGTGTATCCCTGGCTGTCCTGGAACTCACTCTGTAGACCAGGCTGGCCTTTAACTCAGAAATCTGCCTGCTTCTGCCTCCCAAGTGCTGGGATTAAAGACGTGCACCACCACTGCCCGGCCAGTCTTATGTTTAAAATGTTCATTTTGTTATCAACTTAAATGAACCAATTTAATATGCCTTAGAACAAACAAATTTTCCTCTGAGTCCCTTTAAAGTCTAGACACCTATAGAGAGACATTCTGAGGTCCTTTTGTGGAACTAAGTGAGGAGGAGAATCAACTTGATATGTTGGTGTTATTACTGACCCACAGATATGGGTGGCTTTGTGAGAATTGTTCAGTAGAAGCAATTTAACACTCTGTGATTTTCAGTGGTTTCAGAGTAAATCACTTTGTTGTTTGAGTTCAGGAGGTTTGTTTCCAGCCATGGATTACTTTTGAATGCAGTTTGTAATACACGCACATAGGATTGAGGCCCATGTGCCTATAAGTATGCATATAGAGAGCAGAGAAGGAATTTGGGTCCGTTTTGTCTTAGTGCCTTGAGACGAGGTCTTTCATTGAGCCTGAAGCCTACCTTTTTGGCAAGATGGTCTGACGGGAGAGGTCTTAGGATCTACCTGTCTCTATTTTCCAACACTGGGGTTACAGGGACACAGCCATGTCCAGCTCTTTTATGTCAACCTTTGGATTTCTAACGAAGGTCCTCTTTCTTACATAACTGGTGCTCTTACCCTCTGAGCCACCATTGCCTCAGACTTGACTGTTTTTAATGCCCATGTTACAGGCGCCACTGTCTTAGGGGAATGATTAGACTTTCTCTGCAAGATGTGGATATGTGAGCTTATCCACCTCAAGTGACAAACTGCTCACTCTCTAAAAGGAATCTTTTATAGTTCTTAGAGTTTCTTCTGTCTGTGTGGAAGCCATTATACAATACTGAGCTCAAAAGGTTTCCATAGTTCTCATACATTTGTGAAAGTTGCTTGCTGATAGATGTCAGGTTCTGTGTCAGAGACTAATGTCATCCTTATTATGTTTGAGAGAACCGTGCTGTGTTTGCATGCATTTGGTTAAGGGTGTTTGTTGATGGGTGTCAGGAGGTATTTTGAGTGTTTGGGCAAAGTAAGAAAGGGTTAGCTACCTTTCTTACTGCTGTGTCAAAATACCTGAGGGATTTACTATGGTTTGCAGCTCCTGGACCTGTAGTTCATTTTGGCAGGGAAGTCAGGATGAAAGAGTAGGAGGCAGCTTGTCATATTGTATCCAGAAGTAGGAAGCAGAGAGATGGATACTGGTGATCAGTTTGTTTTCTCCTTTCTATACATTACAGGATGATAACTCCAGGGAATGGTACTACCTCAATCAGGGAAGTTCTTCCCATACCATTTATGGCAACATAGGTAATCCTTGAGGACATGCATAGAGGTCTGTTTCCTTGGTGATTATAGATCTTATTGATTTGATAAGATTGACCATCAAAGATCCAAAATGGACAGAATGTCTGAAGTCATAGAACTTAGCATCCAGGGTTGGATACGTGGATGGGCAGTCAAGCATGTGCATTTCAAAGATGAAGTAAACTGTGGAGGGAAGAGGGAGGCATCTTTATGTGAAAACCAGTATAGCTTACTAAATTCTGAAGTATTGTGTGAACATGGTAATTTTCCTTGTAAAACTTCAAAGAACCTAGAATATTGATTATAAAAGACTTTACCTTTGTGTGTGAAACACAGGTTGACCAAGTCCTATCCTGGAATAGAATATGTTTTTTGGGCAGATCTGATTTACATATTCATCACTTAAATCTTCATATATAATAAAAACAATAACCTTAGTGAAAATGCTCATATTTTTTTACATGTTTATCCTCTAAAGAAAGGGGCAATCAAGTATGGTACCTTATAGCTTTATATTGAAATATACCTCATGGAATTGAGCATTTGAAAGGTTCCAGCTTGTAAGTCCCGGTGAGGTGTTGGTGATAGTTAAAGTGAAGCCCGGGAGAGAGTTCTTAGCAGCAGGTGCTGCTTAACTGTGCACAGTTGGTAGAGAGGAGATGTTGCACAAATGTTTTGGATATTCAGACCCAGTGCAAGTCAACAAGGTTCAGTTTTCTGAATTCATGTAGAGTTTCCTAAAGATGAAATTGCACATAAGTGAGCAGCAGGATCCGTGTGGTGCTTAAATAAGTCTTGCCGTGTGAAGCCCATTGGAGCAAATTCCTGTTCTAAAAATGAGCTCCCTGACAGAATTCTCTGTACAAAGAAGTAGAGTTATATGCAATATAATAGGAGTACTACAAATAGCATGATCAGTGTAGCCCGAAAAGAATGGCATGTCAGCAGAGTTAGAAGAGAGACACAGTGGTTGGATTAAGGAGCTTTGTAGCTCCTGTCACCAGGCCCTGCCCTGTGCTGTAATCCTGTCTTCTACCTGTACGCAGCTCTGGTACTTAATTGCTCTTGTAAAGAGCTAGGGTGAATCTGGAAAAGATGTTGTATGAATTAAATTCCATCACAAAACTGAAGAATGGAACACACCTTCAGAGCCTCTCACCGCAGAGTGGGATGTTTATCTCTTTAGTTAACAGCTGTGGGGTGGCACTGTTTGGAATGAAGATGCCGGAGACAGAGAGAAATGATTGAATTCTCCATTCTGCCTTCATCTTTCTGGTTGAGCAGAGATGTGTGTCTCTGTCATTCATTCAGATTGTTAAACAAAAATGGGGAGCAAAATAATAAGAGCAGATGATTGAGGAGCGTCCCATCTGCCCTGTCGCCAACCTCCTCTCTTCAGCTTTGATTCTGCTCACATTAGCAGATGGCACCAGCTCTTGGCCAGTGCCCGCGCTTTTCTGATTACAAGGGGTTGTTCTTTTGCCCGCCTCCTTTAAAACAACAACAAAAAATTGATAATAACTGACTGCATGCACATTGGCCAGGGTGCTAATTCCTGAGGATAAGACAGAAGCTTGGCATTCACCCCAGCCTTCTGTGTTGTGTTAGGATCGCTCTGCCTGGCAGCAGAAGCTTGGCTGATTAAACCTGGGCTTTAGGTATTGGATGGCCTGTTCAGTGGTGGAAACTCAGGAAAGAGTTTGTTTTTATATGTCCCACAAATCTGAGAAAAGAGAAAGCAAGGAGTGACCGGGTAATGGCTCAGTCACTAAAGTGCTTACTATGCAAGCCTAAGACTATGAGTTTGACTGCCAGGAACCCACCCATGAATATACTGGGCACGATGGTACCTACTTGTAATCTTAGCACTCGGGGCAGGTAGACTCAAGAGAATCCTGTGGCTCATTAGCTAGCCCGCCTAGCTGAACCAGTGAGCTCTGGGCCAACAAGAAACCCTATCTAAAACCAAACGCAACAAGGTGGACTGTACCAAAGTATGTCATCCATATGTGCACACACATCCATGTATTTATACATGTATACATACACAAATAAATGCACTTATACTCATACACATACCATGAAACGCAGAGTGTCTTACAAGTTTTGTAAGGAATGTAGGGAAGAATGCTTAACCTGATCATGTGGGTAGTTTGATACCAGGAGTCAGAGAACCTCAATTAGTTGATTATAGTTTTGCATATAACCTTTCCATAGAAGAAAATGAGCTTTAACTAAACAGGAGAATGAAGTTGGATAGATGAGAAAGAAGGTCAAGGTAGAATAATACATTATAAAAAATACTTAGAACATGAAGACAATGAACTCAGGGCTTCTTATGCATAGAGTCACTTTAATCTTTCAGGCATATACCTTTTCTTTAATAGAAACAAGAAAGTTTAAGTTTGAGTCAGGAGAATTTTAGAACAAGTGGTATCAGTACACACTGAAGAAAGCACGCACCCCATCCAGAAAGGCAGTATGGATTCCGCGGTTTCTGATGAGGTGCTAATCAGATGTGCTGTATAATTTCTGTTGTCAGCTTGACATAGCCTTGAGTTACTTAAGAAGGGGATGTCAGTGAGGAGAGTTTTCTAGATTGTGTTGGCCCATGTGTATGCCTGTTGGGGAATTTTTTGATTGGTAGTTGACATGGAAGAGCTGCCTTGACAATGTATGACATGGTTTTCTGGGCTGGGCCCTGAACTGCCTAGGAGTGAAAGTTAGCCAAACAGGGAAGCCACAGGCAGCATGGGTGCACGCTCTCTGGCTTTTACTGAGTGTGCGCTGTGACCAGATGCTTGAGGCTCCTGCCTCTGTGACTTTGCTGCCATTACAAACTATGTATAACCTGGAATTGTAAGTTAAAGAAGCCTCTTTCTTGTCCAGTGTTGTTTTGGATCAGGTCATTTGTCAGAGCCATAGAAATGAAACTAGAAGACCAGGGTGTGGGGGTGGATGTCATACATTTGGACTTCAGCAAGATCTCTGGCTCAGTTCCCCAAGGTCTCTTTAAGAACCAGTAGAGAAGAAGAAGCTGGATGACATGATGATTTCCAAGATTCAGTATTCATTTTCTAGCTATTTTCAGAGCAATCGTTTAGAACATTTGTCTACTCTGGTTATACATTTGTTAGGGTCATTATGTGGATATTTGTCCTCTGCCACATTTTTGCCCTTGGCTGAGGTTGTGATATAATTTCTAAGGGTGACAGTACTGAAGAGGAAGGAAGGAGAACATACCTGATTGTTCTTCCTTAGGATGGGCCAGAGAGCTGCCTAAGATATGAAGATGGAGGCTTGAGAGAGGTGCGACAGCACAAGTTTCAGCTGATGTGTTTCTGGAGTCAGCAATGTGTCACTGGACTTAATAAAAGCCATTTTAAATATGATTCTGCTTCGCTATACCTTTGTGGAGGACTTGGAGCTCAGGTTAGTGCCGAGTCATACTTGTCAGTAATGTTCATATACCCTACATCCCGAATCACTATGAAAGCTCAATGGCTCAGTACCTTCTTCAGTAAGAAAAAAAGCCAAATTATCCAGAGAAGGAGTTGTTTCATACAGCATTTTACAATTGTGGGTCTGTGCATGTGTGTATGTGTGTGTGTGTGTGTGTGTGTATACATGAGTACAGGAAGAGAAGGTGATGAATTCTCCTAAGAGTTGGACTTACAGGTGAGCTGCCTAATATGGAGAGTGGGTCCTCTTCAAGAGCAGTCCATGTCCTAAGCTGCTTGGCTGGTGCCCACATTGGGTGGCTCACAGCCACCTGTGATTCTAGCTCCACCTTCTCCTGGCCTCTGAAGACATCTGCACACATGTGCACCTATACACAGAGAGGTGCACACACTCATACACTAAAATATGGTACGTCTTTGAAAAAGTAATTTAGGAGATACCAAGAAAAATTTTAAAGACTAAGGAGATATAAATGTCATCAAAATGTAACCCCAAAGGGTTTCCAACTCTCTTTGGTGGAAGTGTCAGGGGGAAATAAAAGTCGCGAGCCGCCAAACTGGGCAGACTTGGGGACAGTCTTTTACAAATGCATTTGGAGGCCGGGCGGTGGTGGCGCACGCCTTTAACCCCAGCACTGGGGAGGCAGAGGCAGGCGGATCTGAGTTCGAGGCCAGCCTGGTCTACAGAGTGAGTTCCAGGACAGCCAGGGCTACACAGGGAAACCCTGTCTCGAAAAAACCAAAACCAAAAAAAACAAAACCAAACAAATGCATTTGGAAATTCTCATCGCCTCGTTCAGATGTATCATTCTGATTCAAACATAATTTGGATATTTTTTGTCCTAAAATGTACTTGGTGCTTTGAGAGTGTTATTCTCACTTGCTGCTTCCACTTCAGAACACTTGAAAATAAGCTTTCAAGGCTTATTTTCTAAGGTACTTGGATCTACATTTTAGTTTGACTTGTTAAGCTCATACCAACTTCCCTTGTATTTCCCTGAAGTGTTTCCTCATTTCTTTAGCTTCTACAACATGGCCTAGAACCCAGTTAGGTACCCAGTAGATATTTATAAATATTAAGAGTATGCAACTGAGATCAATATTCTCAATTTACAGCATAGAAAATGAGCCTTTCTTCTTCATATGATTTTTCACTTCACCAGTGAAGGAGATCTTAGAAAACAACTAGTCACCTTTCTTGTTTGCAAAGAGAACAAACAAACAAACAAGAAAAAAAGTGAGCCTAGACCATCCACCCCCAACCCAGAAAGCTACAATCTGGAATTCCATTAGTCTGGTATTGGACATGCATTCTCTGTATTAGTCTGTTTCTTAGTTCCTTGGATAACTTGAAGAAGGGTCTTGGAATGTAGAATCTGAATCTTCAGAGTCAATATCTATATTAGTTACTTTCCTTCCTTATTTCTGTGATAAAATACAATAGCAACTTAGTGGCCTATAGCAACTTAAGGAAAAAAAGAGTTTATTTTGACTTATGGTTCCATAGGGCTAGAACCTATTGTGGCATGCAGGAACCAGAAGTTGGCTGGTCACATTTTATCCACATAGAAAACAGAAAGAAAAAGAAAATAGGAAGTGGAAATAGGCTATGGACCCTCAAAGTACTATATATACTTCAATAAGACTGTGTCAAAGGTCCTATGACTGCCTCACATCACCACCTGCTGCTGTCCAACGACTTCAGCATATGGAGAACATATCTCATTTTAACCACCACAACCTGTCATTCCCCAGGATCTAGGACACACCATACTTCTTTACCACCTCTTCTTCACATACGAGCATAAACTTATGTATCTGCTTGTGTAGTCAGAGGATGATGTTAGAACTATACCGACTGTGGGAGGTACACACAGCACAGCCCCTGTGGGAAGGAACATCCTCACAACTGGTCATTTACAGGCTTTGATGGCCACACATTACTGCGACCTCTGCTTTACTCCTGGCTTTCTGCCGCCCTTTCACTGAGGTCATTTCATGCAGTAATCTTTCAAATGGATACTTTGTATCTATTTTTTTATTTACTAAAGTCACACATTGCTTTTATTTTTGTACTGATATCAATTTCATCCATAAAATAATGTTCTTTTATAGAGCTCCACGTGAAAGTGTCTGGATGTGTATCCAATCAAGGTTTTACTTGGAGAGAATTGTTTGTTAGTATGCTTTCAGCTGTATTAGAATCCCCCTCCTACACTCGCTTAATCAACAGGGACTGGAACAGTGATTCTGTCACTAAAAAGTACTGACACTTTTGCTGGAGTTCATGTTCCAGCATTTATATCAGGTAGCTCAAAATCACCATAATTCCACCTCTTAACGATCTGATATTCTAGGTATTATGAGGCACCCATATATGTATGGCATATACTCATATACATGTAAATAAAAATAAAGGAAAATAAAGCAAGTTACTTAAAGAAGTCCAGCAATAGGGAGGGCCTTGACATTGTTGATCTAGTGACTTTACAGAGTGTCTGTCCTAGGATGTGACTTTCTTGTTTTTAGTTCTATGACATAACTACCATTGGTGAAATTGCTTATTTTTATTAATGACTGTCAGTTCCAGTCAAAAGCTATGTGCTTCTTTCATACCTAATTGCAGAAAGGTGGGAGTAAGGGCAGGAAAATTGAGAGTGATTGAAAGAAAGCTGGTGTCTTCCCCAGATAGAAAATCTAGCTATCCTCATTTCTGTGTCTCTAGACCATGAGGACATGTACATTCAACCTGTCACCCAGGGAAGGAAGGCAGGATGGCTGTTGGAGACGCAGAATTTCTTAAACTTCTAGTCAAACCACTGGCCACCGTTAGCTAATGTGTTCCAATTGAGAGTATGGATTTTCTTGGATATGAATTTTGCCCCAGGCTATAGATGTTTCAATTTTGTGTGTGTGTGTGTGTGTGTGTGTTTCAGTAATTGAATGTTTATTTCAATTAAGTGAAAAATTGTGAAAATGCTCGTACAGAGTGACTGATGATGGTAGGACACGTTTTTCCCTAAGGCAACCTGATCTCTTGTGGATAAGACAGAAAAACAGTTTATCTGGTAAGGCTCACTGTCAGCTGTGTAGTTCAAGGACACTGTTGTATAGGAATTCAAATTTGTACAGTTGTAGGACTAGAACTGCCATGTCCCCACCATCTCTGGATGATTGTTCTTCCATGTCTGAGTGTATTGAGTACAGAAGTGTGTGTGTGTGTGTGTGTGTGTGTGCATGTGTGTTCCTGTGTATATATATGCTCATGCACACATGGATGCTAATACCTGCTTTATGCATTCATGACATTTATATGTAGGGTGATAGTATACCTGATAAGTGGCCAGGAGTGGCTTTTGGTGAAGGTGCATTCTCAGTTGCAATGGAAACCAAAGGATTGAAGTAGGCGTGGGAAAAAAAACAGAGACTTAACACCATGTTTCAGGTTTGGAGTCTCTGAAAAGGCCAGGAGAGATCATTGGTGAAGGTTCAGCCACAGTTGCTGTTTAGACAACAAACCATGGTCAGTGGCAGGTGTGAACCGGCATTAGCCTGGGCCTCCTAGGTATGCTGTGTGTGCTTTAGATGACACAGCTAATGAAGTAGAGCTACCCAGACATGTTGGAGCCAGATCATGAGTGGATCCTACACGTGAGATACTGAGCTGTTGAATCTGATTTACGGTGCTCTGTCAATAATTGCTTCGATATGATTGTCACTGTGCTCTGCTTCGCCCTTCTTGGAATAAGAAGTATGTAATTTGGTTTATTTTATTTTATTTTACAAGATCCCACAATTAAGAGACTTTGGATTTTTATAAACATTGGACTTTTAAAAGTGTCAAATTCTTTTAAACACTTTGGGGACTTTTAAAGTTAGATTGTGCTTTATATTGTGATAGTAGCATGATATGTTGAGAGGATAAACAAGAAAGGAAAAGGAAGGTTATGGTTCAATAGTGATAGGTTTGTGTGTCAAACTAATAAGGATCAGTTGTGCTGGCTTGATTTTGTCAACCTGACATAAACTCGAGTCACCCGAGACAAAGGAACCACAGCTTAGACACTGCCTCCATTCTGTTGGCTTGTTGGCATGTCTCTGGAGTATTCTTTCAATTAATGATTGATTTGAGAGGGTCTAGCTCACTGTGGATGGTGCCACTCCTGATGGGTAGTCTTTGCTTGTTTCATTTCTTTTATATGGGAAAGTAAGCAAGCCAGTAAATAGCATTTCTCCGTGGTCTCTGCTTCAGCTCCTGACTCAAGATTCCTGCTTTGGCTTCCTTCAATAATGGGCTATAATCTGTAAAACAAATAAATCCTTTTCTCCCAAAGTTTCTTTTAGTCAGAGTGTTTTATCATAACAGAAAAGCAAATGTAGAACAATAGGCCATGACATATTTTGAGCTGGGAAGTGTATAAAGTTACTTTGAATTGAACTGTTTTTATATTATTTTTTGGTTTTATTAATAGAGGATCTCTTCCCAGGCTAGCCTTGTATATGCTATGTGTACACACACACACACACACACACACACACACACACACACCCCTTTGGTGATGTCCCTGAACTCTTGATCTTCCTGCTTCTGAATCACCAGTGTTGTTGGGATTACAGCTTTGTTCCGCCATGCTCAGTTTATATGTTTCCAGGAATGGATCCCATGGCTTCTTGCATGCTCGACATACACTATATCAGCTGAGCCCCATCTTCAGCCCCTGTATGTGTATTTGTCACAAAGATCACTTAGGCTACTGTGTGGAGGGTAAGGACTAATACAGAAATAAGAGCGGCTCTTAGCTGACATCCAGAGGAAGGGTGATTGGCTTGGACCAGTGAATTAGAACTGAGGAGATTTGCAAACAGGTTAGAAAGCAGAGGGCTCTCCTATCTCCTTATTAACAGTGCAACAGGTATTTTAGTGGAGTTGTGTGGCAATTGAAAGTGGAAGAGCTGTACCAAATAAAGTGTAATTCCTTTGATTTTGGGTCATTTTCTAAGCAGTGCGTTAACCACTTGTCTCATTTCAGTTTATTTCAGTTAGTTCACCTATAAACTCTGTGATGGCCTTAGCCCGCTTTATAGAGGAGGAATCTGAAACTGAGTTAGGACAATAAAGTCCAATGTTGTGTATCTAACTGGAATTTTCTCAGAAGCACATTTGAATGTTGAATCTATTGTAAAGATTGTTTGTTTGTGGAACATTGATTGAGACTCTGCCTTAAGGGGCTGGTTTGTAGTTCCACATTGTCCTATTTACAACATGATGCATGTTTTAAAATACTTTTTATTTTATGTGTAGTGTAAATTCATTGTCTCCAACTCAAAATTTAAATGTCATGACACATAGTCATGGTAAGTAGATGGTAAAAGGATATGTCAGCCAGCATTCCTGATACTAGCTCTCCTGTGAAGATCAAGAAGGTGTTGTCTTCTCCTGGAGCTGCTCACTTAGAGTTGGGATGAACCAGCTTCTAAGCAGAGGAATTGTTTAGCAGTGTGTACAGCCATCCCTTCGAGAAATTGTTTTGAAAAACTGGAGGGTCCCCTGCTTGACTCCTCAGACTTGAGCTGGCCTAATAAAGGAGAGGCCTGGATACCAGCTGTGCACATTCAGGACAGGAATGTGGCTGTTGGAGCCCGAAACAGTGAGATTCTGAAATGTGACCTGTGGTGTCTGATGAAATTTAAAGGTTTTTTACTCTGTAATTTTAGTATATTTTATGTGCATGTGGCACAGTTGTTGCAGAATTGGTTTTATGTGTTCGGCAGATGGGACCACTCTAAATCAGAATATTTTATTAACATCAGATGGTAAGTCTTTTGAAATTCTGACTTTGGGCCATGCAGCCTGTATATACCATTACCTGTATCCGGACTTCAGAAGCTAGAGTCTAAAATGGAAGCACGTGAGTGCTTAGGTTAGTGGTCACTGCAGTCATTGAAGAAGTGTGGCCTGCCGATCTCTGCAGTCTCTCGGTGTGTGGAGTGTTCTTGCCCCACAACACTGCCCACTGTCAGTTGTTGTTGTTAATTATTCCTCTGTTCTTTAGTTGGATTCAAGCCCAATATTAGTTTAACTTAACAAATGACAGGAAGCAGAACACGTGATACATTTTTTTTTTCTTGAAAGTTTCACAGAGGCTCATATTGGTGCTATTTGTATGCCTCCCTCCCCCCAGGGTGTCTTTAAATTCATTCCACATTGCCTGTGAGAGAAAGGCGGAGAGAGAGAAGACTGTGTTTGATAGGGAGTGCTCGAATGAAGAAAGGCAAGCTTTCACATGTTGTCTGAACAAAGCTCTGGGATGTGAGGACGGCAGCATCTGGGGGTTTTCAAACACTGGAGTTCTGCTGCCTGCTTCCTTTGCTGTCAGAGGAGCAAGAAGCTGCTTCCTGTCATTTCCCATCTTGTCACTTCCAGGCCCAACATCTTGCTGCTTCTTACACCAGCTGTTGTTGTGTTCTTCCTGCTCTACAGACAGATGGTACCAGAGCTTCTTCGATGATCTTCCCCACCCAACCCTCCGACGTGCCCTCTCCCCCCTTGTCTGAGTCTAGAGAAATCTGCTGTGCGCTACCTTCATAGAGCAAGTGTGGGGCTCTCCTACTCACTCAGCCTTGCTTAAGGATTTCAAAGATACTGGGAAGGAGGGTAGAGGAACTTCTAGGGACACTGATGACAAACCTGCACCATCGTGTCCAGTGCGAGGTGCCCCACATAAGTCCATCTTCAGGAACATCTCCATTTTGTTTCTGAAGTTCTACTCAAAACAGAGCTGTGAGTTTTTGAGATTTCTTTCCTTAAGGGCTTGTTTTTTCTTATCCTTCTACTCTTGAATCCAACATAGGAATTTTACTGAAAATCTTGACTGAGGTGCAGAGCAAGCTGTGTAGTGTTAATGGCTCATTTAAAATTTTTTGACACAATCTCAGGCCAGCTTTAAATTTCATATTATAGTCAAGACTGGGTATAATAGCAGTTATATTACTTAATTTATGTCTTTACATTTTTACATCTACTTATTTTTAAAATATTTTTTGAAATAATATTTATGTGTATTTGTATTTGAGGGTATATGCAGGAAGACCCAAAAGAACAGTAGAGAGCTGGAGTTATAGGCATTTACTAGCTGCCTAATTTAGATGCAGGGAACCAAACTCAGTCCTCTGCATGAACAGCAAGTGTCCCTAACTGTGCTGAATTCTGTCTTTAAACCAACCATCCATCTATCCATCCATCCATCCATCCATCCATCCATCCATCGTGTGTGCGCATATATATGTGTGTGTGTGTGTCTGTGCGTACGCGCGTGCACACTTGTGTGCACATTTGCATGTGAGTACTATAGCATTGCATATGGAATTTCAAGAACTGTTTGCAGAAGTTAGTTGTCTCCTACTATGTGGGTTCTGGCATCAGACACATGTTGTCAGGTTAGAAGGCAGGTACCTTTATCACTTGAGCCACCTTAGTAGTCCTGTGGCCTGTGGTCTTGAGAATTCTGATCATCCTACCTCACCTCCCAAGTGAAGGTTCGCATTGTAAGCTACCATGACCTTTTACCTGGGACTAAACCCAGAGAAGCACTGGATCAACAGAGACAGGTCCCTAACTGGTTAATTGCTTAGTTTACACTCAATATTTCATATAGCTCTACTGGCTTCCTTTGTGAGTATAGGAATTTTGAAGTTATATGGGAATGTTTCTTCCACCTATGGCAGATAAACCTATTTTTATTACTGGTGTTGTTACAAGATAAAAATAACAACAACAAGAAAGATACTTTACTTTTTCTCCTTAAATAACAATTGCTTTACTAGCTGCAAAAATATCAGCTCTTTGTAGAAAGTAATTTCCTAATAACCACTCTTAATACTTGGCATGTTTCTGTGTAGCGATTTTCTTCAGCTTTATTTGTTCTGTTAATCCTGTGTATTGATAGGCTACCCTCATTCTATAGCCTCTTTTCCATGTGTATTTAGTGGCAACAGTAGTGTCAGTGGATTCAATGTCTTCAATATATCTACTCTACTCCATTCCCTGTAGTATTTGTTACACTTTTGTTGTTGTTGCTGTTATCAAATGAGTGACAAAAGCAACCTAAAGATAAAAGGTCTGTTTTGCTCAAAGTTTGAAGATGGCATAATGTCTGGAGCACGTGGCAGCTGGTCACATGGCGTCTACAGTCAGGGAGCATAGAGAGATGGATGCTCACTGTCTCCTTTGATTCCGTCCAGTACTCCAGCCATGGGATGGTGGTGACCACATTCAGGGTAAATCTCTCTTCTATTAACTCAGTGTAGAAATTTCCTCACTGACATGCCAGGGGTTTATCTCCTAGGTAGTCCCTAGAGTCTGTCATTTTTTTTTTTTTTTTTTTTTTTTTTTTTTTTGAGCCAAGGTTTCTTTGTGTAGCCCTGGCTGTCCTGGAACTTACTGTGTAGACCAGGCTGGCCTCGAACTCAGAAATCCGACTGTCTCTTCCTCCCAAGTGCTCGGATTAAAGGCATGTGCCACCACGGCCTGGTGAGCCTGTCATTTTGACATGGATATTGCTTGTAATATTGTTTTACATTTATTATGCATATCACCTATTATGTTGTTTCGATAAACTAGGAATTCTGTATTTTAAAGATGAGAAAAATGTGTCTTAAAATTTCTACTCTTAGCACAAGGTCACCCAGTGTATGTGAGAGGAAATGGGTTGAAGCCTATACTGACACTGTCTGTAATATGACTGTCTAATTTCAAAATGTCTGACTTGGACTTGGGGACTTGGCTTAGTAGGTGAAACCCTAGCCCTGAAAGTTTGAAGATGGAGTTCAGATCCTTAAAATCCAAGTAAAGCAGGTTACAGCAGTCTATGTTTGTAATCACAGTGCTTCTAAAGAAGGTGGGTCTCAGAGATAGGGAAACCTCCAGAAGCCTGTGTGCCCACCAGCCTGCAGTACACAAAGGGAAACTACAGAGAGCCTGTCTCAAATATGAATCAGACAGAAGCTGGGGTTGTCCTCTGACCTCTAAGTATGCATTGAGTATGTGTGTGTCCACATGCCCCCGAATCCCCAAACATGTTTGTACATACACATCATATACATAGACAAAAAGATTTAAGTCTTCTTTTGAAAACCCTTGATCTACATTACCTCCTGGCTTTTGTAAATTTTACTCTTTATGGGCCATGAGAATACTCACTCTCTTCCTGCACCTTCACTATTATCAAATTCATTTTTCCTCATATAGATGCTTAGGCGGTGAATGATCACTTTCTTATATTGTAGCCCATGTTGACTAGAGGGAGTATGCATTTTTTACATCTTATTGATCATTTTTATTTTATCTGTGAATTGTTTATGCCCAGTCCTGCTGCCGTTATTGACCAGTTGATTTTGTGTCCAAGTTTATCATGAGCTAAGTGTCTTATCCTTGTTTCATGTTAGTTAAAAAGATGTTTTCTTCTGTGGCTAGCTTCCTAATTTTTTTTAATTGAAAATGGTTTTTTTTTCCTCATAGTGTACTCTGATCATGGTTTCCCTTCCTCGTCTTCTCCCTGATCCTCCTCACCTCCACAGCCATCCAACTTCAGGCCGCCTTCTGTCTCCCGTTAGAAAACAAGCAGGGAAATAAGCAGACAACTCAGAAGAGAACAGAGCAATCAGAGGAAAAAAAGAAAAAAGAAAAAGCAGAGACAGCAAGTACATATAGAGAGACACGCACCCAGAGAAAACCGAAAAAAAAAAAAAACCCACAAGATCGGAATCCATAAAGATCATTTTCTATTTTCTGAACCAATATTTATATCAACTTTAATTTTAAGTAAGATGTATTTTATTTTTAATTGCATTTATTATTCCTTGTGCATCCATATGCATCATGACATACATGTAAGGATCAAAGGACAACTTTAAGAAGTTGGTTCTTTCCTTCCTCCATGTGTTTCCTCGGGATTGAACTTGAGTTCTCAGCCTTGTAACAAGTGTCTCTATCCACACAGTCATCTCTCCTGCCCTGAGATTAATTTCAATAGTTCCAATAAAGTGATGCTGTACTTGTGTTTTCGATATGTAATTGTTTTTTCTCCAACCTGTTTATAAGTTATTACACATTCTATAGAACATTCTCGTAATGTGTAATGTCATGAGTATGTGCGGGTGTATTCATGGATACTTTCATCTAATTCTTCAGGGTGATAAATCTCCCCCTTCCTATCTCCAATATCGTACATGTTCAAGATCGTACCTTTTAAAGATGCCCGAGTGTCATTTCATTGAAAGCACCAAGGCCTCAGCCGTGGAAGATCCACATGTCAATCTCAGTGTGACTTCATCTTTGCTTTGCAATCTAACCACATCTCCTAAGTTTAAATCTCATCAGCATAGTGAACTGAAAGTATGTAAATTTATAAAGCTGAAGTTCCAAGTTTTTGAAAAGTGGGATTTTTGCTCTTGATGGGGAGCAGTATCACTATGTAGTCTTTTGAATATGTAAAAGTCTGTATGAAGATGATCCAAAATAGACTTTTTCCGGGAGTTTGCTTTTCCTATTACCTAGAGAGCTGCTGTCTCGGCTCAGTAAATATGTATGTATTCATGTGTGTATATTTGTATTTTTGCAAGTGTACACACCAGTATGTGGAGGCCGAAAGGTAACCTTGTATTTAATATCACCTATTCCTTTGAGGCAGGGTCTCTCCTTAAATGTGAGCCTTTTTGTTTCTTAATTAGGTTGGAAGCCAAGAAGCCCCAGAAATCCTTCTGTCTCAGTCTCTTAGAACTGTAGTCACAAACAAACACAGATTGCCTGACTTGTAATGGGGATCCTGGGGTGTGAACTCTGCACCTCGTAGTTCACAAGCCCTCTTAACTGCTCACCCATCATTCCGGTGCTCTCCCTTCTGTATCTGTGTCTTGTCTTTGTTTCTCTGTCACTCTTTATCTCTGCTACATCTGACTGTGCCACTAAAGAAAAGAAACTGAGAAAGCTAAGTTTCAGAAATTTCACCTAAGTTTGTGAAAGGAGTGCCATATTTGTTTAAAGTTAGCAAAATACCAAGAGGACTTGAAATAAATAGTTAGCTAAGCTCTTCTTGTATTAAGTAAACTGTAGCACAATGTAGACAAAAAAGTTACTTGTATTTTGTTTAAAGAAATGACTAAGTTATTTCTTTCTGTGGTTTTATTTACATTGGCATCTGTACTCATGAAGCAGAGAGAAATCAATACTGATGCTCACCTTGTGTTTTTCTTTTCATTCAGTCTGGCACTGCAGCCCATGGAATGGTGCTGCTGATGCTTAAGGTGACCCTTCTCTCTTCAGGGAGCCCAATCTAAAAAGTCCCTTAGACACTTTCCCAGAGGGCTACATCTTAACATGTTGGCAATCATAATGAACTATCATATATTATTTTATCCTGAAGTCTACTTAAAATACAGTGGAGGCAGACCAAATTTGTCTCCATCACCCTGAAACTGCCACACAATTTTAACTACCTTAAGTTTAGTTTATAGTTGGTATTTTTGAGAACTTCAAATATATATCCAGTTTACTGTCATATACTGGAGTAATCATTAAGATGACCTATATGTAGCATCCCTGCCTTTCTCACATATTCTTTCTTTCCCTTTGCATGACCTTATGATTAGGTTTTGCGAGTATAATAATGTGAAATCTAAGGATGTCCTTGACTGTGCTTATTTCTCTGTGGAGATGAGTACTGGTGAAGGTGTGGCTCCCCATTACTCTGGATACTTAAGGGACTGAGAATCAGAACTTCTGATTCATGTAGACATACAGGTAGTGAAAACCGCTCTGTGCTTCTTTTCAGCTACATAAACTGTGTGGTTGGGATCTCAGCATTACCTAGTCTATTCTGACACAGGCAGCAAAACAGGAAAATCGCTTTAATATGTCATATGGGTTTGAGCTGTTCAATCTAAAGATCTTAAATTTTACCCACATTGGATTTTCTATAGTATTATCCAACAGGATCTGTGTATCCTACAATGCTCACAACAGGATTTCGAAATTGGGAAGGAGCTTGGACAGGGAGCTCAGTGTGCAGGCGCAATGCTGCAGCACTGGACAGCCACAGCAGAGATTACTCCAGTCGTTTTTGACACATAAATGATTGGGTCTTTAGTGGCTCAGGACTTCCAGATAACTGGCAATTCTTACTGGGAGCTTTCCTTTGAAATAGCAGCAGGGGCTACTTATATGTCAATGTGAAAATAGAAAAAAGGGCAAGATTCCTCCCTAGGGCCTGATTTCCAAGCATAACTAAATAGGGAGCCATTGAGGCAGGAAAAGGTCACTGAGTCCTTTTGGCTGATGAAGAAATTAAGTTGCTTCATTTTAGATTAACATCCAGCTCTGACAAGCTAGAGGAGCTGTGCCCTGATAAATTATGGCTGACGCTGTGTGTGTCTTTTTTTTCCTTTCACACATTTCCCTTGTTTGT
>NW_022196905.1:126019402-126021664 GCF_008632895.1 Mastomys coucha | reverse complement strand
AGGTCTTTGTTATATGGAAAGAAAGCAACACAGGAAACAGGTTTGGTGTTGCTATTTGTAACTTGGCCACCATTTCCTTATGAAGTTCATAAGTACAGTTAGCCCATTCGATTAAATTATATTGAAAATCACCAAGAGGTCCTGAGCCCTCCCTGACTTCAGGGAGGGTATGTAGATAGGCGATAGAAGGTGAATTTGGCTTAAGTGAGTATTGTTATTATTGAGACAAGATCTCATGTAACTCAGGATGGGCCTGATCTCTGCATACAGTTAAGGATAATGTTGAACCCCTGTTTGTACACTTCAAGCTACCTAATACTGAAAGACCAGGTATGTGCCACTATCCCCTGTTTATGCTGTGGAACAAACCTGGACCATATGTTTTCCTAGAGGAAAGCACTCTACCAACTGAGCCACACCATTAGCCACTGTATAAGCAGTTTTCAAACCCCTTTCAGCTCGCCTTTAATATTTCAAAGTAATGTTTGCATTGTAGTGATTGATTCGTCCTTCCTTCCCCTGACTATCTGTATGGTTTGGTCTTTAGAGTGACCGTGGAGCCTTTCAGACCTGGCTACATGGTGTCACATTTCTATCATGTCTGCCTGAGTTGTGGTATTTATTTTTTTCCGTGGTTTTACTCTATACCCATGAGTATAAAGAACAGATTGTAAGCTGGATACTGCACGGAGGGAGTCCTTACACCATAAAGCTGAAGGCTTCACACAATTTTTGCAGAGCTGCAGGTAAGTTAGAATACTCATCCTGGCAATGGTCTGCTTCTTACCCTGGCTCCATATTCATCTGCATCCATAACCAGATTCCGAAGGTGTGGACTCAAGAAGGCATCAGCTGGTACATTGATGCTCTGTGACAAAGGCAGTCGGGAAGCAGCATTTGACAGCCTACCTGAACTTAGTGTGGGGACTTGGGTCGATTGTAAGGGTTGGCCAAGATCATGAGGTTGAGGAGACAGACCCTTATGTAGCTCTTATCCCTAGTCCCTGGCACCCTGGGAAGTTCTTGCCTGCCTTTGCTCTTTATTTAGTAATTTGTGCAGTGGCTATTTGTACAGACCTGCGGGCTTATTGGTGTACTCGCCAGATATAAATACTTACCTTGTGAAATGTGTCATAAGCATGCTCTGAATGAAGTAGACGGAATCCAGAATTTTTCTTCTTCACTCCTAATAATTTTATAGTTTGCGATTCCTTCATTTGACATTTTTTTCTGTAGGGTTTTTGTTGTCTCGAGACTGCTCTGCCATAGGACTTGGCAGCTCGAGAAAGCAGGACTGGAGAAATTGACTGTATTTTCCCCACACTGGTGTGTGTCTGGGCCTGTGAGGAGGACTGGGCTGTCTGGTTCTCAGGCTCTCAGACACCCAGGGCACTGCTGGATGCCATGGAAGAGCTGCGAATGAAGTGGGGAGAGCAGCTCAGGCTGATCCCAAGGAGTGAGCCCTTGGCTTGTTGGCGGTTGGCTTGAGCTTGGCTTGGCTTGGTGGCGGCCATGGCTGGGAGTGTAGAGAGGCCTTCTATGGGAGGTTAGGCTGCGGAGTCTATAGGCAAAGGCCTCCATGGCTCCCCACAACGGATCCCGATGAAAAGAGGCAGTCCATGGTTTTAAGACATTTATTGTCATGGCAGAAAGTGGATAAGTAAAACCATACATACCCCTCTTCTCAAGGCGGGCCTGAGGTTAAATACCTTTTGCAGGGAGAAATGTTTGGGAAGGAGAATTAATTGGCTAAGTCCTCTAGGCCTTTAGGTACCTCATTAAAATGGAGATCGTCTTGAGTCTGTGTGACCACTAGTTACATCCTCTATCTGTGGAGGGATTTGGGGTGTTGCCCTTATGTGACTGATGGCCACAAATCTATGTAGGGTTGTGGCCTCGTGCCAGGAGCCTGATGTCTGGGAATCAGGCTAAATGCCTACCATCCCTTTAGGGTCATCAGGCTTTCTAGCCTTAGCTCAACCAGGAACCAAGCTTCCTTTCCCGGTCCTACATTTTTCCATCTTTGTTTTTATTCTAACATCTTTTCCCTGTTTCTCCATTTATGTTTTGTTCTATTTTGTGAGAAAAGGCTTCTTAGTAATCATTCTGTAGTATATCCCGGCCTCAGACTTGAAGTATCCTCCTTTCTTGGCCACTTCCCCACATGCCCTGACTATAGATATGAGTGAGCCACCTTGTTCAACTAGTGGGTTTTATTGTTGTTGTTGTTGTTGTTGTAGTTGTTTTTTTTTTTTAAGTTTT
>NW_022196905.1:126010314-126019353 GCF_008632895.1 Mastomys coucha | reverse complement strand
CCAAGTGCTTCATTTACAGATTTGCCTTAGTTTTCTTGTCAGTGGTAAAACACCCTGAGAAATTACAAATTGGAGAGCAAGCGTTGTACCTAGTTTACTGTTCATCTGGTACAGGCCATCATAGCCAGGGACCCAAGGCAAAGACTTGAAGCACACAGTCACATCATATCTTCAGACAGAAGTCGAGAGATTGCATGCACTTGTCCCTATTGCTCAGCTAGCTTTCCTGACTTGTATACAAACCAAGGGGATGGAGCCACCCGCTATGGTCAGGTCCTCCCAGCTCGACTAATGTAATCAAGACAACCCTCTATAGCTTTGCCATAGGCCTTTCTACGTAGATAATCCTCCTTGAGACTCTGCCCAAGAAATTCTGGAATGTGTCAAATTAACAATTACAACTAACTCCCAGGTGTGGTAGTGCATGACTTTAATCCAAGGCAGAGACAGGTGCATCTCTGTGCATTTAAGGCCAGCTTAGTCTTCATAGCGCATTAAAGGCCAGCCAGAATTACGTAGTGCGACTGTCTCAAAACAAAATAAAACAACAACAAAACAAATTCCAGAAAACAAACAAACAACAGGAAAATCTAATTACAAGTAACCATCACTGAGCGGTTCTGTGGCTGTGCTCTTCATTCGTATCCACCCTCCCATCTCTTCCTTAGTGTATTGCCCATACCTTCTTTGTGTACCCCTGTATGTAAGGACATCAGTGTTGTATAAGTGCTAGTGACAGTTGCTGTTTAGGGTCCCGTTTTAGGAAGGGAAATCATCATACTTTGTAGTCATTCTTTGATACATGGTAAGTAGGAGACTAGCGCTTCTGGCCATGGGAAAGCACTGAGCTAAGCTGCTTGTTTGAAAGTACATTAGGCTCTCAGTGAGAGCTATGGGGGCGGACACTGTGGTTTGTGTATGGATTACCATCAATGATGTCATAGTTTTGGAGATTGGGTTGAGAAGAGATACGAACTCATGAGTAGGACAGAGTATGTTTGTTCATGGTTGTGCTTTGGGGGTGTGGAGGAAGTAGATGAAACTTTCACACGAATGTTTTTTAGAAGAGCTCATGCATTCACTGAAAATGTACTCGTTGGAAGAACTTGGTTCTCTTGCAGTGTGGCACAATAGTGGGTGAAATATGGACCCCATTGGCTTGCAATGATGTGTTGCTGTGATGCCAAGCATACCGATAGGTAACTAATCTACCTTTAATTGAAAACCTGCTTTCCTAAATTCTGAGGTAACAATTTACTGGAATTTTGAGGACTAGCTCGGACTGAGAAAAATAAATCCTGTCTCCTTAAATTCACATCTTCTTAAAGTCAATTCTTGCAGCAGAGGAGAGTTGGAAAGATCTTTAGCCTTGTGTTTGGGTGTAAAATTCACTTAATTCAAGGTCACTTCTAACTCTCCTCTGTCTGTGAGGAGCCACCTGATCGAATGACGCCAGCAAAATTGGTGTGGCTTCATTTAATTGCCTTTGTCCTACATTGCCCATCTTGACATTTGAAGGTCATTCTGTTAATTAGACCTCCTTGTGACCCATTGGAAGGTGAGATGGGGTATAAACATCACCATAGTGATGAACTATAGTTTTTAATTCTGTAGCTTGCTAACTTGATTGGCCTTCCAATGGATAAACTGATGTCATGACTGCTCTGTGGTATAGTTAAGGGAAGGTTTTTGTTGCAGATATGAGAACAAGCAGAGGCATCCTGAGTAATCCAAAACAGAGACAGAAAGTAGTAGACGGGGTAAGGACAAGGTTATCTGCAAGAGAGGGAAGAATATCAGGAGGTAGGGAGATAGAGAGTAGAGAATGCTTAGTGAGATTAGAAGGAATCTGAGCACAGAGAAAATAGTGAGGTTGTAAGAAGAAGGGCTTGCTGGGGGAGGGAAGCCTGTGAGCTAAAGGGAGTATAGAGTAGAGGAAGCTGTCAGAAGGGTAGGGTGGACTTGAAGTGCGTATCAGGTACTTGCTAGACTGATGGCTCTTTTGATCCACTGATAAGCAGGGCTGCTAGCTACAGGTAAGGGAAATGACTACTTCTGGCAGATCGGAACCAGGTTCACCAGTTTCTGAGGAAGCCTGGCTTCTATGTAATCCCCAGAAATCCTCCTGTAATTCAGGTAGAGTTCATGTATGGATATTTGGACTACCTTTTAGAGTTTTGGAAACTGGGGTTTGCTTTAGATCTAACCACCACCCTTCTCAACTTGTATTATTTGGGGATGTTCTCTGTGCAGTTACTGTCCAGAAATTTTATTTTCTTCTTTGTCTGTTTCTTTACCTTTTGCTGTAATAATGTACCCTGACAGAAAGCAACTTAAGGGAGAAATGGGTCGTTTTAGCAGACAGCTTCAAGATTTGTCCGCCAGCCATGATGAGTATTTCAAGGGTTGCGGAGTTCAAAGCAGCTGGCCATAGCACATTCCCAGTCAGAAAAAGAGAGATGAATGCTGCTGCTGCTTAAGGCTCTGTCTGCACTTGGATGGTTCAGGATCACAGCTGGGGAAGTTCGCTTCCACCGTAGGTGAATATTTCCACTTCAGTTAATGCAGTCAAGGTAATTGGAGACAGGGATCTTCCAGTGAAGTTCAGATTCTGTCAGGTTGACAGCCCAAACCACCATACCCCCCACCCCACACACACATTTGTGTCTAAAAGAAAGTATTGTATTAATGTAATAAACAGCTCAGGTGCAGTAAGAAAGTAACCCTAAAAAGGGAACATAACACAATGAGAGCATTAGGAGATCCTATTTAGATACTGTTGCTTGTGTCAGACTAAACCTAAGGGCTAAGCTCATCTCTCTCTCAAGTGTAAAATAGCTTACACAGCCAAACACTCCAGAGAAACAGGACGGGATCCTTTGTCCCAAGCTCCTGTTTTCACTCAGTGCTTTTGAAGGCAGGGAAATGGATTACATTCAGAAATAAAACTAGCTTAGTCATAAATAACTGAAGAAAAATTTCCATTCTTTGTTGTGTGTTCTGTTTTTCTGTGTGGTATTTGGTTCACTGTTCAAGTGAATGCATTTTTAAAAATAGTCTTTATTCATTTGTGTGCATGTGTATACAAGACATGATCTCAGCTAATGAAGCCAGATTGGAAAAGCCAAAATCATGCTGTGAGTATAGAGTTTGGAGGACAACTTGGGAAAAATCAGTTCTCTCCTGTTATGTGGGTTCTGGGGACTGAACCCGTATTGTTAGGCTTCACCCAGCTGGCTCTTCTTATTAGCCCTCAAGTGCATGTGTCTTGTTGCAATAGAATGTTGGAAGGTGTTTCAGTCTAGAAAAGTCTACTTGGTACAAGGCTCTCCTCTGGAAAAATGTTCAAGAGATTCCAGTCAAAGTGGCATATTCCCCATCCCCTGGCAAGCTGGTTTAGTGTTAATGTGGCATCTTTTCTCATCAGGGAGGCACTAAATAGTTGCTATTTAGTTGGTAGTAGGAAACCCAGGTATAATATTTCCTTTATTTGTCAACTGAGTTAATATCCACCTGTTGTAGTAGAAGCTTTGTAGCAATCAAATAGCATTGTCTCAAGCATGGAGAGGTAAAACAGGGCTCTCAAGAGAAACAGAACAAAGGGAGTTCATTATATTGGCTTACCTATTAGGGGCTAGGTAGTACAACCATGGCCTCCTGCATCCTGGAGAGCTGAGAATTCAGTCTGTGAGGCGACAAGCTCCCAAAGTCCCATCTGATGCTGAAGGCTAGAAGGGATTCTGGAGAGCCAGGTCTTCAGTCTGTGCGGAGTGTTGAAGAAGCTGGATTCAGATGCCACACACTCACCAGCAAGAAGCTAAGGCTTGCTCATACCCTACTTTTTCCTTAGACCTCTTTGTATTTGAGCCATTCCTGGGAGGGCTTTCCCTCCTGGAAATACCCTCACAGAAAACTCACCCAAAGGCTCATCTCTTAGCTGATTCATTATCCAATCAAGATTAACCCTCACAACCCCCTTAGTCTTTATACAGTTAGCTAACAAACATACCACTTAGTCTCCTCGCTGTGGCTGGAAAAGCTATATTTGCGTCCTTTGCCCCAGTGTCTAGGGCAATGGCTAAGCAGGGTTAGTATTAAAAGGCCACACTTTCCTCTGAACCTTCTGCAATGTCAATTAAGTGGGTAGAAGCTTAATGATGTGTGGAGAGTTTGAATTGTTTCAAGTCCAGAGCCAAATTGTCTTGTGGACATCGTTAGTCCTTTTAACAATCATTTGCTGCCTTCCTCTCTACCTGACCTAACATCTTGGTAAACGTTAGGTGAATCCTTTGCATTGTAGCGATGGAACCTATGTTCCCAACCAACCAAAAGACAAGGAAGGCCATCAGATAGCACCTGAGACTGATAACAGCTTTCCCTGCCTTGCTATAATCTGCCTGCCTAATGTTCCCACCACTGCATTTGCAAAGTGCTTTGATTTATGATTTTCTTTGTTCCATTGCTATAAAAATTTCCACCAGACTTTTACCACATTGGGAACATAGTATTTGGGGTCACCTAACTCCAAGCACATGTTGACTCATGATTGGTTCCAGAGTAAGCTCTTATCCCTTTGAGATGAGAGCTGTGCTTTTCCATGGACAATATCAGTAGGAAGCAGTGAGCATCCCCTCCTCACCGATGGAGGCAGTGTGCTGTGTACACATGCCCCGCTTTTCAGTCTCACAGAAATTCCACGAAGGCTAAGAGCTGTCATTATCTCTGCTTTTACAGATCGAAAAAAAGATGAGGTTAAGTAATTGCACAGAATCTTGCCGCAGTTAAGTGGCTGAGCTGGAATTTAAAAGCAGGTATATCTGAATTCTAAGCTCTCATTTGTAACCACTCTGTATAAGCACCATATAATAACTTCCTCAATCGATGACACCGTCCTCTCCTCATATCCTTTTATAAGGACAATAAAAGAGAATTAGCTGAGACGACACAACTCATGTTGTGAGTGGATTGTCTTTTTGATTCACAGTTCCCACTGAGAAATAATATACATCAGACTTTGAATAACACACCCCACAAAATGAGATTTCATTCTTGAGTGAATTATCCATATCTGCCTTTAAGAAAAATTGGTAGAGCGTTTCACTAGTCACAGCTCACAGAAGTGTCTGTATTCTGGCTCTGAGATTTATTCTGTAAGTACTCCTTTTTCTCCGTGGCTAATGGTCATTTTCTTTTCCTTTTAGCTGAGTGTTTTAGCTCTGCAGAGCTGTTTCGTTAGAATTCTGTCTCCCTGTCTGTAGTTGTTCAAAATTCAGATCTTCAAGTTGGGCTTATGTCTGTATTTCTAGCACTTGATGCCAGATCCAACACGACTTGCCTTCAGATTGAGTTATTTGGTTCGCACTGAGAGAAACGTCTCATCAGCAGTGAAGGCAGATCTCAAGGAGTGAAGGAAATTGCAGACAAGAGCTTGAGAGATGGCTCAGCCCTGAAGAGCAGTTGCTGCTCTTGCAGGGGGCATGAGTTCATCTCTCATCACCCATGTCATCACCATATAACCACCAGAGATGTGGCACGTAATCACCCTACACACACACACACACACACACACACACACACACACACACACACACGAAAATATTAAAACAAAACAAAACAAAACCCTGCAAATATGTTAAGTAAAGAAACTAAGAAGAAAGATAGACAGGAACATTGTCCAGGGAATATTTTCTAGATGGCAGTGGACTGAAAGCAGATGTCTGTGTAATCATTTTCTTTAAAAGTCAGCAGTATTCTGGGCTTAATATTGTAGGCAGTCGACACTGGTAGCATTAGTCAAGGATGTCTAATGTTTCCTTCTATTGTACCTAACTTTGTCATTTAGTCACCAGCACTATTTGATGTTTGCAGGTGACATTCAGAGGACAGTGAGATGATAATTGAGATGGACTCACATTAGTTCCCCAGTCTGTAGACTGAGGTGGTTTGAGAGAATGACCAGGAATTCATAGCTGACTGGTCAGAGAGGGGGCTATGAAAAGCCCTTTTCCTTGTCCTTAAAAAAGAACTCATATGCATACATGAACTGTATGTAATGAGTTTCATTCTGTAATGTGTTTGCTCATAGTCACTCTTGTTACCCTGTCTTCTTCCCCTCCCGTTCCTGCTGATTCATCTTTTTGACTACCACCCCCTCCTTTCCGTTTTCTCCTGTTCTTTGTTTTTGTGACCCAATGAGTTTCCTTGTGGTTGCTGACAGGAGCTTGTGGGATGGGCACACAGGGAGCCTACAAGTGCCTGCATGGAGGAAGACAATCTTTTCCCTCTCTAGCAACCATCAATAGTCTGTAGGTCCTGGGGAAGGGGGCCGGGGTTTGTGAGTCCTCTGCCCTAGCAGCCATTAACCTTACATAGATCTTCAGGGAGGGACAGGACCTTGAGAGTCTCTGCTCCCAGCAACCATTGAGTGTATTAGATCTTTAGGGAGGGGTGGGTCTTGTGATCCCCTTCCTCTGCCTACATTTTTCAGTTATGCCTGTCACAGGCTTTCTTCATACACGACGCCACACAGTTTGAAGAGAAAATCGAACATTCAACAAAACTATTCATTTTTGAAGAGTTCACACATGGCACAGACAAATATACGTTTACTTGGCCATATGTACTCTGTGTTGTAGAACTAGAATATTTGGGAGGGACCAGTCTAGCAATGCTTGAAAACATGAAGTGCTAGAAAGTTTCATAATCTTTGGAAGACTTCTAAAGAGAGACACTTGTTCCTGTCCCTTCAACTACCAGACTAACATTGGTTCCTAAGGAATTTGAACTTTCCTAGGTGTCTTAGGCTGATCAACGGGGAATGCTGACACCTAGTAATAACCAATGCTAACTTAATAACCAGTCCTAACATAATAAGCCTAGTACTCTTCCTAGGAAGAGATTTCACACAGTTCTGATAACCTGTTATACAACCTTGTAGAGAAAGACTAGAACTAAGATAACGAAGGTACAGTAATGGGTGGGACCTCTGGTCCTTCGTTTCAACTTAAACCTTATGTCAGAATCTTGAAGATGGGCCGGGGTCAGGTGAGCCCCTTTATTTTTTCCTCTTCCCAATGTGATCATTATCAACAAATCCCTTCTTTTCTGCTTTCATTATTAATTGTTTTTTTAGTTTGCCTGTTGGAGACTGGTAGCCCACTTTCTGACTCTTAACAATGTTACTATCAATTTAGCTTCTAAATAAAAGTTTAATACTTTCACAGTTTGTTACAAAACCAGACCAAAGGAATGAAGCATTCGGTCACATAAAAGCACAGGGAAAATGCTTTGCCAGCGATTTCTCCCACTTTATACTTTCTTCTTCTAGAGCTAGCATTTTAGGTGGCAGGATGTGAATCTCACATGAGATTGATCAAAACCAAGTTTAGCTTGTCCTATTATGTAAATCAGAGATTTGTGGTTGAGTGCAATTGATTTTGCCCAGACTAAATTACAGTCCTTAATCACTGTAACCTTTAAACATCACAGTTCTGGGCCACAGCTGCAGGCCTGAGTGGGGTTCCTCGGAGCTCATGCTGTCCTTTCACAGGAGCCAGTGTCCGAGCCGTGTGAAAACAAGAATTCTCATGTATAGACCTCAGAATCGGTTGCTTGCCCTTCAGGGATCTTAGAGAGCAGCTCCCACAGGACTGAGAGACTTCAGGGGACTTTTCACCTCAAGAAGGCTTTCTGCACACAAACAAGCATTTTCAGTGATTTTTCTCTGCATAATAATTGGCATCACTGCAAAATGATCACAGGGAAAAAAATCTTTAGATTTTAAAATTGGAAACCTAACTTTATTGTTGTAGCCTTTTCATTTTAGAGTGCCTGCACTTGTGCGCGCGCGCGCGCGCGTGTGTGTGTGTGTGTGTGTGTGTGTGTGTGTGTGTGTGTGTGTGTGTGTTTAAAAGGGATCCCTTTTTAACCTATCTGGAAGGGTAGGGTGGTTGAGTTGAAGAGCAATTAAGGAATAAAGAGGTTAATCAGAATAACCAAAATTTCAGAATTTATTTGCCAAGAACCAAGTAGGAAAGTTATGGAAATAAATGGTGGTGGTGATGGTGGTGTTGGTGGGCGGCTGCAGCAGTGGTGGCCGTAGTAGGTGATTCTGGCAGTGGGTGGGTACATGTCTGTCAGAGGAAGACGTTCACTTAGGTTCCTTAGCCTCTGTCTCTTTTGGTTTTCCAGAATCAATCCATCATTAAGGTTCCTGTAGACTCTTTATCCCAGTTTATTTGACATACCCCCCCAAATAGCTTTTATTTATTGTGTATGTACATGTAGCATGTGCATGACAGGATTCAATTCATTCCTTCGTCAATTGGGTCCCCGATTATTTCCTTCCACCATGTGTTTGGAATACTCCTGGGTTTGGAATTAGGTTTATTCTTGGCAGTAGATACCTTCACCCACTGAGCAATCCGACAGGCCCTCAAAATAGTTCAGTGATTATTCCAGGGCTCTCTTCAGAGTCTTTCCATGAAATTTATCCTTTAACTGTTTCCAGCCCTAATGATGGTCTTTATTTGTTTGAATGGTTCTAGAATCTCCCACAGTTGAAAAAATTCAGCCATATTCTAATCAATTAAGTGTAGCAAGGCCAGTCATCTTTAGAACCTGTCACCATTTGACCTTAAAAAGCAGACCTAACTTGGATTTAAGAAGCTTATCAGTTATCTAGTGATAATAGTTTTCTTATTTTGATGAGGAAACTGAGAGCCAAAGCAAAATGACTCGATCACAGCAGTGTGCTGTGGCCAGTCTGAGGCCAAAGACTAGGTCACCGTTGCTCTTCTGTAAGTCATCAGCTTTTCTATATGTAAAGGAATCTTGGGGTTCACAGTTCATAAAGTTCTTGCCTAGCATGCATGAAGCCTTGGGTTTCTTTGTCAGCACTCTATAAGACAGGTGTGATAATGAAAGTCTGCCATACTAGCACTGTGGAGGCAGATTAGAAATTCAGTCATCACCAGGCGGTGGTGGTGCATGCCTTTAATCCCAGCACTTGGGAGGCAGAGGCAGGCGGATTTCTGAGTT
>NW_022196905.1:125989497-126010230 GCF_008632895.1 Mastomys coucha | reverse complement strand
AAAAAAAAAAAAAGAAAGAAAGAAAGAAAAAAGAAAAAAAAGAAAAGAAATTCAGTCATCATCAAAGATGTATAATAGAATATACATAGCGTGTCTATACATATATATGAATATGTACGATTCTATCTTATGTCTCATATGTCTGGTTATTCACATCTCTAATCCTATCATTTAGGAGATAGAAATAGAAATGTCAGCAGTTCAAAGTCATCCTTGAGGACATACAGAATTTAAATTTAGCCTGGGGTACGTGGCACCCTGTCTTGAAAAGAAAAAAGACCTCAGATTCTCATTTCACTATTAGATTTCTTACAAATACAAATTGGTTCTCAAAAAACGCGATTCAGTATGTATCACATTCAAAGTTCATCTGTTCTGGTAAGTCATTTGTGGTAAGAGAAAATACCTTGCAATATATATTAGAAGTTTGTGATTGTATCCTCCTACCCTTATTTTATATTGGTTGGTCCAAGTCCATTCATAGAACCACAGTTGTCGTCGTAACTGAACTGACTCAAAGCTCTGGCTTGAGTTTAGAGCTCAGTTCCTGCTTTGTCTCCAGCTCTGTTCCACTAGTTGGATTATAGGCCACACGCTCTATACTAGCAAGCTCATAAGGTTGTTAAGCAGGTGGACTGGGTTGATAAAAATCAAGATATTGGAATCTTGAGGGGTTGTTTATTTGTGTTTCTTGGATGTTAGATAATATCACTCTTAACACAGGAAGAAAAAAAATGTGCCTTGTTTCATATAGCTTGTAGAGGATGCTAACTCTCCTTAGTTTCTCTTGATCATTTGTGAATATATTGTGGCTAGTAAAACAATGCCATCGGCTCAATTAATTTTAAAGAAAATATTTATTTTCATGATACAAGGTTGAATGAATGTTTTCATATGGTGAGAGCTTTTTTTTTCTGTTTTTGTTTGTTTGTTTGTTTTTGTTTTTGGATTTTCGAGACAGGGTTTCTCTGTGGATCCCTGGCTGTCCTGAAACTCACTCTGTAGACCACGCTAGCCTCAAACTCAGAAATCCACCTGCCTCTGCCTCCCAAGTGCTGGGATTAAACGTGTGTGGCAACCACCTCCTGACAAGGTGACAGCTTTTTTTTTTTTTTTTATTGGCAGAGTCACCAGGAGCCCCAGAAAGGACATAACATGTCTAGGGCATTGTATGCTAAAAGAGGCATTGTGGCCTTTGGTCTTTCTCCTGATTATTCTTTTCACCTTAGCTAATCCTGGTCACCTCCAAGAGCTAGTCTCTGAACTTCCTTATTAGATCTACCTTTATCTTCTTAATACTTTATAATGTGTATTAAAGTCTGTACATGTTTTCAAACCCCACACTTCTTCCCCAAAGACATTACCTGTCAGCAGAGTATCATCTTGCCTCCAATATTCGTCTCTCTTCTCCCACCGTTTGGTTAAAAATTGGACTAGAAGCGCATCAGTCTGGGAATATCCAAGACAGTTTGAAGGGAATGGAAAGGAAAGTATGAATGAACCCTGACTACAAAGCAGCCCTTGCCACAAGTATTTACTGAATAGCTGGGTCTGGGGAGATGGCACAGTTGGTAAAATTGCTTGCCTTATGAATCATTTCCTTAGCACCCATAGGAAAAGCCAGGCATGATGGTATGCCTCTAGAAAAGGGGCTTCCTGGCCAGCTCTCCTCACTTACTCAGTGAACTCCAGGCCAGTAAGGTGTCACAAACACAAACATATAAAAACACACAAAGTTCTTAGTATTCTGTGATGCCACAGAGACCTCTGACAGCTTCCTGCTGCCTCCTCATACCTGTCTCTGTTCAATAGTCAATGTTCCTAGTTTGTTGCATAAGGAGGTAGGTTTGTTGGTTGAACAAGGCTCTAGTTAAAGAATCTAAAGGCATCCTTATCTTTTATATACAAGTAGCTTTATTGCCCCTTCTCCTTGTAGCCATTGCTGCCATCCAGACTATCATCATTGTGGTAATACAGTGTGCCAAGGAATTTCCCTGACTCCTATGTTTTCCTAAATAAACCTCTCTTTATGAAAGGTTTATTTGTATTTTAATACATATGCGGGTGTGTGTTTGTGAGTGTTTGCCATGTTCATGGGGATGCCTTGGTGCCTGAGTTCCGGGCAGTTCTGAGTCACCCAGTATGGGTGCTGAGACACCCAGTATGGGTGCTGAGGCAAAACTTGAGCTTCTCTGCAAGAGTAGTATGCTCTCTTCACCTCTCAGCCTCTAAACCTCTTTTTATTACCAAGATGTTGTCCTTATCAGGATAAGTCTGCCCATTACACCTGATCTTAACCAGGATTTAGGATTTAAGAAGTGTGATGCCAGACTAGAGATCATCACAGGAGAAGATCCCATTTCTGGGTCACTTGAAGAGCCTTTGCTAATTCACCATGGACCACCCTGAATCCACAACCTCAGAAACTCTTCTCTGGGAGTTTCTTAGGCTGAAGCATCAAGATAGCAAGCTGGATACACTACGTATGGAAAGGGCAAAGGTACATGAAGGGGGAGATCAGAAATCCACAGAGCCATGTTGCCTGCGTATGAGGGCTATCTAGCAACTCCTTGCTGTGTCCCTGGTACTTGTATTTTTAGATCACTGCCTTCTAATGGTATTTAATTCTTAGCATTTTTCCAAATCTGCTTGTTGATTTACAAAGATGACACAAATTTGCACTTGATGTTCTGCCTACTTTAAATCTCCTTTAGGAGAGGGAACAATGTAGATTCAAATACATAGGTTTATCTCTCTGACCTTTAGCTAATTATTAGATTGAGATAAATGTGTGTGTAGGTGACAAATTGCCTTTAATAACATTTAATGCATCCCCTGACATTAATGTCTAGTTTAGCGTTCCAGTTCCATAGAGCAAGTAGCATGGACTTTTATCTTAATTTGACCTATTTAAAAGGTGTTTGCCACGAGAGTCAATTTTTGATTAACTTAATAGCATGTTTTACATGGAAAGCAATCAAATATTGATGTAAGAAGAGGAGAGTAGATGATATATTTCCATGTCTAATATAATTGGCAAAAACATCGGCCGAAGGGAAACTTTCTAGTAGGTAAAACAGAATGGGTTTTACATTCATTACTTTGCAAGTCACTGCAGCTGAGTACCTGAGAAATAACTCAAGGGAATAGGGTGTTTTGACTGATGACATGTGGATAACACTCCATTATGGTGCTGAAGCTGCATGCATATTTTCTCTGCTTCCCCGCCTGGGACCAGGTTGCTGAGGTACAGTGATCCTCCTGCCTTCACTCTCACCTGTAGATGGTACATGATTCTGTGGAGCTAGAGAGTGCAGGATCTTTAGGACAGGCAAACAAATAGAAACCTGAAGTTTCTTAAGTCTTTGAACTAACCACCTACATGACATGGATGAAATCTTTCAGTAAAGTCAAGTTTACTAGCTGCACATACCATGTGTCTGTTTTTGAGACATGGTCACATGTTGCCCAGGCTGGCCACAAGCATACTTTATAGCTTCTCTTCTAGTGCTGAGGTTACTGGTGGGAGGAGAGAATTCCATATCTAGTTGGTGCAGGGCTGAATCTTGAATCGGTAGCTTCTTGCATGCTAGTCAAGTGCTCTACCAACTGTGCCAACATCCCCTGCCCACATTACCCCTGCTTGTGAATATCTTCATAGGCAGAGATTTTCATGTTTGATTAAATTAATATTGACTATAGCCTTGCCCACTTAACACACAAAGTTAACCTGCATAGTATATATCTCTTCCTCACTGTGTCTGTGTCTCTCACACAAATAAGTTTATGAGACATCATTACTGTTAATGAACTTCAGGTACTAGGACAATAGTCTGTTATAATAGGATACACTGTGTTGTGGGTATTAAATATTAAATCCTATCAACAGCTTTGAGGATCAGACAGAATTATGTTTAATTTCATGAATGAGAAAACTGAGTCTCAAAGAGGTGCTGGCTGTTTAGTTCAGATCCATCCCCAGCTGGTCATGGTGGTATACAGTGGCAGTGAAGCGGTGGGGTGGGTGTTTCATGAACTTTTCAGGGGGCAAACCAGCATATGTCCTTCCATTCCTAGATGGGGCACTAATGATAGAGCACAGTCTAACTTGATTAATCAGTATGTTTATTGGGCTTACAGAGCCTGGGTAATCTCAAATCAGCCTATCACCAAAATGCCTCACTTCTATGTGGATGATGTCTCTTCCAGAGATGCACTTCCCTTTCCAATCAACCTTCCATTCTCTGTATATTCTAGTAACTCCCAATGTTGAGGCAACATTAGCTGGGGTTTGACACAAAGTAGAGTTTCCTGGGAACAAGAATTTTCTTTATCAGATGGGCATGTGGGTTTGTCTATGGGATGGTTCCTTGATTGATGTATAATGTGGGTGGATAGCATAATCCCCTGAGCAGGTGTTCAGTCCAATGTTATATAATAAAGCAAGCAAAGTAACTGTACCAGTGATTCAGTGCTTAAGAGCTCTTGCTGATCTTTCTATCACCATCCGTGTGGTGGCTCACAACTAACTGACTGTGACTTATGTCCAAGGGGTTCCCCTGCCCTCTTCAGGTGTCTAAGAGCATCAAGCTTGCAGGTGGTACACAGACATACATGCAGACAAAACATCCATACACATAAAATAAACGAGACTGCTACTACTACTAATAATAGTAAGAATAAGAAGAAGTTGACCAAGCGAGTAAACAGTCTTTCCCCTGGAACTTGATGAAATGAGATAAAAAAAACCTCCCTCCCCGAGTTGCTTTTGTTCAGTGTTTTATCATAACAATAAAAAACAAACTGAAACAGACCAAAAGGAGTGGCTAGCATCTAAGGTAAGATTGTAGTGATCCTCTCTCCTGATTTCTATGAAGGAACAATGGCATGTCTGATCCTTTTTAATTTTTTTTTTTTTAGAGAGAGAGAGAGAGAGAGAGAGAGAGAGAGTGTGTGCACACAAGAGAGTGTTACAGATAACCTGTGGAGGTAGCAGAGACTCCCTTGAGTTGGAATTGCAGGTGGGACTGTGAGCTCCCCTACTGGGATTCAAACCTGAGTCCTCTTCAAGAGTAATAAGTGCTTTGTGGTTAAGAGCACAGCCATCCCTCTAGCCCCAACAGGCCTCTTTTGAAGTTTTCTGGCAGTTAGTCACATCTGCTCTGATGATGGTAGTAGCGGCTCTTAGGCTTAGAGATCTGTGTCTTATTTCTGAGAATGAAGTTGAGGATCATCCTTGTCTGCATAGTGAGTTCAAGGCCAGCCTGAGCTATATAAACCCCTGTCACAAGAAACTGGGGAAAGAAAGATTGAAGCCCTGATCTCTTGTCTTGTGTTTCCTCTTTCTCTGTCTCCACCTGTTGCTCCAGTGTATCACTGGTCATTTCATAATTGGGTGTACTGCTGGGGTTCACTTGGATCAAAAGAATAGTCAGTCTTGCCCCCTTTCCCTGCTCTCCTTCCCCTTTTATTTTCTTCCTCTTCTCGTCTCCCCTCCCTTTCCTTTCTCCTTCCCCCTCTTCTTGTTCACTTTTCCTCACCCCCTCCCCTCTCTCTTTTCCTCATCCCTCCTCTCCCCTCAACTACTCACCCCTTCCTTCTCCCAGGAAGCTGATCCAGCAATCTGAGTTTAGTATTAGATAAGGGAAATATAGGATGTAGCAGTCTCTGCCAGGCCAAGAAAACAGTGTGCAGGGTAGAGGGTGTGGAGTGCCTCCCCCCAATGCTCTCTGTCCTCTCTCCCTCACTGATGGATTGCTTCCCTGTCAGCTGCCAAACCCTTAACGTGCTGGCTCGGCTTGCAGAGGATCAGTCACAGCGGACAGGCCCTACAGCTGCAGGTGTGGTACACAAGGCTCTGGGTTGTGCCTAGGACATCTTTTATCTGCAGCCAGTTGCCTCTGCAGGGGAACACCCTCCTTACAAAGTGGTGAGTATAGCCTCAGAGGCAGACACGGATTCTGACGCTTTCCTTTCTTTGGAGCTTCCATGAGTTGCCTTCCACATCCTTTGCCCGGTCTTAGTCACAGCCAGTAACCAGTGCTTGGCCATTGGCACTGTGAAATAGAACTGGGCAGAGAGGCTCTGGGGCTGCTTGTGAGCCTCTGTGGCCTTGGCTCCTAACAGTATGGGATGCAGTCTGGCCTTGCAGAAGGATGTTAAACAGTATACTCAGAGGAAGGGCTTGTCAGTGCTTCCAATGCCTAATTGGAGATCTAGCTAGGCAATTTTCTTCAGCTTGGCATGGAACATTCTGGCTGTTTGTAGATGGTGCTTGATTTATACCATGCCAACTTGGTTTTTGGCAGGTCCTCTTTAGTGGGTTTATTCTAGAGTTGGAAACACATCCTAGCTTCATGAGTGTGTGGCACTTTGAGGAGCTTTTATAGCTAGGAGGTGATAGATGGCATTATTAAGGAAGTAGACATTAACACGAGGTCCTCTTTTAATATATGTTAATAGACATTCAGATTTGTTCTACTTTATTTTGGGGTTAAGGGAGGAAAGAAACCACAGGAGACAGGGAGGGAGTTGGATAGCTGAAGCTCTCTTAGATGCCAAGAAGTTGGCTTGTTTAAACTTCTGCCATCGTCCTCCTAGTTTCTATGGTAGTTTCATTATGGTGCTGTGATAAAACACTCACTGACCAACAGCAGCTTGGGAGGGAAGCTTATTTGGTTTACACTTCCAGGTCACAGTTGCATCAGCAAGGTAGGTCAGGACAAGAACTCAAGGCAGGAACCTGGAGTTAGAGACTCCAGAGGGATGTTGCTTCCTGGCTCTCTCCTGGGTTGGTGTTTACTTAGCTTTCTTACATAGACTAGGACCACCTGCCTAGGAAGATATCACATACAGCGAGCCCCCTGAATCAGTTAGTAACCCAGGAGATCCCCTGCAGCCACAGGTCTGATCAGTAGGCTCTTCAAGGAGGCTTTCTTTCATAGGACAGCAGCTTTATTATTTTGACAGGACCAGTAAGAACAACTCATGTTCGTGGGTATGTCTTCTTTGAAACAAGATTCTTATATGTTGTTTTGTTTTGTTTTGTTTTTCCAAAATTATCTTCTATTGTCTTTTGTTGTTTTATTTTGGCCAGATTATCCTTGTGGTTTAACCAGTGTTAGTATCTCTTACTGGTCATAATTTTTAACACCTTTCTTAGCACTCTTCCTGTCTCACTTTCCATGTTTCTCAAGTCTTACTACCTCCTAGTCCTCAATCAGGTCCTGTGTTACTGGTTCTCAAGTGTGGATGCTAGACTCCATTGTACTCTGTGCGCAGTCAGCTTGTAGTCACCTAAGACCGTGATAATCGATTTCTTTAACAATCTAAGATGCTGGGTAAAAACAGAAGGTAGACGTTAGATTTGGATATCCAGTGTGGAAAGAGGATGTGTTTTTTAATGAATCTGTTACTGCTAATTGTGAGACTAAGAAATAATGTAGAGTGTATAGAGAGTATATTGCCCTATTGTTTGAAACAAGATAGTCATTAGCCAAATAACCAAGACACTCTAACCTTTTTTTTTTTTTTTTTACATAATCCAAGCACTGTAAACCTCAAAGGTATATGGGAAATGAAGTTCTTTCTCATGTTTGCTGTTTTAAATTTGAGGATGTAAGACACACTCTAATTGCTTTCACAGATGTTTGCTTTTAATAATAAAATAGCTATTTAGAGGTCATCGAGGCCTCTTGCAGTGTGGAAGCAAGGCTGTCGTGTTATCAGTCCCTTTGGGCTTGCCCTAGATCTGTTGCTAAGTCTGTTCTTCTCCTCTCTCTCCAGAGCCCATCCTCCCATAGGGCTTGAGCATTCTCTCCTTCTCCATGATTCCTTTCCTCCTTCCCGGCTATCCTGGTCATCAATACAACTTCATTTTCTTTCTCTTCTAGCTTCATTGCTCTCCATCCTAGTTTTTTTAAGTTCACTCTCTGCTTCAGTGTTTGCATATTCATTATGTGAGCCTCTTAAACTTCTTCTTCTGTATCCTTATTGATCACCAGATTACCCTAATGGTATCATAATTTATGTTTTTATTTGTGTGTACGCGCACATGTATGTGTTTGTATGTGTACACTTACATACCACATGTATGTAGGTACTCAAGGAGACCAGAAGAGGATGTCATATCCCTTGTGGTCTGGGAATCGATCTCAGATCCTCTTCAAGAGTAGTGCAAGCCCGTAACCACTGAGCCATATTCCCAGTTCCTAAACTGCTCTTTTAATACATGTTCATACTCTTATAATTTCAATCTGTCACTTCATTGTGGAAGAGTCTAGTTCTCAGTTTACTTGAAATTCTTGTACATTCTTCAGGAAATTCTGCATAGCTGTCATTGCTGTGGATGTACATGCTGATCTGTTTTGTCTTGAGATCTTCAGTATTATGTCACCTACTCCCTCCCGCAGTTTTGCTGATCCGAGCCTTGTCCTTTGGCTAAATAGAATAAATTCATATCTATCTTCTGTGTAAAGCTCCCTCTGTGTGTATGTGCATAATAATATATAGCTGTATGGTCAGACATAGAGGTAGAGGTACAGTCGAGGGGAGGGATGGAGATTGTGCTGAATCTGCAGCCTTGTTTCATCCGTGTAATTTTAGACATTTAAAAAGAAGGTCCTCCCATGTTTTATTTCCTTATCTTTCATCTTTGTGAGTTTCCAAAAAAGGGGGACTGACTCCCTATATAGCCCTGGCTAGCTTTACTCTCTCTCTTCTCTCCTCTGCTTCAGCTGTCCTGATGCTGACATGACAAGTCTGTACCACCATATTATACTCAAGGAAATGTTGTCCCTTATGTTTGTGAGTACTTGGAACATGTTTGCAGTATGATGCTGATTTGTTTTGTCTTGAGCGTGTACACTGTAAAAAATCGTTCTTATTTTAGGGTCACCTGCCTTAACCTGCTGTTTGCTTTACAGATGTTCTTATGAATCTGACTCATTCTCTCTCTCTTTTTTTTCTATGAATAAAGAGGTTGGTTTTTATTTAGATTTAGGAATTGTAGGAGCTCAGTAAACACTTGTTGGGTTAGGTCATATCCTAAAGATGTCTCAGCTGAAATACCATAGGAACCTCCATATGCTCTGTGAGTGTGCATATTAAAAGTGTAGTCTAATTCTTAAAATACAGCTTTGTGCCTTAAAGATGAAAAATTGAGACTATTTTTTGGATGTTAATTGTGAATACTTGGGTTCAAGCATACTATATTGGTGATGGTGACAGAAAAGAAAACAAAATACACATAAGGAGCTGAGTAGCTTATTCAGTGGATAAAATGCTTTCTTTGAAAAAAAGAGGACCTGAGTTCTCTACCTAGCAACCACATAAAAGCTATTCATGGCTGTGTGCCTGTGACACCAGTGATGGGGAATCAGAGACAGGGGTCTTGTTGGCTTGCTAATCTAGGTAAAATCAGCTAGCTCCAGGTTTATTGAGAGACTCTGTTTCAAAAGAATAATGAGATTCATAGAAGATGTACAAGAACACCAACCTCTGGCCACCCTGCACATTTGCGTGAGAGTATGTGAATGGACAAGTACATACACATGTGTACTTTCTCAAACATACACATATTTTAATAGGTAAGTGCACACACACACACACATGCATGCCCGGGTGAGCTCACACACATGCACATACACACAACACATACACAAGGCATACATGCATGCACAACACACAAACACACATGTACACATATATACATGAATACATACATGCACATGAAGACACACACTTTTGTCACTATACAGTGCTCAGGAGTGCAAGATAGGCATCCAATTTCTTTAATCCATAGTTCAATATGAATGCTGTAGGACTAAACTAAACTCAACACTCACCCTTTTGTGAGAGGCCAGGCTAGTCATTGTTTGTTTCTCAGTATCAACTCCACCCTTCTCATGAAGACAAGGGCATGAGATGAGTTGTTTTCTTCAGGTGAGAAGCTTTCTTATGCTCAACTGAGCAGCCTCAAGAGTCATTCAAAAGCCTTGTTTTATACCAGAACCCTGAGATGATCACCCCTTCCCACTGTGTTCTTGTATGGTATTTATGTTATAAGAATACTAATTTTAGACAAGTGTGAACAGTACTCAGAAATCCTACACCTACAAGTAAGACATATAAAAGATAAGAGCTTAAAAATAGATTATTCCAGGGCTCGGCGGCCCACACACTGTCATACTCCCTCTGTAATTGACTTAGTTTGAGGGTTCTCATTCACAGGGGAAGTGCCCTTGTCTACATGGCCATAAGTAGACTGTCTATGTAAGTAGACTGGCTACATAAGTAGACTGGCTGGTCACATCCTTTCAAACCCTGGCTGTTTCTTTGTGAGGTCACTGCACTGTGTGAGTAGAAGAATGTGACACACTTTGAGGCCAGTGAGAAAATGTGTCCTTATATGGGTTTTCTTAGATCAGATGATTCTTTCTCTGGAAGGGATAAAGTACCTGCAACCTAAAGCATTGTAACATGTGACCTATGTAATAATGAGGAAGGTCGGAGGTAGGTCCATCATTGCTCTCTCGTCCTTGCGAATAAACTATCAGTTGATCATGGCCTGATCCTATTCATTGACATATAGTCTGTGGGTACTACTACTGATGAAGTTTCCACAGTGATAACATGACTAGCAAGATCCTGCCCTTTGCAGGAAATCTTTGCTTACCTCTAATTCATATTTATATTAGCTAATTAATTAATTCATTGTATTAGTTAATTTCCTTTTTCTTTTCTTTTTTTTCTTCCGGGTTTTGCGAGACAGGGTTTCTCTGTATAGCCCTGGCTGTCCTGGAACTCACTCTGTAGCCCAGGCTGGCCTCGAACTCAGAAATCCACCTGCCTCTGCCTCCCAAGTGCTGGGATTAAAGGCATGCACCACCACTGCCTGACTACTTTTTCTTTTTTGTATGTATGTATGTATGCTTACCTATGTGTAAGTAGTTGCAGGTACACGTGTATGTTTTGGAGAGACCAGAGGGCAACCTTAGCTGACTTTCTTCTTCCTTGCTTTTTGAGACCAGGCTTCTCTGCACTTTGGCATTGGCTAATTTAGCTAGGCTAGTTGGCCAACCACCACCACCAGGGATCCTTCTCTTCCTGCCTCCCATTTCTGAGGTTATAAGAACACACTGACTGGTCTCCATTTTTTATTTTTCAAATTATGTACTGAGGATGAAACTGAAGTCTTCAATCTTGCACAGACTGAACCATCTTCTGACCCTAGGAAATACCGTTAGCCCAGCATTGTGACATAGAGCCCTCTAGTCTCCGTTTAGAAAGATCTGACAGCCCTTCGTTGTCTCAGCAGCTCGTACACTCCGAGGAGTTGTGGACTTTTTTATTGTCCTCATAACTGGCAGAGAGAGATCACACACGTGGGCCTTTCTGAGACAGCGTTCCTGCCCTCTACAGCCCAAGGCTATGGTAGAAATAGCCTTACTGTTCTTGTGCTCAGATCTTTTCCTACAGTATAAAACTGTTTCTACACTACACTGTAAAACACTACAGTGTAAAAGGTACAAAATGTATTTCTTTCACTTACTGAAAAATAGAAAAAGAGAAAAAAAGAAAGGCAGAAAGGAAGGAATAGATAAAGGCAATAAAGAATAAAAGACAGTAAGGAAGTAGATGGGGTTAGGTGGGCTTGGGTGCAACAAGAAACCTTCAACATGGGATCGCCTGCTTCCTGTGCAGACTGTTCTCCATGGTTTTTGGTGCATTTCAGTCGACCTTCCACTTTATCATGGTTCAGTTTACACTGTATCAAATAAAATCTGACTGTTAATTCAATTAATGACTACACCCAAAGTTTGATGTTCGGTGAAAACAGGAAGGTAGTCTCCAGTCTATGGATGTCATGGCTAGAACTTTCAAGAGCAGTAAGCCAGAGTGAAGTGCAGAATGGCTTGTTAACTGGTTTTATTAGCTGTTGACCTTCCCTTCCAGCATAGCAGTGGCAGCTAGACAGAGCAGGGCACTAACATGCTGATTAGCATTTATCTAAAGATAGGCTGCTGCCTGTCCCACAGTAAATTAGTTCAATCAGACATAAAGAGCTTGAGAAACATTTTCTGCTTTATAAAAAGAATTAGATGTTAGAACAGTTCATCTGGCATCTCACAGAGAAGATGGATTGAGCCCTTGAACGTGCTCATTTGAGGAAGGTGCTTTGAGGATATGGAGTAATTGAACAGATTTTCCCACAAGATTGATCAGGGGCTCTGGGTTCCCTGCACAATTGAGCGATGCCCTAATTTTTGGCTTCTAATAAGAACTCCACATCTGCTCCTGCTTCTGTGGATTTCTTCAGCAGAACTGGAAATCTGTTTTATTAGTACCTAGTATGGCACCGTGGAAATCTAGGAAATAGAGATTATGATCTGATAGAAGATAAGAAATCCAGTAAGATTATCACGATCAAGGGAGTAACTGAAAACTGCATGAAACCACATGTCATGTTTTTGTATATACATTCTAGAACTCATCTTCTAGAACTGAAGCACATTTTCCCACACACCATTGCAGTCTTGAGGGGTCATTTTCCTAACCAAGGTACTGGTACCAACTCAGTTCTTCTCACAGTTGGTTATAATAGAAATAAGAACCATAAACCTTTCCGGTCATTTATAAACTTAAATTATGATTTAGATACTTTAAAGAGGCATAACTGTGCTTGTATTAGTGTATTTTATTAGGTGCACCAAAGTCCTATGAAGTATATACATAGAGCGCATAAAAATCTAACTGTCCTTAGTTATAAATTTGACCTTGGTGAAATGAGTAGTCTTCTGCGTGGCAAACATTACCTACACCATTAAGAGCTGCTATTTCTTTCCCTTACTATGTTTCAGTGAAGACATTTAGTTCAGTTATGCTGATGCACCCAAGTCTGAATGTTTTATACAAGCCTTTGATTGTTTTTAAACAATAAGGGGTCAGAAAGATGACTGAGTGATTAAGAGAGCATATTATTCTTGCAGAGTGTCTGAGTTCAGTGTTTAGCAACCATGTCGGGTGGCTCACAGCCGCCTCTAATTCCAGCTCCAGGGCATGTGATAGTCTCTTCTGGCTTCTGCAGACACACATGCACAGGGGTACGTGCATAGACATAATTAGCAATAAAAACACAAATACACATACTTCCAGTAAGAGTCTGGAGTAGACATTCAGGTCTTTTCCAGAACTGCTATGGGATAGAGGCCTTAAAGCCTGCCTCCTAGAAGTCCCTCTGAGTAGTCGGAATGACAACCTGTGGCAATGAGGGGCTGGAACCACAGCAGGGCCCCTTACTTTACTGGAAGGTAAAAGACAGCAAGCCTGGTGTCCCAGTTAAGTGTGTCCCACCACCGTTGCCTGCAGAAGTGGAACAGATAGATATCTGGCTAGAATGAAGAAGGGCTTTCACTGAGAAAGGACAGGCCCCACACTCTTCCCAGTGCTTGGATACACATATCTTACAGTGTTTCTCTGCATGGACAGATTACTCTTAAAGTACCGCAGCTGGGTCAGGGTGCTGATGCTAACATAAGGTCTGTCTGTGTTTAAGAAGGGCTCTGTGGCATTGTGAGCTGCTTTGTTTGGGAATACAGCCAAGGTCTAGACTGCATTCCAGTACAGAGAAGGTATTTTGAGATCTCTGCCATTGTCAGCAATCAATAGAACCTGTTTGCCAATGCTTTAGTGTTTTTAATTCATTTATACTCCCAGCAGAGACCATGCTTCAGGCCAAATGGGGCGAGACTGGGTGTTGTAGGAAATGAGACCATTTGTGGGCTTGTACCAGGAGGCACAGGGATGGATCTGCATTCACAAAGGGATTCTCCCAGGTCACAGGTTGAGGCATCTTAGGCATTTCTCAAGGTCACAGTCTCTTATCTCATTCTCAAGGCTCCCACTTAGACACTTAACTGAGGCTGGGTGCTGAATGTTTTAATACACTATTAATTTATTTTGTGTGTGGTAGGGGACATGGTCTCGGGCACATTGGAAGTCAGAGAATACCTTCTGCAGGTCTGTTTTTTACTTCCACCATGTAGGCCCTGGTGTTGAAACTAGGGTCATCAAGCTTGATGGTAGGTACCTTTACCCACGGAGCCCTTTTCTGGCCCAGTGATGCATGATTCTTTCATATTTGTTTTACAAGGGTATGAGTGGGTGACTTCTTTTATTCCATGTGGCTCAAAATGTCCACAGAACCAGTGTGCTGTGAGCTTTAAATAGTGAATTGTATTCTATGCAAGTTTTATATCAAAACTCTTATTAAAAATATAGGTGTGATGTTTCAGTGAGCAGCAGGGAAAAGATTCTGAGCAGTGCACATCTTCATAATACTGTGTGTGTGTGTGTGTGTGTGTGTGTGTGTGTGTGTACACAGAAACATACATATATAGTGCATGCACAACTCTATGCTTTAGCATGGAGTGTTTGACTACAGTATGAGCCTCGCAGTTGTAATGGTCATATGTGATGAAGTATACAACTGAAGACTGTACATGGGGCAGTGGAGGTATCTGGAACAGTCTAAATGATTCTTCTCAAAGCAAAACTGTATACAGTGGAGGTGCTGGCCACGACAAGGCTGAGAGGTAGAAGTTTACAACACATAGAAACCTTGACCAGAGAGGTCTACACAGCTTTCAAGCACACACAGGGCAAAATGTCTCCAAGTATAGAGTCAAAGCGAGAGAGACCAGAAATGTCTGTGCATTAAATAAATTGAATGGCAGAAGAATCAGAGGGTGGTGACCTTAGTTTTACTTTGTTGGAGCCATTAAAAGCTGATCATACAGGGCATGCTGGTACAGGTCTATAATCCTAGCACTTTTGAAGTAGAGACAAAGTGACCAAGAGTTCAAAGCCAATCTTGCCTAAAGTATAAAGTCAAGGCAACCTAGGCTTCCTCAGAAACAATCAAGTCCCACAACCCACTCATACTTCTGACCATTTCTTAAAAATACCTTTAACCGCCTTGTGACCCTGTGATCCCATCCTGATCTTGTACTGCCCAACTGACCATTGAATTGCTTTCTTTGATTTTATAAATAGAATGTCTTTTATCTGTGCTTTGACAATTTCATATATGTAAACAATACATATGTATCCTGACCATGATCAATACATTTTAATTTGTGTGTGTGTGTTTGTAGATGCATTGCCCAGCTGTAACAGTGTGCATGTAAAGGTCAGAGAACAACCAATTGGAGTCAGTTCTCTTCTTCCACTGTCTGGGTTCCAGGGATCAAACTCAGGGCAGCAAGCATCATTACCCACTCAGTCATTTCGCTAATCCAAATTTTTCTGTCATCTCCACAAGGATGGCATACCCCACTTAAAATGACAATTTAGGCTGTATAGGAGCTATTTTGTGGCCAGTGTTAATCTTATATTTCAAAAGAAGGAAGTCTTGCTTCCATAGATTTCTTTTCTGCCCAGCTCTTACTATTTCTTCAGTGCTGCTCACTCTTTTACCTCCAGTCATCCCTTACTCATTGAAATGCTAAGTGAGCAGCAGAGCAATTGCCCGTAGACCTCCAGACAGGACACACGTTCTGCAGTCTGACTCCAGAGAGTTGGAGACTGCAGATGGGTCTGCCAGAAAGATCTCAGAACAATGCTGCTTCCAGCAGAAAGTACAGCTTCAGTCATCAAAGCTAACTCTCCTGGCACGGTGGTGCTTGTCCTGGGACCTTCCCCGAGCTGACAGAATGGGAACACTCACCCTCACTTTGTAGATCATTCAGATGCACTCATTGAGTGCCTTCAGGCGGGTGACACTTTGTTTATATTAGTTGGGTACAGTTTGGGCAGTGTCCAGTACAGACTGATTCTTTTCTTGAGAAACTGACATCTACTTCAATAAGTAAGTGTGCACCTTTGGAATGTTCTTTGGGATTTTTTGGGGGGGCAGAATATATGACCAGAGGGTTATTTATTTAAATTTTCTAGTAAGTATATACTATACCCCTTTGGAAAGAAGATTCTCACTGCACTTGTATCCTTGTGGGTAGACTTGAAAGATACTGTGCTACCTAAGCTCCTCACAGAAAGAAAATTATTACGTGATCTCACTTACATGCGGAGTCTAATAAAATAAAATAAAATAAAACAAAAAGCCAAAAGCTCTGAGGTAAGAAATAAACTGCTGGTCAAAAGATCATTTAGTTAAAAGATAGAAAGTAGAGGCTAGTAAGATGCCTCAGGGGGCTAAGAGTAGGTACCTCAGCTCAGTTCACATCCACTGTGTCAGGTGACTCACAGCCTGCTAGAACTCCAGGCCCAGGGAATCCACACTCCCTTCTAGTTTCTGAGGATGGCTTTGTGGGTGTGTATGCACCTGTGTGCACACATGCGTAATTTTAAAATAAATTGAATCTTAAAGATGAATAAAAGAAAGCAAGTAGCTAATATGTCAAAATGAACCTGGCTAAAGATTTCATGTGAAGACTGAGGTTCTACAGTTAAGAATACATCATGCTTAGGCTTTTTGTTAAATGAATATGTATCACTGCTCTTGCCAACAATTAGGAAAAGGGTTGCAAAGTAAGAGATAATTTGTTTCCAATCTGTAACTGTTTAACTGTGTATACATATGAACCTCATAACATCACCATGCATAACTTAATATATCTAACAGAAAATTATTAAAAAGTAATTATGTGTATGGATGGTTTTGTTTGGATGTTTTAAAATATGTAGTGTGTGTAAAAACAGAGTTTAAAAATAGAGTGGTGTGTTCCTTTATAAATTGTGAACTGGAAAAGTTACTTTTACTGTTTTTTTTTTGGTTTTTTTTTTTTTTTTTTGGTTTTTCGAGACAGGGTTTCTCTGTGTAGCCTTGGCTGTCCTGGAACTCGCTCTGTAGACCAGGCTGGCCTCGAACTCAGAAATCCGCCTGCCTCTGCCTCCCAAGTGCTGGGATTAAAGGTGTGCGCCACCACCGCCCGGCTACTTTTACTGTTTTATATTTTATTTTGTTTCTTGTCTCGTGTGTGTGTGTGTGTGTGTGTGTGTGTGTGTTGAATGTCTTTGAACATATGGGTATAGTTGTATTTATATTTGTATTCTTATGTGTTCAGAAAAAGGTCATGCATGTTTTTGTAGATCATTCTTGACCATATATATTGAGTCAGCATCTCTTACTGAACCCAGAGCTTACTGTTCTGGCTACATCGCCTAAACAACTTGTTCCAGGATCCACTGCCTCTACTTCATGTGTTCTGGGGCCATAGTAAGGTGCTGTGCCTGGTTGGCATTCACATGGGCCATCTATCTCCTCAGCCCAGAACTCACTGGCTTGTCATGTCTATCTGGAGAAAATCTTTTTGATGAAATTATAAAATGTGTTTGCAGTGCGAGTCTGACTCCACTCTGCCATGCCCTGGCTGTGCCTGTTTCTTCATCTCTGGAGTGGAAGTAATAGGATCTACTTTGAGGTGCGTTAAATAGCACATTGCATATGAGACACTGAGTACAAATTCTGATGGATATTAGTACCTAAAGAAAAGATACCTTTTGTAAGGTGGCTGGAGAGATGGGTTAGTGGTTAAGAACACTTGCTCTTTTCAAGAGAACTGGAGGTCAGTTCCTAGCATTCTCATTGCATGTTTCATCACTGCCTGTGTAACTCTAGCTCCAGGGGAATCTGATGCCCTTTCTGGCCTCCATGGGTGCTGAACTCATGTTCACACACACACACACACACACACACACACACACACACACACACAAACACACACACACACACACACACACACACACACACCATTAAAATCATTATAAACAATATAAAACCTTTTAAAGTAGTGTTTGTTGGGCCATAGAGAGAAAGACTTAAAATTTTTAGAAACATCTTTAATACCCCCGTTCTACCTGATTGTAGTTACAAGTAGAATCAAGTTAAAAAGTGAAGTCATGGAGCCAAGGGGGGGTAGGAACATAACAGAAGACAGGGACTGGTTTTTGAAAGCCAGTGGTTTTTGACAGCAGTGGCTGGCAGGTGAGTATGTAGCAGTGTATAATAGAGATTAGAGACACTATTGAAAATAAAGGGGCCACTGGCAGTGATCCAGAATTATCTGTGGTACAGCTTCCTTTAAACCTGGAATCCAAGCATTAAAGTGTGTGTGTGTGTGTGTGTGTGTGTGTGTGTGAGAGAGAGAGAGAGAGAGAGAGAGAGAGAGAGAGAGAGAGAGAGAGAGAGAGATCACTGTGCTGTTGGAGGCCAGAAGAGAGTGTCAGATCTTCCTATAACTAGAGTTTCAGTCCTTAGTGAACTTCCCAGTATGACTGCAAGGGACTGAATTCTTGTTCTCTGAAAGTCCTCATAACCACTGAGCCATCTTTCCAGTCCTTCATATCAGGCTTCTTTTAATTGTCTTTTGTTGTTGATTTTATTTGTTTCTTAGACAGGGTTTCTCTATGTAGCTGTGGTTGTCTTGGAACATACTATGTAGACCAGGCTGGCTTAAAATTCATAGAGACCCACCAGCCTCAACCTCTCAAGTGCTGGGATTAAGTGTGCCGCCACCACTTTGAAGGCTACTGCTTTTTATTGTATTGAGATATATTTAAGAATATACCATCTCAGTTTGTGGAGAAGATGCACACATACATACATCAAATGAATTGATTCCTACCTGTAACTGTTTATAAATGGTTTTGATTAAGCGGTGTGTGTGTGTGTGTGTGTATGTGATATAAAGCCTTAGAGATAGCTGTCATATTGTTCCAATGGCGGGTCCATTTCTAAGCAGTTGTGTTACTTTTGTAAGGTGACCTATCTTTTCTGACTCAGTTTCTGTCTTTGTCTTACTTTATTTTTATTTTAAATTATGTATATTTATGTGGAAGAGTATGTGTATGTAAGTACAGTCCTCATGGAAGGTAGTAGAGGGTGTCAGCTCCCCTGGAGACATAGTTATAACTGGTTTTGAGCTGCCTGACATGTGTGGTAGGTACCAAAGTTTGGCCCTCTGAAAGAGCAGCAAACGCTCTGCTGAGCCATTGCCTTAGTCTCTGCCATGATTTGTAAAATTCACTTGAACTTCCCATAAACCTCTGGATTTGTATAAAAGCTGGTGTACATATGGAGAAGCTGCTGCCTGGTGTGTGATCTCTCAGCTTTTGCCTTTGTTGATGTTGTTTATGTCATTGTCATTTAACTTTTCTGTAATGACATTTCTGTACAAGTGGGACCTGAATATTCTAGCAGTCAATACAGATTCGGGTTTTTAAAATTCAGACTTTTTCTAGATTCTGATCACCAATTTTAATAATTGATTTAATTTTCTTTTAATTATTTTTGATAAGGGACTTATGTATTTCCTTCTGGAATAGGTGAGCATGACCCTGAACTCTTCATCTTCCTGACTTGTGCCACTATGCCAGATTCATGCATACCAAGAAAGCAGTCTTAACAACTGAATACCTCACCCAGTCTTTGCTTTTCTCCTCCTCCTCCTTTTCTTCCTCCTTCTCCCTCCTCCTCCTCTTTCTCTTCTCTTTTCAATATGTAGGTTGTGTATGTGTACTTGTATGTAGTGTTATATGTGTGCAGACATGTATAAAGATGGGTGACTAGACCCAGAGTTGAAGTTCAGTATCTTCCTTGGCCATTCTCCAAGTTTATTTCCAAAGTAAGTTCATTCACTGAAGCCAGACCTCAGTAGTTATATAACTTGGCTAGCCATCTTGCTCCAGGAGTCTCATCTCTACCTCTTTCATGGTCCTCCATGCCCATCCAACTTTTTTTTTTTATGCCTGTTATCAATAGCTAAAGTCTTGTTTTCTTGTATATAGATAGGTCTCTTACTCACTAAGCTGTTTTCCCAGCCTTGGCTGATTTTTTTTTTTTTTTTTTTTTTTTTTTTTTTTTTTTTTTTTTGTAAATACTAGGTTAGAGAAGTTTCACTCTATGTATCCTACAGTTTAAAATCTTCAAGTCAATTTATTATGTGTTTCATGTGAGTGTAATACAAGGGAGAACTGATTGTTTAAAGTATTGATTTCCCCTAATTCAGTGTGATAATTTATTTACTCTTTATCCAGTGCTTGCCAAATACCGAATCCATTCCTGTCAGACACAGAGAAGCATCCCTCATCTCTTCTTTTAAGGAGCTCCCAATTCTAAATGAATCCCAAAGAAATGAGTTGTAATACCAGCAAAGGAATGGCTCAACAACAGTGTAGATGAACTTGCTAGCAAGTGAGGGCAAGCAATCAAAGAGCTTAAGGTTTCTTCTTCTGTGTCAATTATATTGATGTGGGCTACCAGTAGAAGGTGTGGCCTAGATTTAGGGTGAGTCTTCTCACCTCAAATGATTCAATAAAGAAAGTCCCTGACAATAGTGCTCAGCTTCTTGGATTTTATTTGACAACCAAGATTAGGCATCATTAGGAGTTATTCCTTCCATGCTACTCACTTTACTTTTTGGAGTAAGGTATGACTGGGAATAGTGTCGTCCTAATTAGCCAAGGCAGGCTGGTCAGGAAGCCCAAGGGATTATCTTGTATCTTTTCCTCTCTGTTAGATGGCGAGCATTCAACAACATGCTTAACTTCCTGTGGGTTCTAGAGATTGAACTCGGGTTCTCATGCTTACAAGGCAAGCACTGTACCAGCCCTACAAAAGTGATTTTTAAAACAGCCCATTACAGATGTGCTTGTTTAGCCCGATCATAATACATGTATGTTCAAAATAAGTCACTTTTTTTTTTTTTTTTTTTT
>NW_022196905.1:125933543-125989487 GCF_008632895.1 Mastomys coucha | reverse complement strand
GAAACAACTTAAGAATTTACTGGCCTTTGAGGACAGCTTGGTACAGTGATCTGTCTGTGTTTAAATTTCTCTGTCACCAGGTAGTTCCTTGACTTGGAAACATTTTAGAACTGGGATAGCAGGCAGTAGGTTGCTACAGAGAACAGTTTAGAATAGCAAAGTATCAAGGTGTGGTCACATAATCCATGGGCTGGCGGGGACAGACAACTCTTTAAGTGAGCTTGTACCTGAAGTAGCTGCAGTCACCCCTGAGCCATTCTCATCCATTGATCCTGTGTGTCTTAAGTGAGGAGGTGTTCTCTTAGACTTTCCTACCTCAGTCATCCGTCTGGTAGGTAGCAATCACTGGTTATTGTGCACAATTAAAGAGATGATTATATCCCTTTTCTGAAGCTAGCTACCCATGGAGCCCTTTCCAGTGACCTGTGAGAAGGCATGGTATCCCCATTCACCTTTCTAAGCTGGGCAAGAAATAGGATATATAAATTAGCTTCCTCTAGTGATGAAACTGCAGTTCTCTGTGAAAGAAAAACAGGTTCGTAGCACCATCTACAGGCTGCTGAAGAGGAGGACTTCTGCTTAGCTTCTACATTCAGACTGGTGGAGAGGGGCATAGAAAGAACAAAACCATACTTTCTCTTAAATGTATTATCTATAAATGTCGTCATTGTATTTTTTTTGTTACCTACTATGCATGTGTCTCTCTGTGTCTGAAGTTAAAATGCTTATCTAATAAGATCTGTGTTTTCATTAGGATCTGGGGGTTTATTCCTGTTTGTGGATTCCCCTCCTTCATTAATTTTGCAAATATGGAGTTAATTCTGTCCCCAGCAGGTTCCTCATAACTATTTACATTATGAGACCCAAGGAATGAAACCAGCCACCCATGCACATTATATCTTTGCCCCTCCTGTACTCACTGAATGTATTGTATCATCCATCTTTTTTTATTCAGGGAAAAGTAAATACATAGAGTTTTGGTTGCTTTTATGTGGGTTTGTGTGCTTTTTACCTTCAAAACAAAAGAAACCAATAAAGCTCTATTAGACATCAGGGTCAGTGTGATTTCTGAGTCTGTCCTCAAGGTTGTATGTTTTCATAATCAATTACCCAGAACTTGAATAATTTTCAATATGAAAGAATCTGGAAAAGTTGTCTTTTAGATATTAACAGTGAAAGTTTGGCATTTCTTACTTCCTTTTGGGTCTGTCTGTAAGTGTATGCCATATGCATGCAGTTGCTCCCAGAGTCCAGAAGAGGGAATCAGATCCTGTGGAGCTGGAGTTACAGGTAGTTGTGAAGAGCTCCATGCAGGTCTTGTTGACCAGACTTCCCACCCAGGTTGTTTGCAAGACAGGCAAGTGTAGCAATTGCCTGCCGCTACCCAGCCATTTCTCTAACCCTGAAGTAATCTTCTAATTTTCAGGGTGTGAGTCACTTTGTCCTTTTGTTTATTCCTTTTGTTGACTGTAAGCTAGGAATGTTATTTTTGTGAACCTAAGGACTTTTTTTTTTTTTTTGATATTCTTTCAAGGACTTTGTTATACATTGTTCATGCTACTGTTTCAAATAGCCTCTGAGAGGCTGGACCCAGCAGCTGACTCAGACAGAGAGACACCCACAGCCACACAGTTGCTGGAGCTTTGGGACTCATGGCAGAATAGGAGGAAGGATTGTAGGCCCCAAAGAGGATAGGAACTCCATAGGAAGACCAACAGAGTCAACTAACCTGGACAGATGGGACTCTCACTGTCTGAGCCACCAACCCAAGAACATGCACAGGAAGGGACTAGGCCTCCCCACATATATGTAGCAGATTACAGTTTGGTTTTCATATAGGTCCTGAGCAACTGAACGGGGGCTATCCCATAAGCTATTGCCTGTACAGGAGATATGTTCTTCTAGCTGTGCTGTCTTGTCTAGCCTCAGTAGGAAAGGATGCACTTAACTGCTCCAAGACTTGAAGTGCCAAGGTGGGGGAATCCCCAGGGAGTCCACACCTGCTCAGAGGAGAAGGGGAGGAGTGGAGGAAGGATTGTGGAAGGGGGTGACTGGTAGAGGGGCAGTGAGTGTGAAATAAAGTGAATAATTAAAGAAAAAAAGAAAGAAAAGGAAAGGAAAAGAAAAAACAATTTAAAATAGAGCCTTTGAGGGTTGGCTTAGTAAATAATACCCCCTCTTGTCAATTGACACTTTATTCTTTTGTAATTTAATAACTTGTTATGGTTTTTGGAACACTTGGAGAAAACAAGTCTTCAATAAACCATTCAACAGTGCAGAGTCTTCCTCACAAATATTGAGCATACATTTTAAAAACGAGTAGAATTTTACTCCAACAATGTTCTATTTAGAACTAAGAAGACTAGAGTCACTACATAGTTTAAAAAACAAAAGCATGTTAAATGGCTTCAAAGTTCTTAGAGCTCAATTGCTCTTGCTTCATACTGATTGAAAAGTTATAAAATGTCATAAAAATGTTATTAAAAATGTGTATAAGATTATTCATGAAACACTGGGACATTTTTCTGAAGGAAAAATAAAAGCAGTTCTCACACCAGCCAAGGCTCAACGCAAGGTTCTGCCTGGAAATTCCACAGCTCCTATCTCTCCCTGTTTTTCTTGCACCAGATGGCACTGTTTAGTTCTCTTTTGCAGTCTTGTTCTGGAACTTTCTGTGGGAGAATCTGTTTCAGTCCAGGCTCGCCAGTGACACCTCTATCTCCTACATGAAGCCTTTGTGGATGCTTGAGAGAGGCCTTGACTCACATACAGCTGTGTCTCCCAGGACCCACGGCAAGCTCGTTAGCAGATCTGAATAAACCCACAGATGGATGGGAGCCTGAGTTTTCCTCCCAGAGTTCAGCCATCGTTTTGATTCCACGAGTGTTACAGTGGGTGTGGTTTTTCAGAGTCTTTGAAGGCAGCTCTTATTATCTGATGCGTCTTAGATGTATTATAGGAGTAAAAAAAGAGTCTGTAGTCATACAGGCACAATCTTTTTTTATGAAGCCTCTCGGAGCCCTTAAAATGCTCTGTGACATTCGGTAGGATGGTTGTACCACAGCATCATTGAGTTATATTAGCTTCAGATATTAAAACTTAAAGAACTATTTGTGCCACGTCTATTTATTCCTAGGGCTGGTCTATAAAGAAATTACTACAGACCTTCAATGTCAGTGTGTCTGAGGCTAGCTGTTTTCTCCTGCTGTCAGTATAATATCCTTTCAGGAAAGCAGCCTCAGCTCTCTGAATGAGAATGCCAGCATCTCATTGTGTCTGGTCCCTCCCTTCTCTGATTCTTTATAATTATATCACTTTGATATATATCACCGCCCGGCCATTTTGATATTTATAATATAATTATTTATAATTATATTAGCTTTTCTTTTTAGACTTTATTATATGTTGATGAGTGTTTTACTCTTCTGTATGTCTGAACACTACTAGGTCTGCACAGGTCAGAAGAGGGCATTGAATGCTCTGGAACTGGAGTTACACGTGGCTGTGAGCCTCCGTGTAGGGGTTGAGAACTGAACTTGGGTCCTTTGCAATAATAAGTGCTCTTACCTGCTGAGCCATCTCTCCCACTCCTCCTCTACTTATTTTTAGTGTGTGTTTGAGTGTGTGTGTGTGTGTGTGTGTGTGTGTGTGTGTGTCTGTAGATAGTTAGGTGTATGTATGTATGAGTGCAAATGCCTGCATAGCACAGAAGACAATATTAGTTTTCCTTGGAGCTAGAGTTTCAGGTAGTTGTGAGTTGCCTAGTGTGTGCACTATGAAACTCTGGTCCTCTGTAATAGCAGCAAATGCCATCAACCACTGAGACATGTCTGGGTCCCCACTTTTATACAACTGTTTTTAATTTAATTATTTAATTATTCTTCATTTTGAGATAAGGTCTCATGTAGCTTTGAACTACGGTATGTAACTGAAGCTGGCCTTTAGCTTTTGACATCCTTCCTTCACCTCAGAGCTTGGATCCCAGCTGTGTACCAGCACGCCTGATCTCGTTTTGTGACTAATATACAGGCATTGAGCATCATTGTGAGATGCTCTCAGTAAAGCAGCTTTCCCTTTTCTGTTATTTCTCAGAAACATTGTTGACCCTCATCAATCTTCCTGTAAATGCAACCTTTTTTTTTTTCTTCATCCTGAGTTTAGCACTGAGTGCTGTCCTTTGGGATTTCCTCGCTCTGGGTGTCTTTTGGAGTTCTACAGTTTAGAGGTGGGAATAGAAGAAGAACCCTTTCTGAACTGGGGGTTTAAATGCCTCACCAGAAGGTTGTTCTGGGTGTCCTTAAGTTCAAAGGGGGCATTTCTGGTGCCTTCCTCCTGTCCTCCTACCCCTTCTCTCCCTGCTAACCTCTCTTCCTTGTGCTTCCTTGTGGGAATGGCCTGTGTTTGGTTTCTGAGGTTCTGGCCCTTCAGACTGAGCTACTGCTGTCTGTAGAAGTGCGCAGGAGACAGGCTGCTTCCATAAATCAAACCCTGGATTTTATTAGAGTGTGTATGTAACCTCAGTTTATGTGCTATAATTCTCTGCTCTTGCCTTGAGTAATTCCCAAAGAGGTTGTTTGCTCTTTTCCCTATAAACGTTCTGGTAGTCACCTTTTGTTTTGATACTCCCCCCTCCCCCTCTTCTCTGCCTTTAGGGGAGGGATAGGCACACCACTAACAATTGGTGGCTTTGAACTGGGGAAGCCTTTCCTGTCTGTGGTTGCCCCTACCCTATACCTTCCCTTCATAACTTGTTGGTACAGTCAGATGGATTTCTGAGAGGGGATATTCTGAGTAAGGATTTAGGGTGAAATTGACTCTTAATGAAAGAAAATGTCAGGTTTCAATGAGCAGATTCAACTATGTTGATAACTATGTAGAGAGAATGGTTACCTATTGGAAATGAAGACAATTTGACTCACACACAGTGTGGTTTTTAGAAATGGATACATACTTTCATTTTCCTGATTTCTTCCTTGAGTCTTATATTGGAACAGGCAATGATCCAGGTAGCTGAGGAAAATGTGACTAGTGCTGATCACCCATAGTCGAATTGTATAGCACCGAGTTATGGAGTTACCAGTTAAGTGCTGGCTAGTGCTGTAAATAGTCACATGTATTCCTTTTTTCTAGTTTAAAGAAGGTAGTGAACCAGGGAGAAATCTCCAAAGGACATACACAGATAGCACCAATAATGTAAATTATTAATAATGTAATAATGTAAAAGTTGGATATAAAGTTTAAAACAGTGCTGTTCAGTGCTGTAGCCACAGATACTTCTGAGAAGCAGAAATACGGCTCTCTAAGTCACGTAACAGTACAGTACAAGAGGATTTGCATCTCAAGTAGAAAAATGACCATGGAAACCATCATGCTAATAATCCCTACTAATTATATGTTAACATATTCTTTTGGATGCATGGTTTAAATGCAGTATATTATTAGTGTTAATGTTACATAATTTTACCATTTTGCATTTTTAATGTGGTTATGAGAAAATTTAAAATTATAAATAAAAGTCATAATTGACTCAAATTCTTACTGGTCAGCACTATTTCAAAGTGTTCTTATTCAAAGCTTCTCATGCTCCCCAAGCCCTGGGTCTTTTGTATGCCTGGGAGATTCTCTACCAGCTAGCTGCATGCCTAGCTGCATGCCTAGCCTTCTCTTTACTTTTCCTCTTGGTACAGGGTCTTTATTTATTCTCTATCTTTGAATAGTCTTGAACTTGTTATCCTCCTGCCTCAGTTTCCCAAGTATCTGTGTTGACCTGCCTTCATCACCAGGCTAGACTAATGCTTTCTCATTAAATATTATTATACATATTAGTGAGACATTATGAATAAAGCCATGATCTTTATATGTAGCTTTAGTGTTTCAGAGGAGTTTATCAGCTAGAACATGTCTGAGGAGGCTGTCCTTTCCATGTCTTACCTGGGAGGGTATAGAGGGTGAGAGTGCAGACTTAAGATTGCAGTCTAGCTTAGCCACTTACAGTACATGTGACACGAAGAAAGTCACCCGTTGTCCTTGTACTTCAGCCTCCCTGTGTAGACAACTAGAGATCATATTAAGTTATTCTTCTGATTCATTTGTGTATTAAATAAGACAAAGTGTATGAAGCAGACCCTGGGACACAAATGTGTTATGTAAGTACTGTAGAAGTGTTACCTCTTAACAGTGATGAGTAATATTGTAATGACTATCTTCTCATTAAAGTACTGCCCTGATAGAAAATTCAAACCGAAAATCTCTTCTTACACAAATGGAAGATGTTGGATTTTAGCAGGTAGCTTGATGTTTTTGTTGTTCCTGAGAGTCAGAAGCCATAGACATTAATTAAGAAAGAGATGGTAAATTAACAAAATGGAGCACATCTATTGGGACATATGATTATAATGTTGCATAAAATGGAAGTTGTGAAGATATTGGAAGAAGCTGGTATATATCTGATAACAATTCTATGGAGTTGGGCTGATGTATTACCATGCTTTCCAGCTGTGGTCTTCCAAGAATTCTATGGTTAAATTATATTCTAGAGAAGAGAAACTATAACTTGATTGTCCTATGTAGAGTGATAGTGTTGTATTGTGTTAGGACACACTATAGAATTATAGGGCAGTGTTGAAATGTACTTTTAAATGTAATTAATATGCTCTCTCAGTGTATCTGTTAAGTAGGGCTGAATAACCTGAAAGCTTTTATTTTGCTCATTGAAATTTGCAGTCTGATTAAGCCTGGATCAGTGCTGTAGAACCAAACTTCTTAAACGATGGCTCATAAACTTACATGGTGTCCACACCTGACTATGGGGATGAGACGGAGATAAAAAACTTTGCAACCAGTCAAAAGTCTCTGAAGTTAAAAATGACAAAAATTTAATTCAAATTCAAAGACAAGATGAATATGTGGTGTTTCTGGCACCGTAGAGTAAGTGTCACTGTAGGCTTGTTTCTTGAGCATCAAATGAGCTCACTCTGTACTGCACAAGACATCACAGCTGGAGACACCAATGGATGCTTCCCAAGTACCACACATCTCAGCACTCAGTCCTTTTTCTCTTTCAAAGAACATTGAGTAATACATTCAGCTCTTGATGAGTGATTTTCTGTTCCCCCAACTCTCTCTCTTTCTGTCCCTTTCTCTGTGTCAGTCTCTTTCTCTGTCTTAGTCTCTGTCTGTCTGTCTGTCTGTCTGTCTGTCTGTCTGTCTGCCGGTCTCTGGATGATAAAACCTTAATGACTAAATAAATAAGGAAGAGGTGAAGGTTCCACTTTTGATAGTGTTGTCTCACACATCCCAGTTGGCCTTGAACTAGGTATGTATGTAGTTGAAGTTGACCTTCCATTTCAGACCTTCCTGCATATATCTGTTGGGTTCTGGGATTACAAGTGTTCAGCACTGTGACTCGTTTAGGCAGTACTAGGGATGGACTCTAAGGCTGTATTGTGCTAGACGAATGCTGTACTAAATGCCACAGCCAGGGCCTCCATGGTATTGTCTAGAGGCCTGTGCTGACCCCGAAGTGATGACACAGCCCATCTCTTTTATTGTTTCTGTCTCCTGAATTAATTTAGAGTAGGTTTTTGGGCTTATTTCCCAACCCCAAAACACAAGAAAGAAACACAAGAACATGAAACCCGGGAAAGCAAATCACAGTAAGATAAGTGCTCTGTTTTCCTGGAAACTTAAAAATTCACTTTTGGAACCTAATAGCAGTAGGCAAGAGATATTTATTGAAACCAAGATTTTCAGTGTGGTTTATGCTGCTCATGAGTAATTTAATACTGCTTTTCTTTAAAATGAGTTTTTAATTTTGTAAGAATTCAGATTTGTTTCCAGAGTAAAAATGAGTGAGCAGTGTGGGAGTGGTCAGGGTTTGGGGTTTGTGTGGGTGAGATTCCAGTTGCCCACAACAGTACTTGCTGCCCTGAAGGGCTTTCCCAGATGTCATTTATAGACTGAAATTTAAAACAAGTGTCTTGTTCTCTACAGTCTGTGGTCTCATCTAGTCATCAACTTAGGGAGAGACAGAACAGAGAAGATGCAGCTTGTCGGATTAGTGTTCTGCCAAGCAGTGTTGCAAACAGAAGCTCACCTGATAGTAAAGTGGTGTGGTACTGCCTCCCTTCTGATAAATGACTTCGTGTAATGCCCAGAGCCTGGGCATCAGGAACCGCTTCTCCATCTCATCTTTGTTTCTTAGTCTCTGACTCTTTACTTCTCTCTCCACCTGCATCTCCTTCCTCTTCCACGTGCCTCCTAAGCAATAGCCAAACCACTGCACCTTATATGTTCATAACTTAATCTCTTCATCTTCTTTCCTAATCTTCCTGTTCTCCTTTCTCCTACTCCCCTTCCTCCCAGCAATTCTTCCTTCTGCCTTCTGCCTTCCTGCCTTCCTGCTGTTCCTCCACATATCTGGTAGAAAAAAAAATAAGATATTTATCTTTCTGAGATGGAATTATTTCCCTTCCTATGCTGCTGCTGCTTCCTCCTCCTCCTCCTCCTCCTTCTTTTTCTTCTTTTCTTCCTCCTCCTCCTTCTCCTCCTCCTTTTTCTTCTTCTCTTCTTCCTCCTCCTCCTCCTCCTCCTCCTCCTCCTCCTCCTCCTCCTCTCCCCATTGCTCCCATCCTCCTAAGAGAATTCATGTTTGCTTCTGGTTCTATGCCCTTTTCTCTGTTCCTTTCCATGTAGTTTACTGAACTTATAAACAACACTAAGACCGTGTAAACACACTGATGCTCAAGTCAAATGTTCACCTTGTTATATCTTGATCTTTATCTTTTAACACTTGGATCTGGTTGTAAGCCTCAGCTGACCCTTGTGGTTGCAGCTGTCTGTCCATTTATGGAGTCCGTGTTTTCATATGCTCTGAATACTAAGTTGAAGATTACTGATGTACCAGAGACCTTTCGCTGTTTCCAGTTCCTAGACAAGCTGTGGTCACTCATGTAAGTGCATCAGACAGAAAAGCAATATTTCACCTCAAAAGGTTAAATGAGATTTTACACCCCTGGCTGTGGACGTTTTTAAGGTGAATATTGACAGGATCTGTTAGTTAGGTGTGCCAAGTATCTTCCCATCTCTGAGACCTTGCAGTTAGTATTCTATATATGAAGGGACTCTGCAGGCCTGGGTGTCCCCTGACTTGACAGGTGAGCATATCTCTCCGAGGGTCTCCCTGTGCACCTTTCTCAGTGTCTGTCTCCCATGTGCTCTCTTCATTCCACTTGCATGCAGTTGTCTCTGTCTTACACTGTACATTTCCCTGTACTTTTCCAAGGTTAGCACTTCCTGTTTCTTACACAATCATGTACTCGGTGCCTAGGGCTAAAGGTGGGGGCAGTGAGCACCCATTAAATGCTTTCTACTAAATAGAAGTGTTTGGGAAAGTATGCATGTGGAACATAGATCTAGTGGACAGTGATGGTGCTATTGCTTGAACCAGGAAGATGTTTCTCATAGCCTGCATAGCCTCCTTAAATGTGAGAAATGAGGTGTTAGAAAAATAGTGCATGTGTGCGAACATCCAAGTGTGTGAAACAAACTCAGGGTATTAGAGAGACTGTGCAGGTACTCTTGATTTAAAAGAGCCTTTTAAATATAGACAATGATGTCCTTGTGAGGTGAGGTTTCTCTGCCTTCTGTAGACCTATCCACCTTTCCAAAATGAGGTTTTAGCACTTTTCAAACATGAAATACCAGGTAAAGATGATGGATGGTAGAAGAATCCTTAATTCATTCCACTTCAGACATTTGAATTTTTATCTTCGGTAGCTCACATTTCAGTCCTTTATATGGTGCTAATTCCTGAGAGAAGAGGCGAGACCTGGATTAAAAGACCACCTTGTTCCTGCATTGCAGGCTCCAGTGTTTCTGGTTATTGCTAACATGTCGTCTTGACGTGATTTCTTTTACACATAACTGTAAAAGCTGACTCTTAAGCCAGAAGTCTTTGGATACCCATGGTTTTGGTACTTATAGTCTGGCCTCAGGGCTTGTTTTAAAGTCTGCTTCTCTTTGGGCTGACGTTCTCTTAAAAATGGCAAGTAGATAGGAAGTGTCTAAAAACGTATTCCTCTGCTTCAGTTTATCATATATACTCACACATACATATATGCATAGATACACAAACATTCATATGCACATATATATTTACAATGTGCTTGAACCTGAGCTCGTGCTTGTCTTGTATAAGATCCAGCTGTTGCTGTTTGTTATTTTGTTGAATGAACCAAGGGGAGTTCATATAATTCTGTGTGATGAACTTTAAATATAGAGGAGACTGCCCACTTCTGCTCACGTGTGATGATTTCTGGGTGTAGTAATGCCAGATGATCTTATTGGTGTTGTCCCTAGGATAATGGGTTGGTAGACTTTAGAAAGATAAACTTGGTTTAGAGTCCATTTATTCAAAGTTTTAGAGTCTCTGAGCACACTCTTAGCAGGAGAGTGATCTACCACTGAGTAGTCAACTTTCCAGGTCCTTTGTGATCGCTCATTTACTCTTCCAAGAACAACTTCTGCGGAACAAGCACTTTCATTCCTGTTGTAAAGACACAAAGGTATGCACACAGTGTTCATTCCTAAAATGGCATCCTCTGTATTCCTTCTTAGTCTGTTCCGAAGCTTCTGGGTCCCCTCCGAGTGACTGTGAAAGAACCTGGCTAGATTCAAGAGGTGGAAGGAGTATCCCTGGAAGACAGTATCAGTAGTGGAAGAGCTTCTTGTACTTGCTGCTACTGAAATATTTTCTGCATAGCTTTGTTTACTCACAGGAGGGCTATAATTCTACCGTCTGACGAATGTATTCTCCCTGATGATAAAACCCAAAAAGAATTAACGCTGAGAAGGCTCAGTAGTTAAGAGCATTTGCTGTCCATTTAGAGGACTTGAACTTGGTTCCCAGCACCTGTATCTCAGGGCTCACAACTGCCTGTAACATCAGCTGCTGGAGATTCCACATCTTCTTTTTGGCCTTTAAGAGAATCAACATTACATGTTCAGAAACCTACACATAAGCGTGCACCCACATGTGCGCATACACACACATACACTCACACACACACACACACACACACACACACACACCTTAAAGACAGAACAAAACACAGCAAAGACTTTTATTTACATTCGTAAATCTTAAAAATAAATACATGGTTTGTTAACATGACTTCTATTAGTTGAAAGTGTTATTTCAAAATATTGTCAGATGAAAGATTTTGCTGAAATAAGGCACTTATAAAACTAACCTATTCTCTACTTTAAAAACTTTTTGATTAGAGAGGCATATTTTAAAAGCACAGTAATAAGCCAAGCTGGATGTCCACTTAACTGTCAGATGGAGCCAGCTGTGTGCAGGAACCAGCCTAGGTTCTCCTGTAATCTACCACATCTGGCGTTGTACAGAGACCTCCATGGCCTCATTCCATCAGCCAGTGAACATGGAGGCCTCATAAAACAATGATTGCTTGATTCTCAGGTAAATCTCCGTGGAAGATGAAAAGCAAAGCTGGTTTCCACAGGGCTCCCAACCTGGTAGCCTTCTTTGGACCCCAGGGGACATTTCCAATCAGCTCCTACAGTGATTGGAGAGTAGCTTTAAAAGGACTACAGTGATTATAAAAGCCTTTGAAGCTGAGGACAGAGTCCTTGTAATCTGGCCACCTTACCTGCAGACCTTCTGTTTTTAAACTTACTCAGATACCTAAAACTTCTTTTCTTATTTTATTGTCTATCTGTATCGGAGTGGCTACATTAGGAGGATTCCATACTGATAGCATGTATCACTTTATGTTATATATATATATATGTATATATATATATATATATGCACACACACATACATACATATGAGGTGTTCACTGTTACTGTGTTTTATTTCATTGGTGTGGGTGTGGCAAGGGAGTGCACATATGGAGGTTCAAGGACAACCTATAAGAGTTAGTTTTCTCATTCTACCATGGAAGAGCTGGGGATTAAACTTAGGTTTCCAGGGATGGGCAGCAAGTAACTGCCCACTGAGACTCTTTCTGTCTCTGATTATGTACATTTTAATGGTCTTTTAAAGGGTAATTTTATGATCACAGAAAAAATGCAATAAAAGGAGATATTTTTCTATCTTGGCTGCCTCTTACTTAACATGCAGCTTCCCTCACTGACAGGCACTGAGTTCATTTATCTCAGTTGATGAATCTACGCGATGGAATCTAATCATACAATGTTCACTGCTTACATTAGAATTCATTCTTTTTCTTCATACATTTTGTGAATTCTGTCTAATGTGTAATGACACGTATTTACCATTATGGTCTTGTACAGAGTAATTCACATGTCTGAGATTATCTGTGCTGTACTTACTTACCCATCTTTCTTCTCTGGACTCAACCCATGGTGGTTTTAGTATCCACAGTTTGGCCATTTTAAGGCTCTCATTATTATATAAGCAGAGGATAGTGTACATCTTAGTTTATGTTCCTGTCACTTTGATAAAATACCTAACATCTTCCCACCTCAGTGTAGTCAAGATAATACCTGATCTCACCTAATTTAGACAGGTCTCCATTGAAACTACTTTCCCAGGTAATTCTAGATATGTCGAGTTGACATGATAGCACCCACTACAGTGTATATGTCTTTTAAACTGGCACTTGGAGGCGTAGATAAGAATACCAGGAGTTGAAAGTCAGTGCTAGCTCTCTAGTGTGTTCAAGGTCAGTCTGGGCTAAAGGAGATGCTGTTTTTAAAAAGAATGAAATCACACAAGATATTTGCATTCTTTGTAGCTTTTCAGATTCTCTTCTTTCACTTAGAAATGTGCCCCTAAAGCTCATCTCCTTTTCATTGACTTAGCTCATTTCTTACAAGCATTGTGTAACACTCGATTCTTTCAACACTCTATACTATATCTCCCCATCTCCTACTGAAGGATATTTTGGATGCTTCTTGTCAGGGCAGGAAGCTATATAGTACAGTATGAGAGGAACATTAATACGGGGTGTAATTGTACAAGGTTAAGGCAGGGGTATATCAAATCTCAAACCAGCTTGGGGTTTCTGTCTGTAGGCCTCAAACCAGGCCTGTCTGTAGAACATGGCAAGGAGGCCATTCTAAACTTTTCATGTGTATGTTTCTATTCATAATCTTAATATTTATACTGGTTACCTTTAAAAATGTATTTAAATCTCAATGGAATTATGTAAAGAATGATCAACACGTGGTTTCTGAAAATGTAGTATGGAAGAGCGTATCAGCACAGAGATTTGAGGAGGTGAGTGCTGTGTCACTTGGAACTCATGGTTGGTGTAGGAGGTGGTAAGTGACATGCCATTGTTAAATTTCAGCTCATGGCTAATGGAGATGAATGTCCAGTATGAAGATCTGGATTATTGTCTCTGATTTGTAGGGTGGAGCATGATGAGTCCTCTCTCACTCACAGTTGTAAGCCACTCTTTGAGAAGTCACTTTATTCGGCTTAATTACAGATAACTGGCTTAAGATGACATTTATTAAGCAATATCTTCCCATTAAGATTGGCCATCGAAGTGAGCTAGCTTCCTCTGTACATGGTTCATGTCAATGGAATATTTTTAGCATTTCCTGTTATATAAAAGTAAAATTCTTCAGGACATAAAACAGTCGGATTCAATACTCAGGGCCTCCAGTATTTTAAAGATTGTAATAGCATGGAATTATAAGTTTGTGCGTGTGTGTGTGTGTGTGTGTGTGTGTGTTTGTCAGTGTGTATACACGCATCTTTGTGAATGCATCAAAGCTAGAGATCATCATGTATTCTGTTCTATCCTTCCCTGCATTATACATTTGAGGAGGGGTCTGTCCCTGAACTCGAGATAGGCTCCTGAGCTCCTAGCATCCTTCTGTGTCTGGTCCCCACCACACAGGTGTAACACAGAAATGTGCAGCTGTCCTTGATGTCTTATCCAGGTTCTGGGGATCCGGATTCAGCTGCTTATGCTTGTGTATCAAATATCTGAGCCTCTTTTACCTTCCCCAGGTCTAACGTGTATTCTGTGTGTATTCTGTGTTAAAACCGTTGGCTATTTTGTAGATTCTAAGAGTCAAGAAACATGCTTCAGTCAAGAGTGACAGCCACAATTTAGATGCACGGCTGTGGGAAGGTATGTCACTGTAAGTAAGCCAAACTATTTAGGAAATCAAACTGAATCTTGTGAAAAATGTTTAGCAGGACAAATAGGTGTCTTGTTTCTACACAAGGTACACAACGTAACTGCCCTTATGTTCTGGAAAAGAAAAACATAAGAACATTTTAAATAATAAGGATGGCACTGTATATATAAGTAAGGTTGTGAGAATAATTTTAAAAGTAGGAAGTGAAATTCCACCCACCAGCCCGTCCCAACCACAGTCATAAAATAAAAAGCAAAGCCACTGATAGGCTTCTCCTCTCATCCATGATATTAAAGGTATAAACTTTCCCATGTCTCCTTGCCACTTAACAGCATTCCAGCATAAGTACCGTTTATTGTTTATGGTGTCGTCATCTCTTTTCAACCTGTTCCTATTACAAAGGGCTACTCAGGTTCAGGGAATATTCTTTTTGGAAGCACAATGACACATTTGCCATATTTATTGTGGTCATGTTGCCCCGCTCTCTTGCACTGTCTTAAAATTTTAATAGGGAGGTTTAATTAACTTAATATTTTAATACAAGTCTCACACCTTTTATTCTCCTGTCATAAGAAAAAATTAAAACAGTAACCTATTTAAATTCTTGGAGGGCGGAGGGCAGGGGGAGAAATGCCTGGATCAGGAAATGAGGCTGTTGGTTTGAAGCTGTGATCATCACGAGCCTTTTGCCATGTGTCAGGCCATGTTAGGGACCCTGTATTAAGTTATTGGTTCTTGTTGCTGTGATAAAATGCCTGGCCGAATCAGCTTAACAAAGGAGCAGTTGGCTTTGTCTCCTGGATCAAGGGTACAGTCCATCAGGTGGAAAGAAGGGATGGCAGGAGGGACAGTAAGGCAGCTAGTCACATTATGTGCAGACTTACGAAGCAGACAGAGATGAATGCTGGTGTTCAGCTGACTTCTTTCTTTTTGGTATGGGACCTTAGCTCATGGGAGGGTGCTGGGTAATGGGTTCAACATGGGTCTTACTACCTCAACTAAGCCAATCTAGAAACTTCCTTACAGATATGTCCAGGGCTTGTAATCTAAGTAAATCTAGATCATGCCAACTTAGCAATCAAGATTCATTGTCACAAACTAAACTAAGACTTAACAAGTATTATCCCATTAATAGGATTTTATGTCAGTACCACAGTGCTACCAGGAAGCATAGTCTACCTTTTATACACAAATAAGAATACAATCTTTTTTTAACATTTGCAGTGTGTGTGTGATTGTGTGATTGTGTGCCACAATGCATGTGTGATAGAGCCATTTCTCCATTTCTACTATGTAGGAATTGAATTTAGGTGTTCATACTTTGCAGCAAGCATCTTTATTCATTGAATTGTCTTACCTTTCCAGGAAAACCATACTTCTAATATGAAACTTCTCTCAATAATGAAGAATGAAATGGATTTTAAATAGGTCACTCGGTTCTATCATATGCCTCTGATAAGTGGGACCGCCAAATAAAATTCAGAAAGAACCAAGAAGTGTCTTGTTTTTCATTACTGAGAGAGAGAGAGAGAGAGAGAGAGAGACAGAGACAGAGACAGAGACAGAGACACAGAGAGAGACAGAGAGACAGAGACAGAGACAGACAGAGACAGAGAGACAGACAGAGACAGAGACAGATAGAGACAGAGAGGGAGAGACAGAGAGACAGAGAGACACAGATGGGTAACTAGACTTTGCAGCTCATACGCATCAGAGGCTGAAGTAGGATTGATGTGAGTTCAAGGCCACATAGTGGGATCCTGTCTTATATTTCCTTTTCTTTTAAATAAATCTCTTCCTTCTAGCCAGTATTTCATAGGTGGTCCATTATGTTTTGAGATGAAATGTCTGTCCTCCAGGGAAGAAGTTCACATGTCTCTGTGTTTGGAGGTTCTAGACAGTTTTGGATATAGAGCCTCTGGAGGGTATGGATCAGTGTGAGTCATGTCTTTGAAAGTAATAACTTGTCCTTAGTCCATTTCCTGCTCCCTGACCTTTGTACCTCCTTTTCATACATTCCTGGGACCATGGGGCCCAGGAACCTTGACTGAGTGTCTGAAGTTCCTCATGCAGCTTATTGAAGTTTTCACAGCAAGGCAATAGCAACTTGAAATAGAAAGCTGCTTACAATCAACAGAAGGGGTAATGTTTCATCTGAAGAGAAAGGCTATGCATGGACATCTCAAAGGATCAGGGTCTAAGGAATTAGGGGAATGTCAGAGGGAGGGAGGGGGAGGAGGAGAAGGGGAAGGAGGGATGGAGGGAGGGAGGGTGTCATTCAGAGTACTTGCTACCCAAGCTTGGGGACTTGAGTTCAGATCACAGAAGGAGCTAGATGTGGCTGTGTTTGTTCATATAACTGAAATGCTTTGGGGAGCAGACACAAGGATCCTTGGGCCTTGCTGGCTGCCAGTCTGCTCCAAGTTTAGTGAGAGACCCAGTCTCAAAGTAATTAGGTGACAGTGATAGCATGGGACACTCAATGTCTTTCTCTGGCCACTGCACATACACAGGGCATGCTCAACAAGATGCACATGAGTGCATACACCACAGAGAGTAAGAAACCCAAGAGTGAGTGTGGGCTTCTTAAGGGAGAGTCTACATTGTCTTAGCATTAACCATGTAAGCCAGTTAGTGGCTCTCAAGTTTCTTATCCCAAGATTTCTAAGACGTTCTCTATCCCTCCCTTTTTTCTCTTTTTGATAAATGAGCTTATAAGGTGTACTGTCGTTTTTAAACAGGGTTCCTTGTGGCCTAGGCTGTCTTTGAATGATCTTGGCATTCTGATCCTCCTGTCCCAGCCTCCCCGAGTGCTGGGGTCATAAATGTACAACACCTTGACTCATTCATGTAGTGTGTGGAATGGATCCCTGCACTTGCTGGGCAAGAGGCAGTTGTTACTTATGATTCACCTGAGGGTTTTTTTTTTTCAGTTTGCCTTTTTATTAAAAAAAAAAAAAAAATGTCAGCCCAGAGCTCAAGATCCTGCTGTCCTGCTGTCCTGCTGTGCCCGTGCTCTCCAGCTGTGTCATCTCACCTCTGGGAGCCTACAGAAATGCACAACACACAGGACCCTTTCATGGGAAAGGTCATCAGTAAAGACCATCTTCCCAATTTTTGCTTAAGGCTTTGCTTTCTCCGGGCAACACAGAGTAGAGGGAAGGCACACATGTACTTTGTAATTCCTCAGTTCAAAGTTCTTGGAACATCATCTTTTTTTCGGTGTCAGACTAGAAGCCATCCCTCAGTACAGAAGAGCCAGGGCGAGTCCCCAGTGGGGATTGGTTTCTATGGAGCATCTCCAGCTCAGAGAATGAAGGCTTTGGATTGTGTTCAGCACCCGGCTGCAGCAGACTGCTTTTTATCCCTTTAGAGAGTCCCATTTGTCTGCCCTGTGTCAAGGGCTCATGTACACCATGCCGATTTAGAGCTAACTGGGCAGATTAGAGACGCCTGGTATGGCGCTGTCAGCCAGACCTGAATCCATGCCCACATTCCCTGACCCAACTGCTCAAAGAGGTTTACCCTCTGCTCTGCCGTACATTGTGATCAACAAGAAAGCTCAGTGCACCCAGGCTTTTGTACCCAGGTCAGCTCCAGAAATAGTTCCTTTCACACTGGCAAAAGAAAGCAACACAAATCCGACAAACAGAGAGTGGACACGGCTGCTTTGACCCTGGAACAAAAGAGAGTGATTTACCCTCATCATCTTCTATCTTTCAGCCTTAGGGTTTCCTGTGACTCCTGAGGACCAACCACCTGATTTCCTTCAGCCCTGTGCCTGGGAAAAGGGCTTGCTCACTTGCTGGTCTTTGTTTTCACCCAGAGATATAAGCAAGTGTTATTTGGCCACAAAGGTGTCACGTTAGAGACTTCAAATGTGGTTTCTGCTAGCATGTGCAGGGCCCTGCATTCTATCATTAGTCCTGTGTAAAATCATAGGAATGGATTTCTGATATCCCAGCACTTGGGATAGAGGCAAATAGGATCAGGAATTAGGAGTTTCCCTCTACTATGTAGTGAATTGGAAGTCAGCACAGGGTAAATAAGACCTTGCCACAAATAACACTTAGAATAAATTTAGTTTTTGGGGGAGGGGGGCCCTTAGTGGGTAAGGCCTCAAGTCAGAATGAATGGTTGAATCTGATAGTTAGAATGGAAGAGTTCTTTTGTACAGTTTTCTCTGTGATCTTAGGATTGCAGTAAGCTCACAAAAAGTATATGATGTTGTCCCAGGTTGTCTTAAGCTCTACCTAATGCTCCTTTACTCTCTTAGGTATCCTGTCCTTGGTTGATTATATACTTTCTCTAAGATTTAAACTTTGATGGATTATTAAAGACATGTATATCACTTCTGCTAATCATTGCATCTGAACAAATCTTTTTGAATGGAAGGGTTCGAGGACTCACAGGTGCTAAAGTACGTGTGTGGAGATTTGATAACAAATTTGGAGAGTTAAATCTCGCCTACTTTTCTGAATAGGGCTTCTCTGTGTCTGCTGTGCTGTGTACGTCAGATAACAAGTTTTCAAGCTTCTGGACAATTTTCCTATCTCAGCTTCCCATCTTCCTGTAGGTAGGAATGCTGATATTACAGATGTGGACTATTGCACACAGCCTTTTCCTACGTGTTCCTTGGATGAGATTCCACCTGTCATAGTTGGGTGGGATCTTATGCAGTGAGTCAGTTTAATTACTCATAGTTGTACCTTGGAATTTTATTCTCACCACCACATTCACATACAGTTCCAATTGTTTCCAGCCTTCTCCCAGGCACATTTTGATGATGTGTCACATTAAAAACAACAGAACAAATCAAACTTTTTCTTTTCCTATTTCATGAATAGAATAGAAAATTAACAAGCAAGTACATTGAGTTACCAGTACTGAAAGGCTCAGTTTATCAACAGATCCCAAGAGAGCGTGCTAGGAATGATGGTTCGTGTCTTTAACTGGAGGCAGGCACAGGTAGATCTCTGTGAGTTTAGGCCTGTTTGATCTCCATTAATCAGACCTATCCCAGACAAACAAGCAGACAAGCAGAAATCCAGTGCTGGGGTGCACTGAAAACTTTGTCAACTGAAAGTTTTTCTGAACTATCTTTGCACTCTGGGTGTGTGATGATTGCCACACAAAAAAAATAAGGAAAAATCGCTATAGATAATGTGTCATCAATTTTTAAAGTTTTATAATGATTAAAAATTATATATCCAGTGTCATGAATTTTTATATGTTTTAAATTCTAAATTGGCAATTTATAATTGTTTCCATCCATGGGCAGGTACAAAATGATAGAATGTATGTCTTTGGTGGGAATTAATGCAGCCATTACTCTTAATCTTTAAAATCTTTGTGGGTAGAACATTTAAAATTCAGTCTTGGCCAGCTTAGAAATGTAAAATACTCTGTTAATAATTATAGTCGCCATGCCCTGCCTAAGATGTTTTTCCCTTTGACCCAGCCTGAGTAACTGCTATTTTGCTCTTTACTTTTATGAATTCATTTGTTTTTAGTTCTAGAGATAATTAAGAACATGCAGTGTTTGTCTTTCTGTGCACAATATATTTAATTTAGTTTAGTATTCTTTAATTTTATCCATGCTGTTGTAAATAGCAGGAATTTCTTTTTAAAGGTTAAATAATATTTTATTACATATATTCAACATCTTTTAAAAATCTATTTGCTTTTTAACTTTACAGTTTTATGAAGGTTAATTTTGTTTTTGTTTTGTTTTTTCAGATACCTTTTTTTCTATGTTGCCCTGTTTGTCCTGGAATGAAGTTTAATTTTTTAAAAAAGATTTAGTTTATTTTTAAGTACACCTATATCTGTGTATATGCCATATGTATGCAGATGCCCCAGAAGGACAGAAAAGACTGTCAGATCACCAGGAACTAGAGTTACAAACTGCTGTGAACCACTTGAAGTGGCCATTGAGAAATGAACTGAAATCCTCTGTAAAGAGTAATATTTACTTTTAACAACTGAGCCATCTCTCCATCCCTATATAGCTTAATTTACAATTTTTATTTTCTAGATCTCTAACCCAGTAAATAATCTTCAGGGTCTTGAAAGCTTTTCTTTAGTACAAAGAACTTTATGGGACTGGTCTTTTGTGACTCATTTGTCTCTCTTATCCTCCCAGAATTGTATTCAGGTCTTGCAGCCCTCCATAGCAAGGCTACATGCATTAGGGCAACGTGAGGAGGCTTGCTGACTCATAGGGTCAGATGTGATGCAGGATCTTCCTAGTTCCTGTGCAATGATACTCAGTTTTACCTTGTTCAAGAACAGGGTGTTGAGGATGGGGAGAGGAAAAGTACAACTTAACATCCTTAGGATACTTTACCATCACAGCCTTTAAACAAAGAATTTGTCGGTCCGGGCAATGGTGGCGCACACCTTTAATACCAGCATTTGGGAGGCAGAGACAGGTGGATTTCTGAGTTTGAGGCTAGCCTGGTATACAGAGTGAGTCCAGGACAGCCAGAGCTACACAGAGAAACCCTGTCTGGAAAAACCAAACCAAAACAAACCAAAACAAAACAAAACAACCCAAAGGAAAAAAAAAGATTTGTCGGCAAAGAAGTGAGTCCTCAAAAGACTGAGGCTTCTCAACCATTCCATATTACTCAGTTAAGAATTTTTCGTTTTGCTCTGTACCCCAGTTTTAATAAACTTACTTGGTTCTCTAGAGTTGAACTTCTTGAGTTCTTTGTCATCAGGGAAATGTAAGTCAAAACAACTGTGAGATTCCACCTCACACCAGTCAGAATTGCTAAGATCAAAAACTGAAGGTGACAGGAGATGCTGATGAGGATGTGGAGAAAGAGGAACACTCCTCTATTGTTAGTGGGATTGCTAGCTGGTACAACCACTTTGGAAATCAGTCTGGCAGTTCCTCTGCAAACTGGACATAGATTACCTGAGGATCCAGCTATACCACTCCTGTGCATAAACAAAAGTATTCTCCAATATATAACAAGGATGCATGCTCCACTATGTTCATAGCAGCCTATTATATAATAGCCAGAAGCTGGAAAGAACCCAGATGTCCTTTAATAGAGCGATGGATACAGAAAATCCAGGACACAATGAGAAGACCAAACCTAAGGATAATAGGTATAGAAGAGAGTGAAGACTCCCAATGTAATGGGCCAGTAAATATCCTCAACAAAATTATAGAAGAAAACTTCCCTAACCTAAAGAAAGAGATGTCCATGAACATAAAAGAAGCCTACAGAACTCCAAATAGACTGGACCAGAAAAGAAATTCCTCCCATTACATAATAATAAAAACACTTAATGCACTAAACAAAGAAAGAATTTTAAAAACAGTAAAGGAAAAAGGTCAAGTACCATATAAAGGCAGGCCTATCAGAATTACACCAGACTTCTTACCAGAGACTATGAAAGCTAGAAGATCCTGGGCAGATGTCATACAGACCCTAAGAGAACACAAATGCCAGCCCAGGCTACTATACCCAGCAAAACTCTCAACTACCGTAGATGGAGAAAACAAGATATTCCATGACAAAACCAAATTTACATAATATCTTTCCACAAATCCAGCCCTACAAAGGATAATCAATAGAAAACACCAACATAAGGAGTAAAACTATACCCTAGAAGAAGCAAGAAAGTAATCCTTCATCAAACCCAAACTAACCTAATTCCACCTCTTACAACAATAGCAACAGGAAGTAACAATTACTATTTTTTTTAATATCTTAATATGAAAATTAACATTACCAACAAATCCTAATCGATTGAAATCCAATAATATGAGGAATTGGAAATTTGTTGATTGTCATCCAATGGTCTCTCTAATTTGGTAATTGGAGAAATAGGTCCAATATTGTACAATCCGTATACAGCTTGTTTGTACGTGACAGTGTCTTGCTGTGTACAACATAATGGTCTTGAAATCTTGCTTCTCCTATCTCAGCCTGTCTGTTAGTAGTATTGTTAATTGATGTTTTTACACTATACTATGGTTTTCAGAACAGCTTACATATTTCAAAAGTATTTATACAGCCAAAAGAAACATAGACAATTAAATTCGGAGGTTGCTTGTAATAGAACAACAAAGAGTGAGAATGAATGCTTTGCTTGACCTTTGTAACTCTTGTATCAAGTTTGAAAAAGAAGACTCTTTCTCTGAGATAAATGCTTTTCCAAATTATCACAGCTAATGAACCAGATTCTTACCCTCACCTAATGTCTGTGCCACCCTCCAAGCAGAACCATTGTTCATTGAAACAATTGTTGAGTGACTTTATGGATAGACTATCTTAATACACACACCATTTCTTAAATGAATGTAACCTGTTCTCTGGCCTGAGAATAAAGTCACTCACTCAAGTCAAATAGTTTTGACCATAGCAGGAAGTCTGTATCCAAAAATCGTGCCTACAATTCATTCCTTGGCACAGCAGAACTGTCAATTCTCAGCTTGGGTATGATGGAGGTAAAATCCTTTGGTGATGTGCGGGTCATTGAAGTATAGCCTTATTACAATGAAACCCAATGTCTAAAAATTGTTCTTATTCTGGGTTTGTATCACAGTAAGAGCCAAGATTTTAAGCTCTACTAAATACAAAACAAAACAAACAAACAAACAAAAAGACTTTATATATTTATGTTCATTTAAGAAAATACTAGTAGTGATGTATTATTTTAAAATATACAGTTAATATGTTTGGAGTTATTTAAAATTTATATTGAGAAAAATGTATGTATTTTCAGTATTGCTGTAGACAAACATCTACATAAGACTGTTAAATTGATTGTTGTTTTATATCAAATAACTTTTATAATACTCATTTTTATTCTTATAATATTTTATAAATTTTAAAAAATATGACAAAAAAAGGTATTGTAGGTATTGAAGGGGGAGTCTCTGGGAGGAGTTACAGTCCAAAAGGGAAACAAGAATGTGATTTAATTCTATTTACTTAAAGTATGTTTTTAAATGTTAACAAATTCAGATAAATTGAAATCATGTATCTTCTCATCATAATGCAATAAAACTTAAATAAAAAAAAATAGAGGAAATACAGGGACAAAGTGTGGGGCTGAGACTGTAGGAAAGGACATTTAGAGACTACCTCACATGGGGATCCATCCCATATACAGACCCTAAACCTAGACACTATTCCTGATGCCAAGAAGTGCTTGCTGACAGGCGCCTGTTATAGCTGTCTCCTGAGAGGCTCTGCCAGGACCTGACAAATACAGAGGCAGATCCTTGGAGCCAACCATTGGACTTAGCATTGCATACCCAATGGAGGAGTTAATGGAAGGGCTGAAGGAGCTGAAGGAGTTCCCAACCCCATAGGAAGAATAACAATATCAACCAGTCAGACACCCTTAGACCTCCCAAGAACTAAGCTGCCAACCAAAGAGTACACATGGAGGAACCTATGGCTCCAGCTGTATATGTAACAGAGGATGGCATTATCTAGCATCAATAGGATGAGAAGCCCTTGGTCCTGTGAAGGCTTGATTCCCCAGTATAGGGGAATGCCAGGGTGGTGAGGTGGGAGTGGGTGGGTGGGAAAGGGAGCATCCTCTTGAAGCAGGGAGAGGGTTGATGGGAGAGGGTGTTCCAGGAAGGAAACCAGGAAAGAGGATAACATTTGAAATGTAAATACATAAAATAGCCAATAAAAAATAAAAAATAATTTTAAATTAGAAAAATAAGACTTCTGTCCATCAGCTAACTGAAAGTCAATAGGAATGAGTAAGGGAATTAAGTATCTAAAGAATACAATACACATAATTAAAAAGTGCAATTAAAAGTAGCAAGGAAGAATCTCTTTTCATGTAAGAAAATTTTAAGGTTTTCTGGCAGTGAATGCTTGAGTTTTCTGAAGGAGAGAGTAGAAATGTCCCTTCTGCAGACCCCAGAAAGCATCTGTGGAAGGCAGTGATGATTCCTCAGATTTCTCAGATTTCCTGGTGATTTGCAGTCTGTGACAGTGCTGAGATAGACAATCAAATGTGAAGAAGGTCTTTGTAACCAAAATATTATACGTGAACCAAGACCTGACCAGCTTATGCTTCCTGTTGGTTTTTATACGTGTGAGTACGTGCATGTGTAAACACATGCAAGCCAAAGAACAACCTGTGCTTCCCCAAACCCCATTCCCTTGGTATCCTTAAGCAAAGTTTCTCACTAGCCCAGAACTCACAGAATAAACTGGGCTTTCCGGCTCATGAGCCCCTACAATCTTCTTGTCTCTGCATCTCCAGATCAGAACATACTTTATGTGGATATTCAGGATCAAAATCAAGTCCTTCTCCTTTCAAGGCATGTACTTCACCAACTGAGCCTTCTCTGTATACTGGTTGATATTATTTTTTATTTTGAAATTTTATACAAAAATTAAATATATTTTAAAGAATATTTAAAATAAGAAACTACTATATTTTAATTTTGTTATAAAAGTTTGTACCTACAAGACTTTAAATTATGTATAGAAAATGAGAAGCCAGCATGTGGAATACCTTTATGTAATTCCAGAACTCTGGAGAGGAAGGCAGGAGGATTATTAAATTGGAGTCTAACCTGGGCTACATAAATTGTTAAGAAAGAAGAGAAAGGAGTTGAAAGGGGAAGCAAATACACACTGATTTGCTTTGTGCCTTTGTTTTTTTAACCAGTAGACTAATCAATCTATTTAAACTTTAAAAAATTTGTATGATTTTTTTTTTCTGAGGTCATTGTATAATACTTGGTATTCCTTCTGACATAGAATCGCCACAATAGTGACAGCTTGTTAGGACATTGTCCTCACCATCTGAGTGGATTTAATACTGAATGCAGCTTATCAGAAGAAAGGCAGTCAAACCAAGAAAGTGATTAAGTCAGCCACTGGGCAACCTGTCATGTCTTTGCCTGACAAGCTTTCTTACCAAAGCAGAGGTGCTTAAGTAGCCACAGAGAAGTGACACACACGTCAGGGGGAGATCCAAGCCGTCACTCCCTTTGCCTTGGGCATGTGCACTTTTTGAAGAAGTAGGATTCTCAGCCTGAGACCTTTCAGTAAGCAGTGATAATCCGTAAGGATTGAGGCAGTCATCCTGGACTAGAGAGTTCCTTTCAGTGCTGAGACATCTGACTGCCATTCACATCTGAATGGCTTCCACGTCTTTTTCTAAAGCATCAGGGGCTAAAGCTAAGTCCTATACCCTTTTAAGTATGTGGCCAACTTAACCCGGGGTCTACCAAGGCTTCAGGGTGATTAGAGTAGTTGTATAGGCAAGAGAGGGAAGACATGTCTCAGGGATGGGGGTTGGGAATCCACATGCTGAACAAAGCTCTCATGTGTAGACCAGACCTGCTCTTTCGTATGAGCTAGTTAGCTATAGCGCTCTCTCTCTCTCTCTCTCTCTCTCTCTCTCTCTCTCTCTCTCTCTCTCTTTCTCCCTCCCTCCCTCCCTCCCTCCCTCCCTCCCCCCCCTCTCTCTCTCAGTATATGTGTGTGTGTGTGTTTGAGTAACTAGTAGGAATTTGTTTCCTCCAACAACATGTGCATTTTTACTTGTTAAGTCATCTTACAAGTCTCTCAGCTTATTTTTGCGAGGGTCTCTGAATCAGCATCCCAATTCAGTTAGACGGGTGGCTAGTGCACCTAGGCATCTTCCTATCTCTGCCCTTACCCCTTCCAAGCACTGGGCATACAAGTGCTCACTATAGTCCTGGCGTATTTTACATGGGTCCTGGGGAACTCAGATCTTCATGCTTGTGTAACAAGAACTTTACTTACTGAGCTATCATCTCACCTTTCCAGTCTACTAGGCCTCTGCTCTTGGTGACATGTGAGCCTTACGTCCCAAATGTGGACTTGTCCACGGGGACACTGAGTACCACCATGTTCCAAGCTAGACTTTATACTCTTTAGGAGCGTTCAGACTCACAAGTATCGATCCCTGAGTTATTTAGAACCATGACTTCATTAATTTGTAGCTGTGTAATGTGGGATCAATTAGGTTAGATTTTCCCTTTGTAATTAATCCTAATTGCCCAGGCTAGAATGTGGCCAATAAATGTCTCTCTCAGTAATCCTGGGTAGTCCTGCTTTGAGGCTTTCTATCCCATGTGGTTCTGACAAGTCTACCCCGGGTACTGCTCCTTAGACATGAACTACTATCTGTGAAATAGTCCCTGTTCATACCTTTGAGGACTATCCATCTTAAAATCACTTGTACCCCACTTTGGAAAGAGAGTGACCTGTTGGCTATTAGCCAACACTGTGTTCCAAGTTGACTTGGGATGTCTTTAGCTAGTTGACTTTTCCGGTTTCTTCCTTCCCTCAGGATCATGGTTTTGCTATGTACCTCTAACTAGCCTGGAGTTACTTCCTGCTCCCGGCTCACTTTGAGTCTGTAGCCATACTTCCTGCTTTTGCCTCCCTAGTGTTAGAAGAACAGGGCTGAGTGACTATCCTCAGATTTTCCTTTTAAATTCTAACACATGAATAGGAGAATATAAAACTAGCTTGCAGGCATTATTGTGGGAACACCCTATTACCACCAGCACATACTTATTATACATTTTGGAACAGATTATTTTGTAATAATTATAAAGGGGAAAAGATGAAAGTAAATAAAAACCTATAGACTATAAGAAATTAAATGAGGGTTGACTGATAAAAATCTAGAAAATACAAGTCAGACCTCTTCATTTTTAATCCTTTTATCCTGCATAGAATGAATGCCAAAACTTTAAGTCTAGAGGCACCCATCCTGGAAACTTTGGTTCTTAGCAGTAATCAAAGTGGGATTTTGTGTTCCCTGATGAAAGTTCTGCCTCTCTTGGTACCTGTGTGTGCTTATAGAAAAGAGGTGAAGGCACCTTTGCTGTCCACAAACTCAGTATGGTGGTTATGGGGAGGATGGGTTGGTGGATATGTACCAAGATGTGTTTACATGTGATAAAAAAATGTTTGAGCGTTTAAGCTTGCACTGGGGACAGCAGAAGGTCTCCACATTTGAAAATCCTTCTGTGAGGGAGGTAGCAAGACCTGTATGCCCTCCCTAAATTTCTTCTGGACCTCATCATCAATAATCAATTTACAGTGGGAGTTAAAGGGTTGATCACCTTGAGCTGTCTGCCAATTTCCTCTGGGGTCACTGCCTGAAGAATCCAATTCCATGCGGGAATCCTGAGCAGTCCTTCTCTTAGGGGTTGTTTAGAAACAGACACCTCACTGAGCAGTTCTATGTTAATGGCTGCTTCTGTAGAGTTGGAGGGAAGAGAGTAACTTTCCATGAAGTTACTCTCTTAGCCATGCTAGAGAAGGAGATGCTGGTGTCCTTTGAGCATATCAGGAGATAGCAAACCCCTGTGCTCTACCTTTGAGGGAATCTCTGTAGACTCTTGATTATTGCTGGGAAATAGTGATCTTTTATTCTCTCTCTCTCTCTCTCTCTCCCTCTTTTTCTTTCTCTCTCTCTCTCTTTCTGTGCGTGTGTGTGTGTGTGAGTGTGTGCACGTGCGCTTTAGTGTAGGTGTGTATGCAGGTTCACTTGTGTATACATGTGTCCGTGTATGTGCAGAGACTAAAAGACAACCTTGCCATCATTCCTCAGGATCTGCTCACCTTGATTTCATCTGACTGGTTTGGAACTCTCCATGTAGGCTAGGCTGGCTTTCCAGGGAGCCCAGGAATCTGTCTGTCCTGTGCCCAGCATTAGAATTACAAATACACACCACCATCCTTGTTATTTTCTTAAGGTAGATTCTGGGCCTTGGACTTACATCTTCATCTTTAAGAGATAAGTACTTTACTAAGTTGTATGCCCAACCCCCAGTCATCATTCTTGAAGGCATCCTGCAGTACGAGGAACTCATCCTTCCCATTCCTACAGATGTCACAGAGTGAGGGTCTATCATCCACACAGCCATGTGGAAAAAAAAAATGGGTTCTCATTTTAGCAGATGCCTGAGTGGTAGCTGGTTGGCAGCATGCTTTTTTTCCCCCATTCCATATTGGCTTGTTGCTACAGGGTCTGGTGCTAGCAGATTACAACTCTGTAGCTAGTCATTTTCGATTTACTTGAACCTATTTCTCCAGTCTACTGAGCTTTCCCGGGCTAGCATCAATTCAGACACCTTGCAATTCCTCAGAATCTCTATCCCCATCAGATGGTTCGATCTCTGAGAAATTTAGCCTGAGGCGTTTAGACAAAAAAGAAATATTGTGGCTGGGGAAGCATTCAAGTTAGAGGAGGCAGCCAGGGCTGTTTTATTACTTAGGCCTGTGTCACCTGTGATGACCCATGAGAGTAGAGAATATTGATCGCTTGTCACTCAAGGCAGTCAGCAGATTGCATTGACAAAGCTTGGCAGGTCTCTAATAGCAGGGTTACTGGCCTTGGCTGCGGCTCAGGGGAGAACTCCACGGGGCCTATTACTAGGCAGCTTTTAACTCTTACACGGACACAAGCAAGGACACGATTTCACACTTCACAGCTAGAAATGATTCTTCCTGCTCCTTCTCATCCCCTTTTTAATTTCACCATTTTTTTCCCCTTTACTTCTGGCATTACATTCCCCTCCAATGATCCCTGCTCTCCCCTCCTTCTCTGTTATATTGTCAAGGCGGTATTGTTTTTTGTTCTGTATGTGCACATGCAGGTAAGTATTTGCAAGCATGAGTGTGAATGTGTTTGTGTGTGTGTGTCTGTGTGTGTGTATGTGTAGGTCAGAGGTCTTTCCTGATCTTTCTCTCCATTATTTATATATCGAGGCAAGGTCTCACCTGAACCCAGAGCGTATGATTCAGTTAATCAAGCCAATCTGCTTTTTTTCCAGAGTCTTGTCTGCTTTCTGCATGCTGCGATTATAGATGGGATTCCATGCCTACTACCCACATTTATCTAGTGCAAGGTGGCTGTACTCTGTTCCTCATGATCCCATGGCAAGCACTTTATTCACATTTACACATGCACATATACTACAGTGTCACACACAGACAGAAATGGTAATTGGATGTCACTAAAACAGAAATTAACACATGCAAAGCTAGTAGCATAGAAACATTTATCTGTTATCCATCCATCCATCCATCCATCCATCCATCCTGCCTTTTTCCCTGCCTTCTTATATGTCTAAAGGCCCAAGAAGGTAGGATAAAAATTAGTATGTAGGTCAACTGTATGGGACTCAGTGGCACTCCCAGAGGCAGATGTGTGAAATTACAGAAAATGTCTGTGGACCTATTAATATTCTATGACACTTCCAGCCACTTTGAATTAAAATACTTATCTGTGAAAGGTTTTATAATTCATATGACCCGAAATAATTCTCACCTAATTAGATTTTGTCAACTGAATAATTCTGTCTCGTGTTGCTTCCACAGAATAATTTAAGCACTGTATTTTATTCTCAGAATAGCTGTAAATGTCAAATTAATTTTGTTGACATGATCAACATGTAGAGGAGCTACTTGGCAGACTTGTTTGTCAACTGAATATATTACGGTTCCCCTCAAAACATGTCGCCTGATCAGACTTAGCTGCCTTTTGCAGTTTGTTGTTTCCTAAAAAGACATCTCTGGCTTGGTTACAAAATGGTTCAGGCTATACTGGAGATATAGCTCAGTGGTTAGAAACAGTTGCTGCTCTTGAAGAGGACTGTTGTTCAGTTCCTAACACCCATGCGAGACAACTCACAACTGCCTGTAACTCCAGCTCCAGGGCATCTAATGCCTTTATCTGGCTTCTTCAGGCAACTTCAGTTATACACATATGTACATGATTAAAAATAGAAACAAAATACTTTTTAAAGAATTACTACAATATTTATACCTATATGGTTAAGCTTTTTGAAAGCAGAGGACATTTCTCTTGTCATGATTCTACACACAGCATCTTTCCCCTGCAGAGTTAGATTTCCATCATGGTCAATCTGGATCCTGTGTCATTGCCTCCATGTTTATTATATACCCTGTAAATGCCATGGATTCCTTAGTTTACACTGACTATATATAAGTCATTTCTGAGTTTTCTCATGCTTTTCTGGACCATTCTTGCATTTGGAGTCTGTTCTAGTTTCTCTTCTGTTGCTGTGATAAAGCTCCCTGACAAAAGGAGCTTAGGGGAGGAAAGGATTTATTTGGCTTACAGTTCCGGGTTATAGTCCATCTGTGAGGAAAAGAATGAATGGTGCTTGCTGGCTGACTCTCTGGCTTACTGCCTGTCTTTTGCTTTGGTAGATTTCTTATATAGCTGAGGCCTACCCGCAGTATATGTTTACTCTGATCACTGCACCAATAAAGCCACAAGTACCTCTGATATTTGTAGGGAAAAAGAACGCTTACTGTTAATCCTGAAAATATTGTAGAAGAAGTCACTAAGTAAGCTTTATGGCAGCTAGAGAGATAGAGCTCATTTGACCAAATCTTGCCACATAGCTATGAGGATGTGGGCTCAATCTCCTGATACTCACATAAAACAAGCTGGTATGGTTGCACATATTCTGATCCAGGCACAGAGATAGGAGGGTCCTTGCAGATCACTGGCAGTCCAACACCAGACCAATGAAAGTGCCTGTCTCAATAAACATACATCAATAACAACAAAAAATAAGATGAATATCCTTCGAGGACCATCTGAGGTGGACCTCTGGCCTTCATATATGAGTATCTTCACACATACAGGCACATGCATGCACATTAACGCCAACAAAAAAAAAAATAAATGTTTGAACATGAAGAATGATCTGTGATCACATGCCCTAAACTATAACTTCAGCTTTTTTTTTCTGTGTGACATGAATAAAGATGAAATTTACTCTGATATTAAATCTACCTGATGCAGAGAGAAATCCTTAATATCAGATGATTGTGGGATATTCTCAAAGGACCTGCAGTTACAACAGCAGTTTGAATCTAACAGCCTGATGTGTGGAAGAAATGGATATGATACTCTGTGTCTACAACTAAAACATTTATTTATTTTTGTGTATATATATATATATATATATATATATGCCTGTATATATCTTTGTATGTTACATATAGGGCTCATATGAATGTGTATGCATATGGAGTAAAAAGGTTAGTATCAGATGGTCAAGTGTCTTCATTAATTGCTTCCCACCTCATTTTTTTTATAGGATCTCTTCACTTAACGTGAATCTTAGAATAAGTGGGTAGTAAGCTCTATGGATCCACAGTTTCCTTGGCCCTAATGCTAGGTACATAAACCACCATGTCTGGCTTCCACATAGATGCTGTAATGCTTGCACTGTAAGCACTTTACCAAATGATCCATCTTCCTAGCTCTTTAAAACTGCAACTTGATGATATAGGCAGAGACAGTGGGAACGCAGTTCAACCCCAGTCTGTGTGAACAAGGCCGGCAGAGCATTCCATTTTCAGCATATGCAGAGAAAGTTATCCAGATGCAGGAAGATAGTGGAAATCATGTCCTATTAGAAATGGTTGAGAGAACTGGAGATACTTAGCCTGCAGCGATATATGATAAGTGTCTTCAATCATTTAAAGGAGTGTCATGTAGAAGAGGAATTGGACTTATTCTAAAGGTTCCCATAGGATGGAAAGGGATGCTATGTGTAGAAGATACAGGTAGATCTAATAGAAGAGGAAGAACAATCTGGCAATTGCAGCTGTCCAAAAGAGGGATGGTCATTGTTTAGAGGGCTCAAGCCACTGAGAGTATAAAGACAGATGTGACCTTATAGGGGTGATATGCCATGAGGAAGACAGGATCCAATGGTCTTACCTAGTACATGCGCATGTTTATATGTTAGCTACCTAAACAGATACTCATTTTCTTACTAATATTTAGAGTCATACATAGAATCTAAGGAAATAGAGTGGGGAAATGTAATCCTTTAGCTCTGTCTTTCTTGATCATTTTCCACCTCAGTGTTTGAGTCAGAGTCTCTCCCTGTACCTGGAACTTACCAGGGCCGGCAAGCCCTATGGATATGTCTGTCACTGCCCCACCAGTGCTGGGGACATAAGCACATACAACTGTGCAAGTTAGGTTCTTCTGATCCTAAAACAAAGCATTTTGATTCCACAGCAGTGCGTCATAGATTGAACTCTCTCCTCAGCCCTATAATGTACAATTTTATCTGTAAACAATTTTCTATACATAACTTGTGGCAATAAAATATAAAACAAATGTATGTGTATGTGCACACACATACACACAGACACAGACACACACACACACACACAGACACGTCTTCCCAGGGTTGATTAACATGCCACTATTGACAGTAGAAATCAGAGCAAAGTGCTGTGTCTAGGATTGGTGAGGATGCTGTGTAAGTGGTGTTATTTTCCCCTTCTAATACAGCAAAAAAGGTGAGACATTGCACACAAATCCTGCATGCTGGCTGGATTTGAAATCAGGGTTTTGAACCCCACAGACTATAGAACACTCCAAAGACAAAGCACTTTCAGATTTTAAAGCATGGTGGCCATATTTAAACGAGCACTTGAGGGTGTTGAAGAGAAGTGTTAAATGTCATTAGGACCTCAGAAAAGCTTTGGATCCCATACATGTCAAGATAATTGAATGAGGAGTAGATTTGGACACAAAGCAGGCAGTTTAGTTATCCAAATCATTTGTGTCAAGTAGCAAATGGTTGAGGATTTGTCTATTTGTGTTTTTTTTTTTTTTTAATAAAAGCCTAATTCCTGAGGAGTAGGCATTGGGGGCAGGGCAGAACCTTTTTATATACACTTGCTCTGAAAAGTAATTCAATAACCAGAGAATTCTAAGTGTCCTAGAAACCTCATTATGAAAAAAAATCAGAAAATATAAGGACAGTGACTTCAAAAGGAATAATTAAGCTCATGAAACTAAATTTATTTCCCCTTTGCCAGCTGAGAAGGTAAACTTTCATGAGATGGCTGGTTGACAATAACAAGTACTACTATTCTTGGGGAGACTTGGTGGTGACGAATATTTTGTTGAACTTATTTCATTTTATGTTTATATTTTGTTAATGCAGAGGCTCTTGATGTTGCTCAGTGTGACCTAGAATTCTTGATCCTCCCACTGCAATCCTTTGAGTACTCGGATTATAGGCATGCACTGCTGTGCCTTGACTGTTTTACAAAATAGAGTGGCTACTATTTATAGATAGACTCATAAGGTGTCTGATAACACTGAAAATTGCTTTTAGTAAATATAAATATGAATTTATTTCATGCAATAGTCAGTATACAGAAAAAGAATCCTCTTGACTGACGTTGGCTTCAGACAGTGTTGAAAATTGGTAGGTATTAGAGCTGTTGCGGCTCTTACACAGGAGCAGAGTTCAGTTCTCAGCACTCAATAGGTGGTGCCTGTAATTCCACTTCTGTGAGATGCCCTCTTTCCAGCTCTAAGGACACTGTGTCAAAATGCAAAATACACACACACACGATTAAAAATAAAATCAGTCTTTTTAAAAAAAAAAAGACAGAATGAAAGCTAGTAAGATTTCTGTGAGTTATGTGTAGTTCCTGTTAGCTTGTCTAGTTTTGTGTGGCGCGTGCACATATATGTGAACAGAGGGAGAGACATTAGAAAAAATAGTTACCTACTTCCAGGATCCATTACACAAATAGTATTATTAATCCTGAGTGAGTACGAATGCACCTATATAAAAATAAAATGTTTTTTCTAGCCTGTCTGGATTCCATGCCTGAAATGTTGATTTGCTAATACCTGGAACTTCCAAATTAAATTTTATGGTGTATGGATGATTTATTGTAATCTCCTACAAGGAAATTCGTCTTAAAAAGTTATTCAGAGCCGTTTTGTGCTGGGAGGAGGAAACATTGCTAATGGGAAGCAGCAGTCAGCCAAAGACGAGGGGCTCCCTCGAGGACAGAGGAGAGGCTTAACTTGTTGAATGTGTTTTTAAAATATCCGCAGATACAGCTAGACTCTCAGTACTTTACTTCTGGTTTTAATGATAGAATTCCCAAAGGCCTAAAATTGTGCCAAACAGTCTGAACTGTGTCTGAAGTTCAAGAACAATCCACAGCGGGTCTAAAGACTTTAATCCTAGTTGGAAACTTTGAATGAGAAAGCTGGCCTTTTAGTTCTGCGTTCCTTTGACAAAACACCCCCTTCTCTTTATATAGCCCTTAACCAACAACAGACTGCCTGATCCTCTCTGCTAAAGCATCTTTATATAAGGTCATTCTCAAATCCCTTAGTTGCATAACTGAGTCATATTCTTGTTCCTTATGTCTCATCTGTGTAGTGGCTCGTCAGTTAATCCAATGGCTACAAGCACTGGGAATATTTTAGAAAATTGGGCAGAAATACTCTCACATTGTTGGTCTCCTAGCCCTCTGATATTAATTTTCCTCTCTCCAGTGTCCTGAAATCACTGAACCCTGAGTCATTATACCCTTGATAATTATTTCAATGATGACTTCCCTGATGATTGCTCCCACACTCTTGATTTGCTTATGAATTGATTTCTATGGTACTGTCTGGGTGTTTGCAATTGGCAACACTTTTGGGTTATCTTTTAGGATGGTTAATATTTCCTACCATCTTAATAGTATTTATAAACACATAGGAGATAACCTTCTCAGAGAATATGTATATTATATTGGGAAGACCTGATCCTGGGATGTACCATCCTATGATATAGGGTCCTAGAGTGAGTTAAAAAGCAAAAGTTGAGCAATAATATCTCTCTGCTTCCTGACTGCAGATGCACTGTCACATCAAGCTCCCCTACCTTGAAGAACTGCACTCTCAACTGAACTAAAATAAGTCCTGTCTTCTTTAAGTTGTTTCTGTTAGATATTCTTCTAATCAATAAAAAAGTAGTTTATTATCTATCCATCCCAGACCTTTAGTGAGTACTCCTGGAACTTGAGAGTGTTTTCCCACCATGCCCTAGCTATGTGGGTACCTCCTATATCGTTAGAAAACCTTCAACTTAAGCCCATCTCCATGGTTGGGAAGGCTCTGTGGTGTGAGTGTTTTTTAAAGAACAGAATTCCAAGGTGACTTGCCCGTGTCTACATTTCCACATGATTAGCACCCACTCCTGACATTCTCAAAGTCATCTTGGAAGATTACTCCTGTGTGGCATATATACAAGAAAATGACGTATATGGATTATGTGGTAATGTACGAGGGTTGTCGTGTCCTGCCTTTATTTTTAACAGCTTTAATAAGGTATGCTAGCACATAATGAACAGGTCTCAATTCATTGATAAGTTTTGCAATGCACCTCCACCTCTGAAAGTAGTAACACAATCGAGAAAATGAAGAGAGCGCTTACTGCCAAGGTTTGCTCCTGAACTGTTGTACTTCTTGCCTTCCTCTGCTTGCTGTCTACATCCACTGTAGCCTGTTCCCAGGCTTTCATGGATGTCTAGCCTTCTACATAGATATAACCATGGAGATGTATATTTGGAGGGTCTGGTTTCTTTCACTCACTTTAAGTATTCTTTAATCTGTGCAATGGTTATATAAACACAATCATGGAGTGTGCATGTTTTTTATTTTTTTTCTTTCAATCTGCCTAGTTGAGATTTATGATTTATTCATTCTTGTTCAGTATCGTCCCATTCTCTGGGTATAGACTATTGGTTTCTTTATACATTTGCTGTTGGCAGTCATGTGAACTGTTCTTGTTTGTGTTGTAAGCAACTGTTAACATTTGCATGGATAGCATAGTTGAGGAATGACTGCATAATGTGTCAGGTATATGGTTAATGTTTTATGAAACTGTGGGGTTGGGGGGCTGATTCAGTGGTGAAGAGCACTTTGTGGGGGCTGGAGAGATAGGTCACTGGTTAAGAGCACTGACTGTTCTTCCTGAAGTCCTAAGTTCAATCCTCATCAACCACATGGTGGCTCACAATCATTTGTTATGGTATCAGATGCCCTCTTCTGGTGAGTCTGAAAATGGTGTACTCGTATACATAAAATAAATAAATCTTCTTTTAGTTCTTAAAAACAACAAAAAAGCACTTTCTGTTCTTCCAAGAACCCAAATGTGATGACTCACAACCACCCGTAACTTTATGTAGCTTTAGGGGATCTAATGCTACTGCTGGCCTCAGTAAGCACCAACATTCGTGTGTGCATGTGGTGTGCGCACATGTACACACACACACTAAAACAACAAAAAAAAGAAACCACCACAAACACGCAAAAGTGATTGAACTGCTTTGCACATTATAATACATATGCAGTAGCTGTGGTTTTGAGCTGTGTCTTTCTAACCAGCAATGGCACTGATCAGCTCCTGGTTTGTGTACTTGTAACCTCTGGATGTTTGCTTGTTTTCCATCACTCTGAAACTACATCTGAGACAAGCAACTTAAAGGCAGGAAAATGCATTTTACCCACAGCTTTCATAGGTTTCCATCTGATTGGCCATTTCCATCTGATTGGCCGGTTCCATCACTGTCAGCATGTCAAAAGGCAAAACATCCTGGCAGAAAGTGTGCACCTGTCACAAAACCACTTACCTCTCACTCACTCCCCCCTCTCCACTCCCCTTCCCCTCCCCTTCTCTCTCTCTTAATCCTCCCCCCTTTTCCCCTTTCTTCCCTCCCCCTTCCTTCTTCTCCTTCCTTCATTTCCCTCCTGCATTCACCACAAAAACAGATTGAATCTCCTTTGGAATGTCAAGTCAAACTGTATTCCTTCAAGTTGCTTTTCATCAAGGTATTTGATCAGAAAGTATTTGATCACATAATAATAGTGCTAATAATGTAGCTAATACCCTTAACCCCATTTTGTTCTGTCACCTCCTAAACTTTCCAGTACCTCCTGAAAAAAGATCTGGAGGTGATCGTAGTATTACTAAGCATTGGGAAGTGACCAAATTGACACCTTAAGTACACACAGTGCTGTTAGACGGGGTAATGCTGTAGCATAGCCTGGTGTTTCATTACTGTGTCAGTCAGTTCAGCCAGTGGACAGAAGCCCTCAAAGGTAACTTTGCGAGCACTTGAGAGCCAAACCCCAGTATCTTCCTCAGTCAATCATATATTCTAATCATTTGCTCTTTCAAGAAACTGTAGGTTTTTATTTTTGAGGAGTTTTTATAGATATGATACTTCCTCAGATAGTATGTACAGTATTTGTTCTCAGCTTATGACCTGTAGTTTTATTCTCTCAATAGTGTTATTGAGCTAGGCATGGTGGTACATACCTGTAATCCTAGCACTCAGGAGACAGAGGTAGGAGGATCACCCAAGAATTCAAAGCCATCTTGCTCCACATAGTTTCAGGCCATCCGTGGATACTTACAGCATAGTTTTGTATAGTTTCAATTTACAGGAACACCTCCCAAAACTTGTCATAAATTTTCTTGGTGAGACTTCAGTAGTTTGCTTTTATTGCTCATTGTTTAGTGTCATATCCAAGGCATAGTGTACCACCCAGTGCTGTAGCATTTCCTCTGTGCTCTCTTCTGGAAGGCATGCAGTTCTAATTACGATAGTTTGGGTATGTGATCCAGTTGGAATTAAATCCATATAGGAGATAAGGTATAAAATGAATTAATTTGCTCCAGTCTATTTCTGTGTCAGTATTCCAGCATCATATGTTGAAAACAAATGTCCTTTATCCATGGAATAATATTGGTGCCTTTGTAAAAACAAAGAGACAAAAAAAAAAAATCAAATGTCAACATGTGTGCTGGCTTAATTTTATAATCTTTTTAAAAAGATTATAAAAAAAGATTTATTTTTATGTTCATGAGTGATTGTTTACACCCACATGTGTACCTAGTGCCTGTGGGGAGTGGAAGAGAACATTAGATATCTGTGTACCTGGAGGTACAGGTGATCGTGAGACACAATGAGGATGCTGGAAACCCAATTCAGGTCATCTGGAAGAGCAGTCAGTGTTCTTAACTGATGAGCACCTTCTTTATTTTTTAGTCTGAATTCTTTTCCAGTAATCAGTCTAACTTGAAGTCACTAAACCAAGATGTATGGGTTCAAATCAGGCTTACAGCATAGTATTGTATAGTTTCAATTTGTTACAGTTAGCTTGTACGTTGCTAATGAGGTTGAAAATGTGACAAAGAAAATATATATGTTAAGCAGCCTAAAATATTTACTGTCTGATCCTTTTGAGACAAAAGTGTTTTCTCTGACTGGTCTATATTGGCCTCAACATGATGTCACTTGATTTCTTTAGTCTTATGGTTTATTTTCCAATGCTGTTTTAAATCTTCTTGTTATATATTTCTATATGAATTTTATAATTATGTTTGAATTTCTTTTTTAAAAGATTTATGTCATTTTAGTTATGTACATATGCTTGTATTTCTGTGTGTGAGTTTGTGCATGTGAGTCAGGTGCCTTCAGAAGCTATAAGATGGTGTTTGATGTCCTCAATCAAGAGGTTTAGATGGATATGGGCCATCCATTGTGAGTGCTGGGAAGTAAGCTGTGTTCCTCTGGAAGAGCAATAATTGTTCTTAATCACTGAGCAATCTCCATAGCCCCCATTCTGTGTGCTTGTTAAATAGAAGATAGTGGTTATAATCAATTGTGTATCAGTCTGAATAAAATGATTTAGGAATATTTAATCATTTAATGAATACTATTTAAATTTTTTCCTTCCTCTGAAAATGATTTTTGGTAACTAGACCTTTCTCACTTTGCCCAACTTGTTTATATGTATTTTTGGTGGTATTTAATTATAATTTCTAACTTTGAATCATTCTTTACTAGCCTGCAAATTTTTGTGTATCATATCATATCCAGTAGCAGTCATAAATTCTATTGTAAATTTGGCTCTTTTCTGAGTTCATTTATATTATAAACATTACTGACTAGATCTGTTCTAAAGAAGAACAATTTTATTTCACTTTTGTTTTTGCTGCTTCCTAGTGTTTATAGCTCTAATTTCACAGATCCATATCTCCAGTATACTATTGACCAGAGGTATTGAGAATGAATGTTCTTCTCCTTATATACTTAGTTTAAGGCAAAGCATTCGGTTTTCTTACACCATACAAGATGAGTTGGAGGTTCTCTGCTCATCTTTTGTCAGAATTCATAGACTTCCCTTTCATTTCCTGTGAGCTGAGAGTGGTTTAGTCTTTGCTTTAATTATTTTGAACCTTTTGTTATTAAGTGTGGAAATTGAGATTACATTTGTCTTGATAAACTGGCAATTGTATTAGTTTGACATATTCTTTTGCCTAAAATATATCTTGCCTGAAATTGATACCGTTCCATCTCACTTTTGACTGTTGGTTTTTCCCATCTTTTAACCAGTCTCTGTGTTTACATTTATAGTGTGTTTCACATAGAGAGCATATGGTATATTTGGGTACTTACGTCTTTTTTTAAAAAACGAATCTTTTTTTATTGAGTCTGACAGATTTTTGCCTTTTGCAAACATTCGACTATATAGTTTGAGACTTTAGATATTGTTACATTTAAATATTTTATTCTTTATTTTTCTATGTTTTTATTTATTCCATGTCTCCATTTTCCTCATTTTTTAACCTTTTTTTTTTTTAAGAGCCATTGGGATTTTTAAGAGCCATGTAGGTTTAGTTTTCTTTTATGTATGTCTGTGTATGTGTCCATGAGTGCTGGTACCCTTGGAGGCCATAAGAGGGCATCAGATCTGCTGGATTATAGGTGGTTGTGAGGTGCTAGGGTACAAGCTTGGGTCCTTGGAAGAAGCTGGATGTGTTCCTTCCAGTCCCATTTGGACACATTGTTCTCATTCTGTTTTGTCTCCTTTCTTTAATTCACTGACGTTCTTCTTTTTGTTGGTTTAGTTATTTCTTGGCGGTATAAATTCAGAGGTGTTCCTGACATACGGTGGAATTGTGTTCTGATGAACCGACACATACTGTACAATCTGAAGTGCAAAAATCTGAAGCTTGGCAGCTTCCACAGTGTTTGATGTTTGAACCATCATTCCCTTGGGGACCATCATCTCTTTAACTTACTACCAACTCCTTTGAAGCATTACTAGACTAAGTGTGTAGCAAACACAATAGCTATTGAACATTTTTACTTGTCTTCTCTCTGTTTGTTCTTACTGTCAGTTTTTCTTTATGCATGCTATAAACATTCTACTGCATTCTTGAAAACATCACAGTAATGTCATTCTCTTCTGAAGCAACAAGTATGCAAATTCTTTTATAGTAGTTACGTTTTTGCCATTTCTGTTCATTTCTGTTCATTCTCTGTATGGATCTACATTTGCATGTATTTTGTGTAAGTTAGAATATACTGTGATGTTTATTTTTGTACAAGAGTATTTATTTTACACTGTTTAAAGACATTATAGTAGGTAATACATTTAGACTTGCTGGCCATCATTCTAGGTCCATATTCAATGAGACACCTTGTCTCAAATATGGCACTGTGTAAAAGAGCAGAAAATTTGACATTATTCTCTGGCCTCTGCAAGTACACACATGGGTACATATACTAACACATAAACTCATCCTTATGCACATGTCTCTCAAAATGAAATTTTTTTATGGGCTAGAAAGATACCTCAGTAGTGACAAGCATTTTTACTTTGGCAGAGGTCCTGACTTCAGTTCCTAGCACCCGTATCCTTCCTCACAACCATCTGTAACTCCATTTCCAGAATTCCCATTGCTTTCTTTTGACCCTAGTGGGCAGCAAGCACATATAGGATGCACATACATCTATGCTGCTGAAACACTCATAAGATATAAAGAAATAGAAATGTTTAGAAAAGACTAAAGATATTGTCATTGGATGTAGAAGAATAATTTAGTTTTTATCCCGATTCAGTACTTTAAAACTATTTCCAGAATTTACATTTGTTTTAATTAAGTAAGAAAAATGAACTATCATCCTACTTGCTTTTTTTCTATAACTTTTTTTATTTCTCTGACGTCTATCTATAAATGCTCTCTTGTTAGTTTGGAAAAGCTGGTTATGGTGAGTGTTAGGGTCCTTTCCTTACTTCCTTTAAATATTATTTATTTTATATGTTGAGCACACTGTCACTGTCTTCAGACACACCAGTAGAGGGCATCAGATCCCATTACAGATGGTTGTGAGCCACCATGTAGTTGCTGGGAATTGAACTCAGGACCTCTGGATGAGCAGTCAGTGCTCCTAACCACTGAGCCATCTCTCCAGGCCCCCCCCCCCCGATGTATTTCTTATGTTCCCTCATATTTCTTATGCTTTGGATTATTTGGTTGCTTTTGATTTCTGGGTTCATACATTTCATGATGGTTGGAGAACCTCAGCTTTGAGTACTGTAGATGCTTCTCAGCTCATCAATTCCATCACTCTAATGACCCATGTAGAAATTATACCCAAGTGCCAGTAAAGAGAACAATTATTTGGTTTTTTTGAGACAGGGTTTCTCTGTGTAGCCCTGGCTGTCCTGGAACTCACTCTGTAGACCAGGCTGGCCTCGAACTCAGAGATCCACCTGCCTCTGCCTCCCAAGTCCTGGGATTAAAGGCGTGCGCCACCACGGCCCGGCTTAAGAGAACAATTCTTGAGTAGGCTGGATCAAGCCCATTGCCAAGAATAGAATGCTTAGTGCATTGAACACAGGCTCCTTTTTGTGTTTACACTCTGATCTTCAGAGAGCTTTCCTGCCTACTTGTTTTTGATAGAAGCTTAGGGTTTAGAACCTCTTCTGTTGTAATCTTTAAACTAAAGATTTAAAAAATACACGTGTATGTATGTGAGTATGGGAACTTATGAGTGTAAGTGCCAGGTAGGCTGTGTGTACTGTGCTTGGAAGGCACAGCGGGGTGCCATGAAGCTGGAGGTACAGGCAGGTATGAGCTGCTTGACAAGGATGCTGGCAACCAAAATCTGGTCTTCTGGAAGAGCTGTAAGCATTCTTAACCACAAAACTCTATTTTCAGCCCTTATACTCTATATTTTTAAATTTCTTAACCTAATGCTTGGCAGTAAGGTAAGGGATAAATTACCTTCCAGCCATAGATGGTGACTTCTTTATGTTGGGGGCGGGGGTGTTCAGTGGAGCAGCCAACTTCTCACGTCTGTGCCAGCACTGAGGCTACTAAAAGTCGATCTGTTGTTTTCGAGTGTTGGGTTCATATGAAGGCTCTTGTGTCTTACTGAGAGAGAGAGAGTGATTCTCCACTTTTACTCAGTCCTGTAATTTGCTTTGGTGATATACAATGGACAGTCAAGAACCTTAAATATAGTCTGCTGGCTATAATCTTAATCTTACTAATATTTTGTCACAGCTAGAACAAAGCTCTATGGGGCAGCAGACAGATTCCCCATATTATAAGAGCATGCCAGTTGTATGTCTTTAACTAAGAAGATGGTTGTTTTAAAAACATCATCTCCCCAATACAATTTTAAAAAAAAATCCTTTCCCTTTTTAATAACCCTACTAGGAGAGACAAATGGCAACCTGTGCCACAGCTCACATCTCTCACATTAGGCATATTCCAGCCATAAACTTAATTATGACAGGAATTTTCGAACGACTCCACCTTTTTTTTTCCTGCACTCAGTATGAGAGGGATACCACACTCTATGTCTGAGCTGATAAAATCCTCTTTCTGAAAGCATTTATTATATTACAGCCTCACATGAGCTGAGCTCCATCCTCACCCTGCGTTAAGTGTCTGCGGTAGATTTCATTACAACCATATACTGGAAGTCCTGCCAGTATCCTGGCAGCAGAGTCCTAGTGGAAAATAAATGGCAATAAAAAAGAGAAATGATAGCCTGTGTGAGCGACGAGGAGCACAGCTTTATTGAGACTGGACAACCCCAGAGTAGTGACTTGGCATGCAAACATGAGCTTAAGAGAGAGTGAGTGAAAGTTGATATTGGAATAACGACTCCGCAGCCCAGACATGGGAATAATTTAATTAATTGCACTGAAATTTCTTTGATGAATAGTTATGCGGTGCTAAGCGTGGGGTCGAACAACAGAATGAGTCTCAGCTTTTTAATGGGCCAGCGCAGCTGCAGCTTTGGATGCCTTCCCACTTTATTTTTGCCTGCAGCTCTCCACAGCTCATCCACATCTCTCCAGCTAAGCGCGCCACTCCCGGAGCTCCCTCTCCATGCACTCTGCAGAGTTCTGCAGAGCCAGAGGAGGATGACTGAGTGCATTTGGCCAGGGGAAGCCACTGGCTGGTGACTGCTTTGAAATGAAAACCAGATAGAAGGGGGTTGGGGGTGGGAGAAAGAGCAGAAATTGTGGGATGGTTTTCTCGGGATGAAAACCTGTGCCTCATCACCCCACCCTCCTCAAATCTCTAGGATGCTTTTACAGAGTCTTTGCTGTTAAGTTGTATAAAGATTTTAATAAAAATGTCTTGTCCCTGGAGAAGGAGGCCGGCTTTTGTTGTCAGAGTGCTGGAGGGAAAAGAGCAGTGCAGCCCAGCTGGAGCTGGAGCATTAATCCCAGGATTCCTAGCCTGTATTTTCAGACAGATCAATTACTTACGGCTGTAACCAATCTCTCTCTGCTCCCTCGCTGTGCTGAGCTCGCTCCGCAGACTTGGCAGCTGACATAACCTTCCAACTTGACAGGACTGCAGCTGCCAATCTCTTTGGGGTCTGCTGCCCCCTCCGATCTTTGAGGTTATACAAATGAGTCGTTAAATAAAAATCAAAAGTCAAAAGTTACGGGTGGTAATTTCTTCATGGCTCAGTCACACCCGCAGATGCAGGCAACATTTTTAGATGGACTAAAACTAAATAAATATAAAGCCAAGATGGATGATTCCGCTGTGTTGCTTTCTTCACTGTGATGGCCAGCACTCTATAAGAGAGAAGAAAGTCTCTCCAGAGTGAAGAAATTATCCACAGTGGATGCATTTCTTATCAGCTTCTAGGTTGAAAGATGAACTCCAAAGTGGAGAGGAAGGAGATTAGGAGGAGACAAGAAGGGCAGATACAGGTGAGCCGTGTCTAATGATTTTCACACCGGGTGAGTCACCCGTCTTCAGCTGCAAGGCCGCCTGGGCTCAAGGCCAAGATATGCCGGATCAGAAAAGAAGTGACCCTCGCTAACACACAGGTGGTGTAGAACATGTACTCTGTTTATAGAGTGTATCAGCGTGAGAATATAGCACTTCTGTGACAGCAGAATCGATGGTCTCTGAAGACTGCCCCCAGAATTTATTTAGTGTCTGCAGGTCTCAGTCCTCCTGATCGGGGGTCCTTCACAGCTGTGTCAAGCTGGCACAGCCCTCCTAGAGGAAGTACTTAGGGTCCAGATACAAGAAACCTTAGGGTCCCTTTGTGATTTCACTCACTGTGGAGGCACAGATGTGCAGCTCCATCTTTTGAGACAGTCTCTGTAGGCAACAATGACTGTGAACCTCTGACCCTCACCTTTGACCCTCTTTTCTCTTTTCACCTACTCTTGTTCAGCTTGCTTGATTATAAAACTAGGGTTTATGTGGTGCTGGGAATTGAGCCTAGGGCTTCATGCGTGCTAAGGAAACAGTACCATATAGCTCTGGCCCTTTCTCCTTGTCCTTGTCCTCCTTCCCCCACCTCTCCTTTTTCTTAGTGCTTCCATGATGTCTACCTCTCCCTTGTAATTTTCTGTGAAGACTTTTAATTCTCCCTTCAACAACTACCATGAAAACTTTCAAGAGGAATAGAAGGAAATGTGGACCTGGACACAGCAGAAATAGTTTTGTGTGTGTTCTAGGGAAATGTGCATATTCTCCCCTCCCCTTTCTGTCTGACTGTCTGTCTGTCTGTCTGTTACATATTGCTTCATGCTTCAGAAACCTTCTGTTATGTGGGACACATTACTGGTGTCCCTTTGGAAGAGGTGTTCATGAACCCTGTTAACAATTAAGCAAATTTGTCCCTGCTGGCTCAGGCTGATAAAACTATCTCCTACTGGGCTTTTATTTCTTTGGATAGATTCTAACAAGGCAAAAGAAACACAAAGAACACAGTTTGTTTCATTTGGATGTTTAAAACCTGAGTCTGTTCCTGTCTTCTTTCTATGTTCTCCTGGGCATCCCCAAAGGAGTTCTTAACCACAGGTGAGGAGGCATCCTGGCGTCCCACCTCAGCTCTTTGCTTCAGACACTGCTCGTGGACCTGCAATTTGTGATGATTGGTTAAGCAGTGTGGAAAAGCGTTGTTGGTAGCCGCACATGACAGTATCCCTTCCTCAGAGCTTGTAAGCAATTGAAACTTTATTAGATAGAGTAAGGAATAAAAGGGAGGTGAGATTTACAGTGAGTTCAAATTGTTTTTTTTTTTTTTTTCCCTCCTCCTTGGAATGTTGCCCGCCTTATTAGGAGTTCTTTAGTGAAACAAAATGCAGTGGTAGCTTAGAGAAATTATGGCTCCTTTCCAGCTGCCCGGGGGGAAGAAAGGGGCTTAGGAGTCTGTAAGCCTTCTCCCCTGGTTGCAGTTAGGAAAGCCAGTTGACAGTGTAATAGGCTTTTGAAAGTGGGTGCAATGGTTTGTGTGTTCTGTTTGATGTTGCAAATACCAAGCCCCCAGGGAGATCTGCAAAGAGGATATTCTGTTCTTAGGGAAAAAAGATTAACCTGAAACGTGAACTGAAAAACTCCCCCAGCTCTAAACAAGTTAGGTACAGCTAAGGAACACTCCTGGGCACTGCTGCAGAGACAGCATCTGGCTTGCTGCCTGCTGTAGACAGGCAGCGGGCTGGGCAAATAACTTTTAATGATTTTGATTCATGAAAGGTGATTGCCAGTAATGGTAAGAGGATTAGATTGCAGATTAGGGATATGTTTGCTCGTATATGTTCATGTACCTACGCCTTTCTTCGCTGAATCCCATACTCATACCATCTTATAATTATGTGCATTTTCTGGAACCTGCCTAAAGAACCCTTTATTCATGTTCAGGGTCATGTTACAGATCCATTAGGTAAGAGCTGTTATTTTGGAGATACTGTGCCTGTTCACTTAGGAAGCCAGAGCTGTTCCACATGACTATATCCATTCATTCAGGAGACCTTTTAAAGTGTCTGTTCTTTTCCAGCACAGTGTTAGGCACTGGAGGTTACCAGGCTTAAAAGAAAAAGAGATGACTGGCAGGGAGACTCAGCAGGGAAAGAAAGAACTTGCCACCAAATGTGGTGATCTGAGTTTGACGTCCAGAATCCACAGGGTGCAAGGAGAGAGCAGCCACTTGGAAGTTGTTTTCTGACCTCTGTATGTGCATCGTGAAGTGAACGTGCCTTTTCCCCCTGATCAGAAATGAATTCGATAAAAATGGTTTTTTAAAAGAGAGACAAGAAAAACAGTCTTTGCTGTGCTGGAGGGAGAGGCGAAAACAAATAAAACTAATTATCCGCCTACAGGTTTCATATTGTCCTGTGTTCAACAAGAACTTACTGTGTTCCTGTACATGCTCTAAACTCAATTTATAATCGCGTTATCAAAGAATCGAAACCTGTCTTCATCTCTACTCAAATTAGTGGCTTGCTGTTTCTGAAGAGTGAACTGGTTGTGTTTACTTGAGAAACTGAGTGAAGCCCCTGATTCCTGCAACAGCTGCCCTCCAGCTCTGTATATTCCTTTATCACACCCTTCTTAGAACAGGAGGCTTCCATTCCAGAAGATCATTCTGCCCTATACCTGTCTATAAACCTTGCCCGAACTTCCTAAACTCTGACTTCAAGAGCCAGCTTGCTTCTGTACAAACTAGGAGGTGTCTGCTTCTTAAATAGGTTAATAAGCAAAGCGCTCATAAGGGTGGGTTGTAAACTTTGAACAGGACCATTAAGAGCACACTTGATAAAAGAGCACCAGCCTGTTTGCATTGGTTTTAATTATTATGTAAGGATTTGTATGGGATTTGGAGCGTGCTTTGGTTAGCTTTTTGCCATTCTGTGATCAGCTCCCTGACAGAACAACCGGAGCAAGCCATGGTGTAGTTTGGCTCATGAATTTAGAGGGTTTATTCCATTATAATGAAGAAATTGTAGCAGAGCTGCTCACATTTCTGTGGACAGGAATGTACTAGTGTACTAGTATTCTTTAGACATCTTCCCTTTTAAATCCCCCTTTGTTCTCTTGGGGACCCCAGGCCACGGGCTGGTTACTCCAACCTGTGGAAAGAGCATCATTCAGATACACAGAAGCATGCCCAGATCTCCTAGGTGATTCTAAATGCAGTCAATGAAGATTAGCCATCAGAGGACGTAACAGTTACGGAGTCCACCTGTGTTGCATACCCTGTATACCAAGCAAAAGGAAAACTATTCCTTTCTTTGGGTTTCAGGAAAAAAAAAAAAAAAGAAATGATTTCTTTCTTTCATTCTACCAGAGTCCTCTGAAAGAACTAGAATAGAGTGTTGGAATTAACTTCGAAAGGAAGTTTTTCTAAAGGTAGAATAATTGATGTTTTAGAGTCTTTCTCTTGTGATAAAATAATTTAACAGAAGGAATTCTAAGGGAGAAAAGGATCATTTTAGCTCACAGCTCCAAGTTGTCCCACCGGGTGGGAGGATCCTGAAGCATCTAGTCACTCGGCACCCACAGTCAAGAACACAGTGAACTAAATGAAGGAAAGCTTGCACCCTAGTACCCCGCTTGCAAACTCCTGGGGTGGTGTCTCGTCCACAGTGGGCTGGGTCTTCCCACATCAGTTAATATAGGCACGCTCCTCCTTTAGGTTTTTAATCAAAATAACAATTTCAAAGCAGCTATGACAGGTGGTGTAGATCTGCGTGCACTGTTTATGAGGTGATTCTGGGCATCACTGGTACCAGTCTTTGCCTTCACGCATCCCTTTTCTGATTCTAGCCTGTGTTACTGACACATGTACCCCATACACATACAGGGGAGAAAATTGAGTCTTGTGAATGTTTTCTGAAACCTGGCCTAGACCTCCATTTTATGCAGCCCTGAACAAAGTGATACAGTTGACAGTAGGATCAAATACAAGGCCACAAAAAACAAACAAACAAACAAACAAACAAAAAACACAATCATTTAAACATTAAGAGCACACAGACATGCATATATTCAGTATACCCATTCATATAAAGTAAGATGTCTAGTACAAAAAAATAAGTAGACAGTGGTTTTTCAGATGTTATTATGCTGTCTTTCGAGTCTGTGAAGTTGTCTTTTTTGGAATAAATAGATGGGTAACTTATAGGAATGAGTTGAGAACTACTTACATCCTGGTTGTTTGTTATGTCACATCTGAGTGAAGTATGATGTCATCACGCTGATTGTTGAATGCTTTGATACAGGGTCTTGCTCACTGTATAGACCAGGTTGGTGGTCTCCTGCTTTGTCCTCCCGAGCTCTGGGATTAAAGGCTTGTGCCGCCATACTTTAATCTTCAGCATCTTGCATAAGGACTTTTTTTCTTGTCTTGGTGGGCAGTGGCTTCCCCTTAAGAGCCTGCATTACTTACTTTTGTGTTGTTGGGACCACAATTCCTGACACTAGCACCTTAGGGGAGGAAGGTTTCATTTTGGTGCATGGTACCAGGTGTTTCATTCTGTCGCAAAGGAGAAGGCATGGCAGCAGGCCAGTGTGACAGTAGTCCTTCATGCTGTGGCGGAAAAAGAATCAGAGAATGACTATAACTCAGATCTGCCTATCAGAGTGCTTTTTCTAGTCAGATAGCTGTGCCATTTGTTCACTGATTGAAGTTTCACAGTCTTCCACAACATTGCCACCTGATGGGGAATATGCATTCAAACCATGAGCACATATAGAATATTTCATACACAAACTATACAAAAAATAGGCTCACTGCATTTCTTTAATTTTTTTTATGTTTGCATAATGCACTGCTATCCATGTGTGTGTATGGCTGTGGAGTCACTGGGGCATAATCAACTTGTCAGTGGCCAACACACACACACACACACACACACACACACACACACACACACTTAAGCACTCTTCCTTGATGGACAGCCCTCAAATGCCAATAGCTCACAAGTTAGGCTTGGGTCTCAGGAATCCTCCTCCCTTCATGTTTGAGTTTCAATTGGTTTAATCTGTTACAATAACCACTACACCTGTGCCATGTGTGGGTTCCTCCTTAGGGCCTAGACTGCTCTAACCTTGGGGGTTTTGGCCCATTTTACTCTGCCAGGAACCAATCTCCTCATGAGGAGCAGACTTTAGCTCAGTTCAGAAGCCGTTGGTTAGTCTGTAACAGTCATGCCAGTATTTCTGCAGTGAGTACCTTTCGCTTACCATAATGGTGTAACATACAGGGTCCAGTCCTCACACTAGAATGACTATTTATGTCCTTCACACTGTCCATGACAGGATAAAGTGCAATGCTCTAGAAAGTTCCATTCCTCAATGGGTGTACAGAGCATAGGAGGCGGCAGATTCTGCAACATATTTGCTAAGGGAAAGTCTGGCCCAGGAAGTACTTTAAATAATGTGTGGAATCAGCATCCTGCCTTCAAAACATGTCACCATGTTTATTAGCCAGGTTTGAGCTGAAGGTAAGCTCCCATTTAAAAAGAAAAAACTGTGTTTGTAATGATTAGCAAGGGTCTAGTATAATTTAAGGTATTCTTTGGAGTTTATAAATATAGCCTCATAAAAGGCCAGAATATAAGGAAACTGTGACTTTAAGTCATTAGAAGCCCAATGGTTTGATAAAATAACAGGAAACAGACAATTTATTATGAGCAGTCTCAGTAGCTCTGGATTATCTATAAAACTTTTACGGCCCTTCCCAAGTGGCAAGAAGCCATAAAACTTGCCTGAATGAGGGACTTGTTAATTTACTTGTTAAAGCAAATTAAAAATTTATAAGTGCTTTTAGGTAAATGAGATCTCTTCTCATTGCTGCCCTTGCGGGGCCCCGGAGTCCTAAGAGGGGAGAGCAGCTATGCTCAGACACCACTGCAGAACAATAAAAGCTATTAAATTGTACCAGTTTATTACAGCCAAGCACTGCAGCTGTTGCCATGGCTAGCTGGGAGGTACTGTCGGTTGGCAGCCTGGGGTTGCACTAGGCTTTCTGTCTTATTCAAAACAAAAGAAAAAAAAAGAAAAATTAGGCGGAGGGAGAGATTAACTGGGAAAAAAAAGGTTGTTTTTACCTTTAATTTTCCATAGTTGGTATTCAGGTCATGCCTCCCTTTCCCCCTTGACCTTATAAATCCACAGGTTGTAATCTGGTTGTTGTTGTTGTAGATTTTCCCTTCACTGATTGTTGGTACTTGTACATCCTTTCATAGTGCTGTTGAACCTTGTAGTCCATGGATGAAGGCCAGGTCTTTGGCTGGTTTATAACTTCATTAACATTTATTGAAAAGCAAACCTCAATCTAACTCCCTCTCTGTGTTCTTTTCCATACCTCTTCCTCTTCCCTGTGACTCTTTCTTCCAAGATAAGCTTTAAAGTCCAGAGAAAGGGCACTGTGAAGCTGGTTCAGTCAGTGAAGCATTATGCTTGAATCTTGAAGAGCAAGATTCTAAGTTTGATCTTTGGTAATACTTACTTGTAGTCCCAGTGCTTGGGCCTCGAGACAGTGGGTCCCCCTGGAATAAGCTGTCCAGCCCTATTTGTGGGTTCCAGGCCAATGAGAGACCAAGTCTCCGATAAAAAGACAATTACGAGAAAGGTCACAGAGGCTGTGCTGAAGAAGTAAGTCTTCTCACTTTACAGAGCAAGAGCAACACAGACAGACAGACAGACAGACAGAGCAACAGCAGATAGACTTGTAGAACAGAGCATGTGTACATTTTTGATAATGGAGAGTATTTTGACATTTGCCTACTATTTAACAGAGAAGTTCCTGTGAAGCTAATGCAATTCCACATTGCTGGGGAAGCAGAGCCAGGAAGATCTCAGCCTCGCTGGTCAGCCAGCTAAGCCTAACTGTGAGCTCTAGGTCTAGTTGAGAGACATTTTCTCAACACAGATGGCAACTTAGGAACAGCATCTCAGGTTGACCTCTGGTCTCTGTGTGTATGCACACAAAAAATGTACATCTAACCTGTTCATATTTAGAGGTAAGAAAAATTCTTAAATTTTCAGATAGATCTAGAAGACAGATTTTTGTAAACATCTTTTTTTCTGGTAATATTTCCAGTCACTATGTAGAAAACATTTTGTTAGCTTTCCAGGTACAAGTGATAAGATGCCACGTCCTAGTTAGAATTACCTTTCTGCCAACACTGCTTAAGGTCACAGAAGAAAAGTCTAACTAGACTAGTTGCTTTCATCAGATTGATCCTTAGGCATGGGTGATTATCTTGACTGTTAATTGATACAGGATGACCCAACTCACTTTGGCAGCACCATCCCTAGTGAAGTGGTCCTGGTATATAGATGTAAACTAGCTAACCACTAGCCTTTGGGACAGTGAGCCTGCCAGCAGAATCCCCGCATAGCTCCTGCTGTGAGTTCACACTTTCACTTACCTCACATGTAAGACAAGTGTGTGTCACATAAATCCCTTTTCCCCTGCCAGGTTCCTTCTAGTTTAAATGTTGTTTTCTTCTTACTAACAGAAAAACAGAAAAGACTGTAACTGGTCCAAACCTTGCCCCCCATCACCTGTTGATTCCTTATACATGCAACCACAATGTGTGTTCCACTGAAGTTATATTTTAAAAAGCATCACCAAAATTGATTAGAGGAACATATGTAAATACGGTAAATATGTTTATATTTTGGACTGTATCCCAGAGGTGTAGAAGGCGTTAGCCCTCAAACGGAGTCCTTACTGTTAAAATTGTTCCAGTAACCAGTTCTTCACCTGGTTGGTCTTCATTATTTCAGATTTATTGTTACACAGTACCACCATGGACCTCGTTCTATCAATTTTTTAAATATATAAGGTGTGTGTTTATGTATGTTTGTGTGGGTGTGTGGGTGTGTGGGTGTGTGTGTGGGGGGTGCATGCTTTCAAGAGTGAGTGTGTGTGTGTGTGTGTGTGTGTGTGTGTGTGTGTGTGAATGTTATATGTGTGGGAAAACATGCCCATGACTGCACTCATGGAAGCCATAGGTTGACATTGGATATCTCTCTGTTTCATGCTGTACCATATATGCAAAGTCTCTCTAGACCTGAAATTCACCCAGTAGACTAGACTAAGCTGGCAGATGAGATCCTGGAATCCTCTTGGCCCTGTCTCCCTACCAGTAGTATTATAGTCATGTGTCACCTCTCTTGGCTTTTGGTATGAGTGACAGGGATCTGCTCTTGTATCCTCAACCTTTACGGTGCCCAGGCTTTACTAGCAGAGTCATGTCCCCAGTTCATAAACATCTTATTGGCATTAGTCGTAATGCCATTGGCATTTGAAGTGTCTCACCATCACTGAGATACTCTGCCAAAATAAGAGCCTATAACTATTGCACACATTACCAGTGAGTGTTAGGGGTATCTTCTGGACTGGATCTTAAATCCTTTATGGATGAAACTTGTCATTCAATTAACTCATAGCTCTGACTACAAAGTCTGTGGAGCTTTGATGGCCATCCCATTCTTCCATTTAAGAGGTTCAAAGTAAGTTGTGTGTACAGAGAATGCGGAGAGGTTTAAAAGTTTTACAGTAGCAAGCAATAGCAACTGATATGGGTCAGAGGTCAATAGCTGGAGAGATCCAGGAAGAGAACACTGTAATAGGAAGATAATGCAGTGTGAAGCCAAAGGACAGCCGTGATGAGGTTGTGGTAAGCCCTTCCGAGGAAGTAGCATTGCCTTAACTCTGTCTGCATTTAAAAGAGTTCATGTGGAATTTTAGTGTATACGTTCACTCGTTAGTAATATTGATATATGTTGTATAATGATTGCTTAATTGCTAATTTTCCTACGCTAATTGATGTTTTTCTATAAAACCAAATTCTTGAGCTCTTTACATTTATTGAATGCCATCTGGCTTATGAATTTTCATAAGAACTGCCAAAAAATAAATAAAATGTAAAAAAGAAAATGCTGCAGTCTCCCCCCCAAAAAAACGGTAGAGGTTGTGTCTCTAAAATGACTTTTTAAATCTGTCTTTGGGGACTCTTTTTCAAGACTGTGAATTACATATATGTCTGGCTTGGGATGTAGCTCAGTTGCTAGAGGGCTCACATAGCTTTCATGAAGCCCTGAATCCCATCCTAGTACCACAAATAGGAGGGTCTGGCGGTGATGCTGAGACAGGACTATATTGACTTTCAGTAATGCCTAAGTTATAAACTATGTAACAATCACAGGCATCACAGATTTTGAGTAAACAATTAAATTGATTTTGATTATACTTTTTCACCTATTTTTATTTTATACCACTTCATTTCTTCAGATAAATTAATGAAAGCTTATTCTTAACTGCTGGCCCTCTCAACATGAGGCTTCTCCACTCCCTAAATATGTTTTAAAGAACTCAATGACCATACATATTACCCTAGTGCTTGAGATTCTGAAACAGGAGGATTATCCTTGTGTTTAAGACCAGCTTGTCCACATTGAGACCATAATGTAAGGAAAAAAGAACAGAGTCTCCAACTGGTAAGTTATTCTTTGAAGAAATTTTAGAGAATATTATTCAATTTAATTTTCCTATTTCCCTAATTAATACACTAAGTTTTAGCCTCATCAGATCATGTATTCATCATTCAGGATTGAGAAACATTATTATCATACAACTAATCAAGATACATGATATAACTGTCAAATGTGGTGACACCTAGAATTGCAGGATCAGCAAGGATGAGACAGGAACATCTTGCTTGGATGGCTAGGCAAGACAGACCCAGACATACACACGCGCACACTCGTACTGCACGTGTGTGCAGTCTCCTTTACTTCTTTACAAGTCTGCCAGAGTGACGATATCTCACTTTGTAATTCTTTACCATGAATGTCTGTTCAGTAAATGAAAACCCCCATGTAGTATTTACACAGAAACAATCCCCTGCACCTAGTTGTAATGTGTCTGTGTTGCTTGTCAATTATGATGTTACCTGTGATGATAACACAATGTTTTGAAAATGACTCAGTCTAGGATGAAAACGGCTGTCTACAAATACCAAGGTATTAATTTGTTTAACCCCACTTAACCCTAAGTGGACACTCTAGCACCCTAGGCTCTGAGGACAGAGAACCAGATGTGTGCACACAGATCAATGATCCATGTGTGTTCTAGGCTCAGCTTTCCACTCCATTCCTGAGGATTTTAATTGAGACCCTCATATTGTCTGTAAGGGAACACCTTAAAAATAAAGAACAGTGACTCAGCTCTTACAGAATATTTAGTACTCTTGCTGAGAACCAATTTGTTTCCCAGCACCAATGTCACATGGCGTACAACTGCAAGTAACTTGAGCTTCAGGGCATCTCATACCCTCTTCTGGCCATGGAAGTTACTGCACTCACATGCACACACACACACACACACACACACACACACAGAGAGAGAGAGAGAGAGAGAGTGAGAGAGAGAGAGAGAGAGAGAGAGAGAGAGAGAGAGAGAGAGACAAGTAAATAATATTAACTGAGTTATATGTATTATTAAAAAATCATATTTTAGGATATCCAACATTTGTGCATATTGGCACAAAAATGAAGCTAGCTTACTGGTCATCTTGTGTTAAACCTCAGGATGTTAGAATGTAGTATGTCCTGTCCTGTTTTGTCCTTGACATATTTGGTTTCACACACATCCCAGTGGTAGAAGTTGCCATTTAGACAATTTCTAGACAATTTGAATCACAAATTAGTTGAGTTATTCAGTGCATGCATGTTTCCTGGTCACAGCTTCATGAGGGGTTTTGTTGTACATCAAAGCTGCTGCTGCATTCATTTTGTTTTGTGTTTGGCTGGAGTAATTCTCCATTGGAAAGTTGGTTCTGTTAACTTGTAAGTGTGTGTACATCAAAGCTACCATAAGAATAAATTTAAGCCTGATAGTGTACGCAGCTTCAGTACACATTGGCGAAATATCCTGCTGATTGCTGATTACAAACAGTTGTTAATTCTCTACTTCACTAAATTCAGAGTGGAGAAACTTTCCTTAATAAAGAACAGATTGAGGAGATCCAAGACCTCACTGTGTGGGAATTAATGGCAGATGCATACACTGGTAGTTAAAATGTTTCATTAGATGTTAATGTCTTGCTGTGTTTTTAATTGTTCAGGAATTAGCCTCTAGAATATTAAAACCATCTGTTTGTTATCATGATGAAACAGAATGCTTAAATAGTTATTAATTTGTGTTTCTTCTCTCTTTTTGAGGAATAATCTGTAAAACTTTGATCTGTTTGGAGTATTGGGAATTTGGAATGGGGAAGTAAAGAATTTTAAAGCATACCCATGCTTTGAATCGCTGAGCTGTCTTCTTTTATATGGACCCGGTGTGGTTGTTTCATATCCCCTTCTACTCTCCTCTTTTGTTTCTCCCCTCTGCCCTTTTCTTTCTCTACTCCTTATAGAGAGTTTAAAATTTAGAAGCCAGGTTGACTCCTCTTCCCATGATGCCACGAGAAAGCACACTATGCTGATTGCTGTTGACTTATGGTAGAGTACAAGTCCACCTCCACACATACTGATAATTTTATATAGAGCATCTGATGCTGTGGCCCTGTTGGTAGAACCCGTACCCAGCATTTATGAGACCCTGGTTTTTATCCTCAGCACAGTATAAACCTTAGCATGCTTGAAATCCTAGCACTCGGAAGGTAGAGGCAGGTGGATCTGAAGTTCTGTGACGTCTTAGGCATTTTTTTTTAACTTTTATTGCATTATGAGAAAAGTTACGTTTCAATTTATCTAAATTTGTTAGCATTTAAAAACATATTTTAAAGCCGGGCGGTGGTGGCGCACGCCTTTAATCCCAGCACTTGGGAGGCAGAGGCAGGTGGATT
>NW_022196905.1:125865485-125933134 GCF_008632895.1 Mastomys coucha | reverse complement strand
CCAGAACAATCAGACCCCTCCATGTGCAGTCCTTGGTTGTTGGTTGAGACCCTGGGAGCTCTGAGGGTGCTCCAAATACAAGGGCATCTACATTCATAAAAGAAACGTCTTAGGCATTTTATTTTCAGTTTGTGTGTATAGTATATGATGTATGCAAAAACACCATATGCATGCAGTGCCTACAGAGGCCAGAAGAGGGCAGAAGATCACCTGGCTTTGCATGTGAGCTGCAATTTGGGTGCTGGGAATTGAACCTGGGTCTGCTGAACCATTTTTCCAGCCTAGAGGTTAGACATACAGTCTTGAAGGACAGAAATCTGAGGTTGTTTTTTTGTTTGTTTGGTTGATTGGTTGACTGGTTGATTTCGTTTGTTTGGTTTTGTTTGGGGAGCGGGGGTTGGACTTAAAATGTAAAGATATTTATTGCTTCCTACAGTCCTGTACAAGCTAAAGACGCTGGCTAGTGCGGATTCAGTTTATATTCTGCAGTTTCTTAACAAAGACTCTTTTTTGTGTCCAGGTTCCTCAGCTCATTGTTTGAGAAGTGTTGTTTAATGTACACGGGTTGGATGTGAAGACACAAAGCACAACAGTCTCAGATTTGTTTTATTAGGTAGATATATTTTGTCCTGGTTTGATTGCATGAAGCCTTCGTGACATTTTGGGTAACACTGAGAATCCGTGTTGCCCACATTGCTTCAAAAACAGAAAATAGGCTCTTCAGGTACCAGCCTTGCCCTCTGTGTTAAGAACCAAATGTTGGTAACATTCTGCCCATCCCAGTTAGCTTTGTCACTTTGATGTAGCCTATAAACATCCTTACTTCCTCCCCTTCCTGTCACCCATCTCTTCATATTTTACCTAGTTTAAAACTGGGATGTACTTTTCAAATGGTGTCTTCTGAAACAGTAAGAAATCAGTGCTGTGTGGTACCATGACCCTACGGCGATGGCCCATCAGATTACAGACTAATAAGATAGACAGTGCTGAAGCTCATGTAGGGTTTGAGACCTATCCTGGTTATCACTGTTACAAAGACTCCTTCTAAGAATAGTTAATTCAGTTAGTGACTTGTTCATGAGAACCAACCCCAGCCTTCAGGAATATGTGTACGAGAAATCATGTAAACTGTACCTGCAATATGACAAGACAACCTATCCCCTCTTTCTATCTGCCTTTAATTTTTTTCCTCAGGAAGATCACATTGTACTTCTATAACCAACCAGGTTACTTTTTAAAATGATGCTACTCACACCAAATTAGTACTTGATCGTACACTTTCACTTTGGGGGAGACATTGTCTTATGTAGCTCAAGATGGCTTTGAACTTGCTATGTAGACAAAGATGCTCTGCAACTTGTGATCCTTCTGCCATGGTGTAGCAAATGTTGGGAGAAGAATATACCACCATGTGTAGTTTGATATAGGCAGTAGTGGAATTCGAACACAGGGCTACCTGTGTCCTGGGCAAGACTCTAATCACCAAGATACATTCTGAGCCCTGTAAACAGAATTTTTTTCTGTGTTCTTGTTTCATGGTGCAGAGGATTGTATCTAGACTCACATATGTTCCTTGCCGTACATATATTTGTAGGTTTATATCATTCTGAGATATGCTTGAAAAAATTTATTTCAAAACAAGAAAGAAAACCTGTTAGTAAAATAAATAGGAATCTTAACTGCTTCACATCATCTAAATTATTGAAGTGGCAATCTTGTCAGTAAGCACATGTAATACTTAGAGAACCATTAACTTCTGTTAGTGGTTTTTGACCTTTTACAGAACAAGTACTTTTAAAAACCTTAAATGCCAGAATGATGATTTCTTTTAAACTCACAGTAATTACATACTGCTTTCTCCTTTATTTTTACTACACCTGACTCTTTGAAATAACTTAAATTACCCATGATCGCTGTTTTATGGAACAAAATCCATCACTGTGCGTTCTGAAGGATGAAGCATCCATGGACTGAGTTAAGGAGTGTACGTCACTCTTCGTTTTACCTGCCAATCAACTTATTGACACATTCAGGAAAACAGCCTTTCATGACTTGTGATCTCCAGCCCAGGCATTATCAACCAGGCATTGGGGTCAGCCCCCTAGGCCCATCCCTGCATGAATAGAGTGCATGCAGCAAAGGCTTATGGCTGAAGCTAAATAAGAAGATTAGGTGAAGCAGGTTGATGTGAAAAGCATGCTGTGTATTGAAGCCTCTTCAGATATTGGACAGAAGTGCAGGACAGAAGGGTTACCAGGCCATGGTTAGCTCTTCTGACTTGCTACATCCATTAGAGACAGGGATAGGACTCAGTACTATTGGTTCATGGAGCCCAGGGTTTCATCCCTGGAGCCTGATAAACTGGGTATGGTGGTGCATTCCTATAATATCTGCATTCAGTAGGTAAAGGTAGGAGGATAAGAAGTTCAAGGTTAATGTTGGGTATATAGTAAGTTGACACCCGCCTGGCCTAGATGAGAGAGACCCTGTCTCAAATCAGACAACAAAACAAACAGGGAGCATAGAATTCTAAACTAAATGCTGGTCATTAGTGTTCTTAGGAGTATTCATTGAAAGAGAGTAGGAGGAGGGGATAGATTCCATTCGTTGTTAGATTTGCTTGATTTCCCTTTTAACAGGTTAGGCAGAGTGGTAGAGCCCCTTTGCTCAGTTCTAGCAAATGCCTTTGCATGTTGTTGAGGAACTTGACAGAAGCAATCTTTAGATAATGAAGGCACAACAGCCTCATTGATGGCGGCCAAACAGGGAAAGAAAGGTGACACATACTATAACCTTTCAGGTGAAAAAAAGGAAGAAAGGGAGGGAGGACGGAAGGAAGGAAGGAAGGAAAGAAGAAAAGAAAAATATACAAGAAAGACAACTTCAGAGCTGGGCTTTTTTGTTTTGTTTTATTGTCGTAATCCCTGTGATGTAAAGAATGACAACAGCCTGTTTGTATCCTCAAGAGAAGGATTGTATTCACCTGCCAGGGATGTTACAACAAATGGTACAGTCTGTGTCTCAAGGAGCTCTGGAGGCCGACAGTCCACGTTTGATGCGGAAGACGCATCTCAGCAGTAAACAGCTTGGTTAGCCTGTACAAAAGCCTAAATACACCCCACCCCCTGAGATCTGAAAACTAAAAACCAAAGAAAAGGGAAAATGCCACAGTGTGTGCCATTTGGCTATGTGGTGGGCCTCTGTGCTTATCTTGTACCTTCTGCCTGTGTCCTCAAGTGGCCTTTTCTTCCACGTTTGGAGATCCTGGCATCTGTCTTGATGCTGCTTTAATTTTATCAACACTGATTAGAATAGAATATTTTGTGCTTGTTGTAGTCCATTTTCTTTCATCCTAAAAAGAGTTCCATAAACTGGAGCAATAATCAGCAGTGGGTGTTTACTTAGCTCATGGTTCAGTGGGGTGGGAAGTGTCAGAGCACAAGGTTAGCATCTGGTAAGAGCTTTATGCTTGTGTCTTAACATGTGGAAGTGGAATGAATTCAAATCAGGTAGAAAAGAAAGGGTTAGGTGGGTTAAACTTACAGCACATTCAATCCAGCCAGTACTAACAATATATGTCAGGATATGGGTGACATTATTTCATCCACAAAGATCCATAGTTACCTAACCTCCTCTATTAGTTACATTCCCATTGCTGTGCTAATATACCATGACAAAAAGGCAGCTTAGAGAAAGGTTCATTTTAGATAATAGCTCCAGAGAAATATAGAATCCATATTGATGGAGAAGTCATGGCTACAGGAACAGGAAGCAAAGAGATCACAGGAAGCAGGGATAGAGAAAAGGAAGTGGAGAGATGCTATAAGCCCCCAAAGGCAGACTCCAGTGAAAATCCTCCCTCATGGCTCTGCCTCCTAATGGGCCCATTATCTCCTCAAATAGTACAGCCAGGTGGTGAATAAGTGTTAAAGTAGGAGAAATTATGAGTGACAGTTGTTATTCAAACAATATCACCTTTCAGAGGTATTGATTGGGTGATTAAGTTCTCAACATGTGAAGTTTGGAGAACACATTGGATACTCTGTAGACCCCCAGGGGACTTCTTTAAGTTTTATCATTCCAATTAGTATTGCCTCTCTCTGAAGTACCAAGGTTTGAGTCTTCAATTTATGTGTTCCGGGGGAATAAAAGTCTATTCAAAGTATTGTAGGAATATTCTAGATGGTGCGTTTTGACCTCTACTTACTTAAATGTCTTCATTATTTAAAAAATAATTGATCACAGAACTTGCGACACGAATTGTGCTGTCTTCACAGAGATAATATAGCTTTCTGTCCAACAGTCCTTCACAGATGATGGGGTTACTACAACGTAACTTAAAAAGAGAACTGTGGAGAGAGGAGAAGCCTTGACTGTAATGAGGGTTTTATTTCTGATCTGAATTGACATGAACTCAGTCCAAACTATAGCAAGTTGGAAAGAAACTTCATGTCAATGTTCATATCACAAAATTTTTGATAACTGTCAACCCAAGTATTTTATATCATAACAAATTCTATATACTCTTGATTTTTCAATTAAAAGTGACATAGAGCTGGAGAGATGCCTCAGGGGTTAAGAGTTCTTGTTACTCTTCCAGAGGACTGAATTTGAGTGCTGAGCACCCATATTAGGTGGTTTGTACCTCCAACTGTGGAGGGTCTGATGTTCTTTTCTAGCCCCCATGGGTACCCAGTTGCCCATGTGCACACACACACGCAGACATACACACATACATATAATAATAAAAGAAATCCTTAGAACAGGGATAAAAAAAGAGTTAGTGTGTTTTCTATACACTTGATGATCATACATTGTGGTGCCCATCTTTAATTCTAGTCCTTGTGATATTTAGGCATGAGGATCAGGAGTTCAGGGTCTTCCTTGGTTACATAGTGAGTCTGAGATCCTGACTCAGAATATACACACACAGAGACACTCTGAAGCTCAGTGCTGAAGTCTGAAGATGATAGTGAAACATCATGGTGCAACCTCAACGGTTACGTCCTAGATCCCATTATTCCATGTATATAATATAAGATAAGATAATATGTATCACTTCCTTTATATCGCAGCTTAGCCATTCTTAGTCATCATCTGTAAGCTTAGTCAAATTTTATTCTTTGCTCAGATCAAGGGCAAAGTGAGCTTGCTCCATGGCAACTGACTGTGGTGCCTCACCTGTCTTTTCAGCTCAGTTCTTCCCTACTTTGTTTATTTGGAGTTTAGTTGTGTGAAGGAAAGTGCCTGGTTAGAACTTGAGAGATGTGGAGAGGTTTACAATGTTTCAAGTCCAGACCCAGATTATCTCAGGCCATCTGGAACCTCCTTAATGGCCATGTGCTACTCTTCTTTGCTTCTGTGTCCTCTCTAACATATTTGTGAGCATTTGGTAAATCCTTTGTAATATATAAATATGTCTCTAATTTCTATCATTCCAGACTAAGAACCCATTCATACGGCATTTGAGGCCTATATTGAGAGAAATTCTTTGCTCTAATCCATCTACCTGAATTTTCTACCCATATATTTGAAAAGCATTTTGAATTGTGACCTTCTTGTTCTGTTACAATAAAGTCTTCATCAAACTGTCACCATGTCAGAACATGGAGTTTGTGGGGACTTAAGTCTGTGGTCACTCCTACTTGGCTTTAGAATGAATGATGCCTCATCCTCTTTGAGGTGAGATTGAAGTTGTATGCTTTCTGTCCTCTGCTCCTATGATCCCTGATGTGTGGTGGAACTCCTGCCTTTCCTGCTTGTAAGATGACATAATCAGCCAGAGAGCTCTGATTGCCTAGTTCCTTCTTGTTTATGTTTATAACTGTACAGTGAGATTGATCTTGGCTCATTTCTCTGTCCTTATTTAGTTTACCTGCTACCTTTTCAATACTGGAAGTCCATTGAACTCCTTTAAATGTTTAATCATATACATGTTGGACAAGTAGAAGCAGCTCTGTAATTGTTTGGTTTTGAGAGAATAGCAGTGTCCAAATCATTGACCTTAAATGTTTGTAGGCACATTGTTGTAGAATATTTTTAATCCCAATCTGGGGTTTGTACCCTGCCTTTGATTATTGAGTTCCCAGGTAAAAGATACACACAGACTTCGTATTTATAACAAGTCTTTATTAGGACCAATTCTGGGCATATATCTACCCTCTATGCTATTAAAATCTATTTTCTAGCAATAACCCCGAGTTGTTACTTACTTTGTCCCACCTGAGATGCTTGTAACTCTAGTTAACCAGTCCTCATGGCCATGCTTTCGTTGACTCCTAACCCATGGTGTCTTTCTCCTCTCTCCACCTCCTTTGTTTCCTTCGCTTCTCCTCCAACCGCAAGCCCTGGAACCCCAAATCCCACCTATGTCTTTTTTGCCCAGGTATTGGCTATCAGCATCTTTTTCACCAATCAGGGATTACTTGGGGGGTCAGGGTCACCTGGGTCTACCTATGGTTTCTGTGAGCAACCAGTATTTGGCATAGGAAAAGGCCAGACTTCAACAACACATCTCCAAAAGAGTGTCCAGAGTTTCTTTCTGTCTGCCCGCTCCCCATCTCCTCTTCTCACTGAACCCAGACCCTGCTAATTTGGCAAGACTGGCTAGCCCACAGATCCTAATGACCCTCCTACCTCTGTTCCCCTAGCCCTGTAATCAGAAGAGCATGTTCACATTACCTGGCTCTCTACTTAGGCACTCGGATCCCACTCTTAGGTCCTCATGTATGCATGGCAAGAGCTTTGCCAACTGAGCCATCGCACCAGCCCCCTCTCCTTCTCCTTTTTGTGCATTCCATAAATAAAGTAGGCATTACCTGTATTCATGGTGCAGCTTCCTACCTCAATTAACCCAGTCTAGAAACTCCCTCACAGGCAAGCCCAAAAGTTTGTTTCCTTGGTAGTTCTAAATCCCATCAAGTTGACAATAAAGATTAACCATCCCAGCCATTAATAACAGTTGACACTCTCCTGAGATCACAGTTCCAGAATACAGAGAACATATTTTCCACAGTGAAATCTAATGAAAAGAAAACTTGGCGTCTTATGTTTTATAAAAGATAACTCTATTGATAGAATTACCACCACCCATGCCATATACCCACTTCGTCATTTTGTTTAGTTTGCTCTAATTCAGTTGCCTCTAGTGAAATTAGAGAATGTGATACAGAAATCTTCATGTAAACACAGTCATAAGAATGTAAAGCTTGCTCGTCAGATTTCTCACTGCCTGTGTTACAGCAAACGCTTTCTTACACTGGCCACCGTGGATGTTGGGACAAATCGATGCAAGTGGATTGATTTTTCTCAGGTCTTTAAATGTTTAAGCTCGCACCTGGCCTTTGTGATGTCTCCTGCTTGTAGGTAATAGCTGGGAATTCCAAGTGAAGGATTACAACTTCTCAGCTACTTATGCTACCCCCAAATGATCCATTGGTTGCGGCCGAAAATACCAGCTTGAAAATATATTCGTGGGATTAGGAATGAGCACGTCTTCGCTGAAATCTTGCGGTTTAGCTTTAGCGCTTAGGGTAGTCAGTCCGTGCCTTTGAAATATTGAGCTGGCTGACAGCTTAAAATCCTAAGTTTCCTTTAAACTTGAGCTGGGCTTTGGAGGAAAAAGGGGGAGGCCCAGGAGGGGTGGATTTTATGTACGCTTCTCCAAACAGAATTCACTTAAGTGTGTTCGCCGCCAGGGCCTTGGGAATGCAAGCAAGCTCATTCCTTGCCTTCCTCCTTGGGTTCTGCCCTCAGCCCAGATCAACATTTAGTCAGATAATTGACGTCAGAGCCTTTGAAGTCTGTTGTGGGCCTTGTTATAAAATCATTCCCCTTTCATGAAGAAACTTGGAGAAGGGACTCTTTGCAATGTCCAGGTTTTGGTAAGCTAGTTGTGTAGTAGAAATATTTTTTATTTTTATTTTAATTTTAAATTATACTTGCTTACTTGTGAGTTTGTGTGGGTGCACATGGGGTTGGAGTTCAGTTTGCAGGAATCGGCTCTCTGTTTCTTCCATGTGGATCCTGGGCGTTGGCCAGCCACCACCCCAGACTTACTAAAATAGAAAGGGAAGAGTAAGATGCTGCAGAATCGTGACTTGTGTGTTTTATGTGCACCTCTAACTGTGCACTGAGTATTACACCAGTTAGCAATCACCAATGGAATCATGAGTTTGGGTCCTGGGTTTTGGCGTAACTCTGAGTTCATCGTTTCCTGTTTTTCATTTCTGATTGGAAATGGTTCTGCCTCTCCATTATGAGAATTAGTTAAATAATACATCTTGTCTTGTTTTTGAGACAGGCCCTCATGTATGCTAGACTGCCCTTGTACTCACTGTGTAGCAAGGATGACCTTAAATTACCAATAGTCCTGCCTCTACTTCCCAACACTGGGATTACAGGAATGTGTGTTACCACGCAGGGTTTCTGACATGCAAAGGATCAAACCCAAGGTTTTGTACAATTATTCTGTGATTGGCTGCTTATGAACCAGAGCATATGTTCTCTGTGCAGGTTTGACTGTTGCAACATTACTGCTTTCTTGCATTTGAAAATTATAGTGGGTGAGAGGAGTCAGCTGATAAAGGCAGTTTCCATGGAGCCTGAAGACCTGGGTTTCATTCCTGGGAACCACAAGGTTGATGGAGATAACTGATTCCCACAAGTTATTCTTTGGTCTATGAGGCATGTATACCTCTCACTAATGTGCACGTATAGAAATAAGTAAATGTAGTAGATTTTTTTAAATGTATTATAATTAATAGGGCTGGAATTGAAGCTCATTTGATAACATCTCACATTCAGTGATGTAATATAATAGTGCACCCGCCCTACTAAGGTACATCCTAGACCTCAAAACAAAAAAGAAGAAGGCAGACATTTGCGAAGAAAGTATACTGACTGGTAACACACTGATAAGAAAAGGCGCACACTGCTCCCCATCTGCATTAGGTTAGAGTTAGTAGATTTCACATTAATGTAGGAGAAAAACTCAGACCTTAAAGGGCTGATAGAAAGTAAAATTAGCACTATTTTTTGAGGTCTGTTACAGAAGATTTCCTGGAAAGGGGAGCTTTAGATGAAAGTAATAAAAAAAATGGCTTTATTGAGATGTCAAAGGAAAGAATGCTCAGTTTTGGAGCTGGGTGATAAAGCCTCTGTGCCTGAGATGAGCCTAAGCGAGGTCTGAAGGCTTGCTTGTACACCATGCCAGAAGACTAGGAATATAGCTTACCTGATAGAAAATTCGCACAAACCCCCTGTGTTCAATCCCCAGCACTTCCTAACCTGGGTGTGATAATGCTTCATGCTTGTAATTCAAGTAGTCAGAAGATGGATGATGGAGGTCAGAAGTTGTTAGTCAAGCTTAGATACATAATGAGTTCCAGGTCATTCAGCCACATGAAACCCTGTGTTAAAGACAAAAATGAATAACATGTTAAAGAAGGGGAAGAAAGACAGAAGGATCAGAAGTTTAAATCACCTTTGGTTACACAGTGAATTTAAGTTATTCTGGCCTACCTGGTATCCTGTAGAAAAACACCGAAACGAGCATGGGTCTGGAGAGGCGATAGCATCTGTACTGTTCTAAGAACCTGAGTTTGGTTCTCAGCACGCACAGTGGGGAGCTCACAGCTATCTCCTGCAACTCCATCCATAGTGGATCCAGTCTCTTCTGGCCTCCACAGACCTGCACTCATGTGTGAGTATACACACATACACACTTACATATACACACACTCACATGCTTACAACATATGTACGTATATACACATATATACTGCACAAATATGCATATACACACGTACACCCATGCATACATAAACACACACCTATATACACATGCATACACACACACACACACACACACACACGCAGGACAACTTTTTATAAGTTTCAACTAAATAGAAGGATAGATTGGCATTGCCCAGGGCTCACAGTTGATGAGCCAAGAAATGTATGTGTGAGCATCCTTCTGACTTTCTCCTGTTTTGCTTCTCTCTGTTACCTTCAGCTCAAGCCAGGACAGAACAGCTGCAGGGACAGTGACAGCGAAAGCGCTAGCGGAGAATCCAAGGGTTTCCAGCGGAGCAGCTCTCGGGAGAGGCTCAGTGATGTAAGTTTCAAATGCATCAGACAACTCCTGGACCAGTATGAAGCCCTTGTGGTGCAAGGCTTGTACCTTCCCTACAGATGGCTCACCTGAAGTAGCCATGTTAAGCATGCTTTCTTGGTGTATGTGTTTGTGTGTCTTTCTGTCATCCCAAAATGTAGGTTGAACTAAAATGTATTTTAACAAATTATGGGGGTTTCAGGGATGGAGAAGTGGGGAAACTTGTAAAAGCTGAAACCTAAGTCAGATTCCCCTGACCCAAGTAAATGCCAGGTGCACATAGGATCCTACCTGTAAACTCAGGGCTTACGAGGTACAGATAATAAATCGCTGCAACTAGCTGGCTCAGTAAAGTAGCCACAACCGCCAACTCAGGGGTCAGTGAGAAGCTTTGCCTCATTGAATAGATTCGGAGTTGGAAAGATGACTCAGTGGTTAAGATCACTGGCTGCTTTTCCAGATGACCTGTGTTTTACTCCTAGCACCCACATGACAGCTCAAACAACCATCTGAAACTATAGTTCCAGGTCACTCTTGCTTCCCTGGGCTATATATGCAGGTGAAACACCCATATATTAAAATAAAAATAAACAAATAACCAAGCGATTGAGGAAGACACCTAGTGTCAATGTTGGCTTCCATATCTACACTCTTGTACTCCCACAGCTGAGAACGTACCCAGGTACACGCAGTCATGTAACTAGACTATATGAACTGTATAAATATGGAAAAAGAGTATAATGATGGAGGGACTATTTTTTCCCTAAGAAACAGGAGATGGGCCAGTGAAATGCTTTCATTGTAAGAGCACTTGCTGTTAAGATATAAGTTTGATTCCAAGAACCAACAAGGTAGAAACAACTCTTGAAATTTATTCTGACCTCTACCTACTCGTATTATGTCTAGCTCATTCACCTAGGCTAAATAAACAAATAAGTAAATAAGTAAATAATAAAAATAAGTAAAACCAGAAGAACCGGTAATATTTTTATCTGAACAACAGTCAGGCAGTACCAAACCTACAAGATCACATCATGGTGCTATGCTAAGGCTTTTCATAATTATACCTTGGAATCTGGTAACTATCCAACTCTGTTGGTTTTCTTCTGTTAAGATGGGATGTCTGTCCAGTCAGGTACTTGGCAAGAGAGGGAATTATTAATAAATTTCCCAACAGATTTCTAATTTGGAAACCTTGTTAAAAAAAAACAACAGTCACCAAGAATTGAATGTATCTGTTCTTGTCTAGACCTGCCCTTGTGTACCTGCAGACCAGATTTCTCCCATCAGCCCCCAATAGTCCCATGTTACCAAGGAAACTGAGGTTCCCTTTTTGGGTTCATAGTTTTCTTAATAAAAGAAGCTAGCCAGGAATCAAAAGACATCTCAAGGACAGTTTTATTAGCGTTTAAGAGAAAAACAACACAGGAAACAAGATGTAAATTTCTACAGCTGCTGTAACCAGACTAAAGGGTCAAGGCCTGAACCCTACCAAGCCAGGTTCACTCACTTATTCTCAATTAAGCTAATTAAAAAGAGCCAAATTAATAATGAAAATCATAATAAGATTTATTCAGTGTGGCCACATTGAGAAGAGCGGTAAAGAGATCCAACAATACCTTCCGGTCCTTGGAGGTATGGTTTAGATAGAAGGAAAGAAATATGGATGATTAAGCAGTTTAGCCAGGTATAGTCTCCTATGTACTCCAGGTCTCCCCTGCAAGGTCACTTGTCAATCTCTTGTCAAGCAAGCAAGTTCCTCCTCTAGCTGCCCTGCAGGCCGTGTAGGCTTTTCTAATCCCAGAAGTGAAATTCTAGTCCCTTGGGGTCCATTCTTTCAATAGTCTGATGGCCGAAGAGGGGAACACAAGCGTCTCATTAGGATATATTGATTCCTGCCAGATGGGCCTTTATGCTGCCGGGAGGAGGGAAAGGGAGAAGAGCACAGAACGTCATGCGGTTTGTAAGCAGCCACATGGATAAAGGAGAGAGGGGCTTCAGCATAAGCAAACTGGCCCAGGGTTTCAGGGAAAGTGCACTTAGCCTTTGGCAAGTACCCAAAAGGGGGGTATGGAAAAGTAAAACAAAAGACCGTCCATTTTGAGTCTTTACTTAGAAAACTATTCAGGTAGAGACTCTACCAAGAGGAGGCTTCTGGGAAGGGAAAGTAGATATCTAACAGGATAATAGCCCTTGCCATCTCCTTCTGGGTAGCATGGGTTCCCAGTGCTAGAGATGGAACTTAGAAAAAAACCCCAGATACCTTCACCTTTCCATATGTCTCAGGAATGACAAAGCTAATGTTTACCTTGCAAAGGAAGGGGGTGGGTCCCAAAACTTATGAAGTTTGAGGCTACTGCAGCCACCCTGCTTCTCCTGAAGTCCTTCTATCCTGCTTTGGACCCTTCTGGTCCTCCTGGATCTGAATTATTGATTGTCTGCAGCAGTATGTCTTTTGGTTCCTTATCTTGTTAGCACCACTACTGAAGGACCCATCTCTGCCCCTGTGAGGATGCTTGCAAGGTGTCTGGAAAAACTAGGTTCACTGTGTTTCCATTCTCTAACATTACAAAGCTGTGGAGCTATGATGAATATTAAATGTAGAATCAGGCCTTTACCAAGGTGAGTTCTCCTCCTCATTCACTCTAAGGAAACAATCATTGTCATGAGCAAGATCTCTGTGTGTTGCAGAGAAAGTACTATTGACTTTTTGTTCAAGGGAAATAAGAAATTCTACTTTCAGTGTTAAATATTATAAGCAAATATATATAATTTTTATTACATTCTGTGTGTGAAAGTACTCGGGCATATACCATGTTGCACATGACATGGCCTCTGTGTGGAAGTGAAAAGACAACTTGGTGGAATTGTTTCTGTCCTTTTAATATATAGGTCTCAGGAATAGTGTGTATGTATGTATGTATGAATATGATTTTAAGTACTTATATGCCATGGTTCTATACTTCATAGTGTTTTTACTATAGCCATTAAAACAAAAAGACTGCAGATAACTGCATTGTACCAAATGACAATACAACATTACTCAGACCATTCCATATAATACTGCATTATCCTGACTCATTCATATGATATTATATTACATCACATCATTCCATTTGATGATACTGCATTACCTCTTCACACTTCATAAAATAATACTTTACTATTCTGGCTGGCTTGGTCAGTGTTCTGTTGCTGTTAAGAGACACAAGGACCAAGGCAGCGCTCACGAAGAAGCATTGAAGTAAGGTCTTGCTTATGGATTTAGAGGTGCGGTTATGGGGCCAGGCAGACATGTTAAAGAAGTAGCTGAGAGCTATGTGCTGATCCACAAGCATGGAGACAGGGAAGGCAGAGTGACACAGAGACACTGAGCATGATATAGCCCATTGAACCCCCAAATCCTGCCCCTAGTGACACGCTTCCTCCTATAGAGCCAATACCTCCTAATCCTTCTAAGGCTTTCAAAGAGTTCTACTTCTTAATGACCAAGCATTCAAACACATGATCCTATGGGTGCCATTCCATCAGATTGCTCTAACTGGTTCCATATGGTGATTATTCTGTACTGTTCTGACCCATTTTGTATGATAATACATTACTCTGCCCCATTCCATAAAATTAAATATGTCACCCTGACAAATAACATGTGATAATATTGTCTTACCCCGGTATATGATATAACTGTATCATAATGTTACATTTCCCTGTATCAAACAAAACAGACAGCGCCATGACACAACTTTTTTTTACACTTCCAAGGAAAATTTGTTGTTTTGTGTGTGTAACTTTTCATTCTTAGAAGAATTAATGGGATTAAGCAAAGCTATTATTTTATAGTACTCCTTAATATGTTATTAAATAAAGAATACTGTCTTTACCTATGAATGTAATTCTGTATGTAAGATTGATAGGTTTTCTGGGTTTTGTTTTTTTAGATTTTTAGGGGGATGGGTTTCATAGTTTTCTGATTGAATTATACAATCACAAAATCATAAGTACTGTGCTGATCTGAATTCTGAATACTTAATGACTTATTCAGCTCTTGTGAAATTGTTTTATGTGATTTATTTGGTTTTTTTTTTTTTTTTTTTTTTTTTTTTTTTTTTTTTTTTTTTTTTGGTGTTTGTGTTTTGTATTTTGGCCTGGCATGAAACTTTCTATTAGCCAAGGATGGCCTTGATCTCTTATCCTCCTGCTTCAGCCCTCCACATTTTGGGATTATTGGCAGGCATTTCTTCCCGTGACCACCTTGCCATGCATTTAGTGTGAGGTCATTTTGATATTGGAAGTATTTTAAGGGTTACCTAGTCAGACTTTAGTTATGGCTTAGTGTAGTGGTTCTCAGCATTCCTAACCTGTGACCCTTTAACACTTCATGGTATGGTGACCCCAGCCTTAAAATTATTTTTGTTGCTATTTCATAACTGTAATTTTACTAATGTTATGAATTGCAATGTAAATACTGCAGTATATCTGATATGTGACCCCTGTGAAAGAGACCCACAGGTTGAGAATGGGCTGGCTTATAGGATGGAGCCTGGGTAGTTCAGCACCATCTATGATTTCTTGAAGATTGGGTACTTTTGCCCTTTCAACTGCTTTCACTTTTGTAGAAATAAATTCCAACCTCTCTACAAAATGGCCAAAAGTGACCTCAAAACAGTCAGTTAACACAAACCTAGAAGCTAAAACCATGAAATGCACAGATGAAAACAGATAAATCTTCATGAGCTATATGATTCCTCACCGGGTTGTTAAAAGCATCATGCCAAAAGCATGAACAGCAAGACATGAATAGTTCATTGGACTTTTGTACCTCGGGAGGATTGATCTGTGAAACGTAGGGAAAGTACGTGAAAACCACATAACTCATAGGTGTTCAGTATCTATCCTATGCAGAGTATTTCAACACTAAGAGGACTGCCTATTTCCAGATGACGCTGGGCTCTTGAACAGCTGCAGCTGCAAAAGAGAATTCCAAAGAACTGCTGACAGTGTGAGAAGATTCTCGAAGTCCTTCGTCCTTAGTCATTAGAGGTGCAAATCAAAACCAAAGGGCCTGCAGATACAGCTCAGTGGTTATGAATGTAGACTGTTCTTGCAGAGGACTAAACGGGTCACAGCACCCATCTGGTGTATTCACCACCACCTTCACTTCAGCTCCAGGAGATACAGCGCCCTTTGTCACTTATTGGGGGCCTATACTCATATACCTCCTGAGCAAATGCATAAGTAAAAATCTTTTTAAAAAAAATGAAATGGGAATCAATTTACTCTTACTAGTATTGTTATAATAAAGTGAAAATAAGTAAATAATAAATGTCAGTTGCATGGGAGGAGCTGAAGCACTCTTATATGTTTCTGACAAGAGTATAAAATCATATGGCCATTGAAGAAATCAGTTTGGAGCTTCCTCTGCCGGATAAATTGTAAAGTTGCCCTATTACTCAGTTGGTCTGCTTTTCAACATATACTTTAGAAAATAAAAAGAGAGAGTTTGTTTTGAGTTCTGAGACCTTATGTGTATAGAAGCCAAACAATTCCTGTCCTTCAAAAAAAGAAACAGCAGAAATACGTGGTATATATGTATATAAAGGAATATAGGCATCCACAAGAAGTATATTGACATTGTAATATTGTTTCTGTTGCTGTGATAAAATACCATGATCATAAACAAGTTTGGACAGGAAGTGTTTATTTCGCCTTGAAGTGTACAGCATCATGAAGGGAACTCGTGCCAGGAACTGAAGGCAGGAACTGAAGGCAGGAACTGAAGGCAGGAACTGAAGGCAGGAACTGAAGCAAAGGCCATGGAAGAATGCTGATTACTGGCTTTTGCTCCCATGGCTTGCCCAGCCTGCTTTCTTATATAACCCAGGATCTTCTGTCCAGGAATGGTCCTGCCTACAGTGAACCGGGCCCTCTTATATAAATTATAAACGAAGAAAAATGCTCCCACAGCCTTCCCTTTTTCTTAGTAGAAATTCAGTTGAAGTTCCTTTCTCCCAGATGACAATGGCTTGTCCTAAGTTAGGTAGAAAAAAAGAAAATCCAACCTGGATACATATTTAGTACAAAGTGGATATACTTTAAAAACAGCATGGAAAATGTGACACATTCCTGTAAGGCCAGGACAAGTAGGAGGATCATCAGCTCAAGGTCAGCCTAAACTACAGAGACTCTTATCTCAAAACAACAATCTCATTTGCAAGCCAACCTGACAACAGAATTCCTCTTAGTATTGAAGTGGCTTACATCTACAATCCTAGCTACTCCAGGAGCTGAGGCAGGAAAGGAAGTCAAAGACCAACTGAGGCCATTAGAGAGGCACCTGTAATCCCAGTGGTTATAGAAGCCCAGACAGGAAGATTTCAAGTTCAAGGCTAGCCTGGGGAATTTAGCAAGACCTTGTCTCAAAATAAATTTTATAAAAGCTAGGGATGTAGCTCTCTGGTAGAGAGCTTGCCTGGGTCAGGGTTTCATCCCAAGTACCATGTAGTTTTTACAGAAAAAAAAAAATATTTTTTTTGACTTTTGATTTTCAAAATATCCTGTATTTTTCTTATTCTTGGCTACTGGCTTTTTTTTTATTAAATTAATTTATTTTTTACAGTCCATATTCCATTCCCCATCCTGCCACATCCACCCTCCAATGGTTCCGTATCCCACACCTCCTCCCCATGCCCCATCTCCATGTAGCTGACACAATTACTGAGGCTGCGGAGTGCTCACAGAAAGGAACCTATTATGATTAACCTCGGAAAGACCCAACAAGCTGCTGAAAGAGTCAGATGCAGATATTTGCACCCAAGCAATGGACAGAAGCAGCTGACCCCTGTTTTTGCATTAGGGAAGGCTGAAAGAAGCTGAGGAGAAGGGTGATCCTGTAGGAGGACCAGCAGTCTCAATTAATCTGGACCCTCGAGATCTCTCAAACACTGGACAACCAAACAGACAGAATACACCAGCTGATATGAGGCCCCCGACACACTTACGGTAGAGGACTTCCGGGTCTGTGTTCATTCAGAGATGATGTACATAACCCTCAAGAGACTGGAGGCCCCAGGGAGTTTAGTGTTGCTGGCTTTTTAAATGAATAGGAAATATAATTCTAATATTCTGTCTGCCAATTATGTCTGTTGTCATTAGTATTTTTCCTTGCATGGCCATGCTTATCTGCTTCTTTGCATGACTGTGAGTTAGAATTTTTTTTCAGTGTGTGTGTGTGTGTGTGTGTGTGTGTGTGTGTGTGTGTGTGTGATATGTGACTCAAGGGGTCCAAAAGGTGGTGTCAGAGCCCTCAGGAACTGGAATTAAAAGCAGTAATGAGCCATCCAAAGTGGGTGCTAGAAACTGAGCTTGGGTCAACTGCCAGTGTAGTAATCATTTCTACACACTGAGCTGTCACTCCAATCCTGACAACCCTTTTAGTTGAATGTGAAGTAGCATCGATTATTTCTTGAAGGTGCTACATCTTTCCTTTTATTTCTATATGTGTTACTTGTTCTGACCAGTGTTGTAACTTTAAAATAGTTTCATCCTTTGGAGGTTTCCTTTGGTGTTTTCTGTGTGGCACCAGAAGGACCCGAGTCTACAGGTAATTCTCTGGAGAGTGACTATGTGGACTACATCATGTCATAGTAAAAGGACTCTCCCTGTGAGTTGATCAGAATGTGAAGGATTTCCTTCATGGCTGTGCTGGAAACCATTCCTGGTTCTTCCTAGAGGCTGTTTAGCTCACCTAGCATATTGTTCTCCACATATGTTCTTACATGAAGGTCATAGGGAGACCTTCACTCTGGTGTACCCAACCTGTGTCCTGTAGACAGTGTTTGGAAGCGGAATGCTTTGAAAATAGCTCAACACAAAATCTGCTTTAAAGTTTTAATTTAAAGTAAGTATGTGTGTGTGTGTGTGTGTGTGTGTGTGTGTAAACTCAACTTCATGTCTCTTGACCATGAACTTCCAGTGTAATGTCGAAACGTTGACCACATCTGGTAACGTATGGTTCTTGTGAACCTTCTTCCTCTCCATCTTCAGATTTATGAACTCCAACCATCTTGTTTTTTCAAATTCTTAACTCTATCTTCTCAACTCTGCTTACCTCCATAGGCTCCAACTGAGTCACCCAGTACTGCATACAAAAACTTCTACAGCAGTTATCTGGGAAGATTGTTCTTTGTAGCCCAGGCTAGCCAAGCATGACCTTGAGCTCATGATCTTCCTTTTTCCACTTCTCCAGTACTGTGATACCAGTTGTGTGTCTTCATGGCGGTTTATTCTGTGCTTGCTTGTTGGAACTCAGAGCTTTGTTCATGATAGGCAAACATTCTCCCTACTGAGCCACGCTCCTAGACCCCAGTGGAACTCAACCTTTCTTCTCTCAGATCATGTCAGCCTACACCCCTGTTGCCTGATAGCATCCCCCACAAAATTTGCATATTGTTCTTTTTCTTTTTTTCTTTTTAGTATCATTAGTTTGGGGAGTATATTTGGTCCATATTAGTCAGCGATACTCACTACAGAGTTTTCATCCGAGATAAAAATTCCCTCCAGTCTTTCACACTCATATGGTGGTATTTGTAGATACTTAGACAGTGGAAGCTTAGTCTCAAGTGATGCTAATCAAGACAGCCTATTGTTCTAGCTTTGATGTTTTAAACTCAGCAGGCAAAAAAAGAATAAGGAAAAACAAACAAACAAACAAACACCAACCAAACCAACCCCAAACTTTGACTCATGTGCAAAGCTTAAACAACCCAATGGGCTTGGGTTTTCTATATTAAGTATTCCCCAAACCATGTGGCCAACAAGGATATAATTGGCCACAGGACTGTAAGATTGTCTTCATCAAGGAGACATTATAACCCATTTAGATTAGTCACAAAGGGAAAAGTTAAGGGAAATAACTGAATATATAAATATTCATGAGGAGTTATTCAAGGGGGAAATATTGCTTCTGATTTATGCAAAATTTTATAATTGAGGAAGTTGTCAAAACTTGGGGATTGAACTTGAAAACTTAAGTACATGGAACGAAGCCTGGGATACCAGATCATAAGCATCTGTTACCAATAGCACAGAGATCCTGTGTTCAGACAGGATCATTGTATTACTGTGCATTCCCCCAGAGACTCGGGTGCAATAAGACCAGTCCTCCTACAGAATGAGTTTACTCACAAGGTAGAAATAGAGAAACCTCAAGACCTACAGCTGATGGCGAGGGCCCTTGGAAGGTTGGAAGGTTGGAAACTCCGAACGTTTCCTTACTTTTGAAATCACTTGAAAATGATACACTGGCGAGAAAGTATTCAGGAGGAATTCCTTCATGAGTGAGTGAGGGCCAGGCCTGCATTTTCCTTAGTACTAGTACTAAGTTCTTAGATGAATGCAGTCTGTCTACCTTAGCGCAGGCTGTCTGCTTTCCTGATCCGTTCTATAGATCTAAATCTGAAACTCATCTTGGCAGTTTAATAATGTCTGATCAAATATCTGTGTATCCCCCCATTCATTACCTGGTCGGGTTGACCCAGAAATTCTTCATCTCAAGTCTCATTCTGAAGTTCTGGGATGAATATTGAATATGGGAACAGCGGTAGATACTTTTCAACTCATGATAGGTTGTTTAAAACTAATTTTAAGATGTGAAAATAATTGCTTAAAGCTTTTAGGGTTTTGGTTCAAAGGGGCATGGGGGCATGTTGTTTTGTGGTAAGAGATTTACTAATTATATCACAGATAGCTAGATTGCAGCATGACCCGTGTGAGATTGAGGTGCTCCATGTGTCTGATGGCTAGTCCATAGTTGGTGTTGCTGTCTGGATTAGCTATATGGTGGGGAGACTGACTCTAGAGGATAGGCTTAGCTTAGTTCAGGCAACCTATGTTTAGGAATAATTGAAGTTCAATCAAAACAGAGGAGCTGTATAAAACATAGTGTGGCCCTGGATATTAGCAGTTACAATCGGGACCTTGAAATGTTGCCTTCGCTTTTTGTGTGAAGGTGGGAGTGACAGTGGATTCAGGAAAAACCTCTGAAAATAGGAGTATTTGGGTGAGAATGTGACGATGAAGGAGAAGGGAGGGGCTGCAGATTTGATTTGAAAGTCACGTGGCTTTATTCAGGTTGTTACTCCATTCATAGTTTTTGACACAGAGTAGTCCAGGCTGGTCCTGCACCTCTTATATATTGAAGGATGACTTTGAACTTCTGACTCTCCCACCTCCAATTCCTGAGCACCATACACAACATGATTACTTCATGTGGTACATGGCATGAACTCTGCCAACTGAGCAGCATGCTCAGGCCCAGTTGTGCCATTTGCAGTGGACTTGGCATGGTAACGTATTTCCTATGCCTTGGTCAGTTTGTATCTTATCTCCAAAGCATTTATGCCTCTTTAATTCTGGACTTTCTATTGTTTTCATTGTCGTTAAAATAAAACATACAAACATAAAAGCCTGGCCTAGAGAGTCTGCTCAACAGGTAAGAGCCCTTTCTTTTCTTCCAGAGGACATGCCCCCCCCCGCCGCCCCGCCGCCCAGCACTCATGTCTGGTGGCTCAGAGGTACCTGAGTTACCTTGCCAATTCTTCAGGCACTTATACTCACATATTATAAATACTGATTATGCCCATATTTGAAAATAACATTAACAGATCTTAAAAGAAAACTATAGAAAAATCTATGAATAAACTTTCTTTGTACTCCTACCATGGAAATTAGATCTTTATGTGTTTCCTGGCTATGGTCATTGTTCATGCTCAGGAGACAAATAGGTTTTGGAAGTATTAGGTTTGGAAGACAAGATGCCATATGAGATACACACACACACACACACACACACACACACACACACACACAGATTAAAGGAGCTCATAGGCAAAATGTATGCTCTTACCTGGGCATGAACTCCACACATCCTTCTTGTATTTGGAAAACTTGAAGAGTAGTGTTGTCCTCTGTGCAGATCTGTAATAGACGGCACGAATCTATTTTAGACGGTGCATTAGTTATTTTCAGTTGTTGTGGTAAAATGCCATGACCAAGGCAGTTTATAGAAGGAAGGGCTTATTTGGACTTACAACTCCATAGGGATAGGAGTCCATCGTGTCAGCGAGGCGTGGCAGTTGGAGTGGGTCTGAGAGCTCAATAAGTGGAAGTAGGATGAGGACCTCAAGGACCATGGCTAGTGACATGCTTCCCTAGCAGAGCCATACCTCCCCAAACAGCACCACCACCTGGGGTACCAGGGCCTGTGGGGGACATTTCTCATTTAAACCACCACAGATGGATAATCAATTTTGTTGCATTGTCAAAGTAGCTGTGGAGCTAAAGCCAGTCTAGATAATCAATTTTGAAATCCCCTGTTGTCAGTAAGCTGTTAAAACAGAAATGTTAACTTCATGAGTTTAATGAGAAGCTTTGAAGACTGCTTAGTGACAGAGATATAGGAAAAGGCAAGCTGGAAGCAGAGAGAGGAGACTAGAGTAAGTATTTAATGAAGGTGTACTCTCAAGGGCAGCTTCCTCCCTCCTGGAAACTGTGCTTCAACTGTGTATCCCACTACTCTCCCACGGCCTGTGGTGGCTGGAGACCAAGGCAGAGAGTGTTCCTGAGGAGGCCTAAGGAGATTGTTCTTTTCAGAATAATGTTGTGATAAGATAATTTGCAGATATAGCTGAGGTAGTGATCTGATGGCAGACCAGCGGTGCTCCCACCCTCCTTTACTCAGTAGGATGACAAGACACGCCTCCCCTACCTTACCAACCTCACCCCAATCTCCTCTTTTATCCACTTCATTGGAAATGTGAATGAATTGCTGAATTTCAGAGGAAGGAAAGCAAAGCTCTGTTCATTTAGTGAGTGGACTCTTTTCCCTAATCATGGGTATATTAGATAATACTGCAGAGGTCATTTTGGTTTGTGAGAGGGTGTTGCTTGTTTTGTTTTTGTTTTTGTTTGGAGAGGGTCTATGTAGCCCGGGTTACATTTTTGTAACGAGTTTTCTGATAGACCACGGAGCTTTATGAATGCTAGGCTAGCACTCCACCAACGGAGCCACACACATGGTTTTGAAGTGAAGGAAACCTGATCCTTCTTTAAAGGAAAGAGAAATTTAAACCTGTCATTTTATTCTATGGATATAGATACACAGCTGTTTTTTGTTTTTTTTTTTTTAATGATGAGGACTTTTCTTGTTTTCTCCTTCCTTTTCCCATTTTTAAAAATTAAAAATTAATTAATTTAGAGACTGTGCCTTACTATGTTCACTTTGTTGGCCTAGAACTCAGGATGTAGACCAAACTGGCCTTAAATGGTTGATCTGCCTACCTATGCATCTCAAGTGCTACTGACATAGGCATAGGCCACTACTTCTGTTGCTAAAATTTCTTTTCTAGGGAAGATAAAAATCAAAACAAAATAAATTTGTCTGTCCTCTAAAGGTCCCAGCTACAAACCAAGGTATAATTCTGCCCACGTTTTCTCCAGGGAACCAATGTGTTTATTTGCCTTGCTTACAGAGCAGTGAATGAGGGGTTATCGGAAAATGCACAGATGGACATAAAGTAGCCACCCTAGATGATCCATACCCAGCATGGATGCTGGCTCCTCCAAAGCTACATTGATGAAACTCTCTTCCCTAGACTTTCACAGCTTACGTACTACTCTGAGACCTTAGACACTTAGGGCAGAGTGCACACAAGTGATTGAGAGATGCACCTGAATACCCTGGTGACAGAATGTCCCATGCCTCTCCTTGATCATCCTTCTATGGAAGATCTTCAACAAATCCAGCTGTGGTGTTACTTGCAATTAAAATAGAACTGGATTTGTGAAGTAGCTGTGGCTTTGCACAGTGAATAGTCTTCTATAATAACCACAACATCATGTAGTGCGGACTTGCCTCAAGCATTGGATCCCACTTCTTTATCGTTTTTAGTAACAGTGGCCGACATAGAGGCTTTTTTTCCTCAGGTCTCAGGCACTTTTGCTGTCTAATTCCAACAAGAGTATGTCTTTAGTCTTCAGATTAAAAAAAAAAAAATGTAGCTACCCTCTTCTTATCATTAGAAATCACCTTGGGGAAGATAGTAAATGTGAGTTTAGCTGAGTTCTGTTCCCAGAACTCACTTGGTAGAAGGGGAAAACCAACTCCTGAAAGTTGTCTCATCTTCAGAAGAAACCTGTGACCCATCCATGTCTCCACACAACTAGATACACACATGTAAGCAAAGGAATCAGTGTAAAAAATTAATTGCCTGAAGAAATATAGAAAAATTAACATCATTAAATGTTTCTGTGGAATTGTTGGATTGGGTATTGGCACATGTGCCCTGTTCTAAGTCTTGGTGTCTTTCTGATGTACAACACTTTAAGGGAGGGAGCCTTCTGTTATCACAGCACATTTCAAGCTGTGGAAACACATTTCCTAACATTTTTTGTAGCACAGTTGTTTTCTGTGGTTTGGAGGTTTGAGAGGCACTTATGTAATTTCTGACTTGGAAAATGGTTCAAATTTTCAAATAATTCCAGTTATGATTTATGTTGGAACTGAGAATGACCATAGATAGCCAAGATATTTTGCTAGTCCTTTGGAGTAGCAAGAAGGCAGAGCTTCACACAGATTTGTTAGTGTTGCTGGAGAAAGACACAAGTCTTACCTCAAAGGGAATGGGAGAGTGTTTATTTTCGGGTCAAACATGAATGACCATGTCCTAGGAAGACAGATTCAGGACACTGTTAACACCATGTCCCAACATGGTAAAGCTTGGTTGAAATTTTTATGGTTAAATAATAAAGCCATGAATGAAGACACCTTCTGAATATATTGCTTTGGATCACAGGTTACAGCAAGTGTGGGGAAAACTGTTAGAGGGTCAGCAATGATTGAGAGAAGTTGACAGTTTGCTAAGGATACACTTGGGAGAGATGCATTGTCTTAAGGATACTATGGTGGTAGGTCATACAGAGAGACTGACAGTGAGTGGCTTTCCAATTCCACTATAATTTGAAGCTGGTCTGTAACATTCTAGCCCTCCATCCTCAGGAAGTTCAAACATTTGGAGTCATAGAATATTTTGTTTTCGAGACAGAGTCTCTTTATGCATCCCTGGCTATCCTAGAACTCACAAAGATCCACCTGCCTCTGTCTCCAAAGTGCTGGGAGAACAGGCCTGTGCCTCTGCTTATGCAGTGAACCAGTGAGTTACAGAATCTTTAACACGGGATCATCTGCTTTTCCCTGGGAGAGTAATGCTTCCAACTTCTACTCCCTGTTTGTCTATGACTGCAGCCAGAACCTTGGGAATATAGCACTGGACAGAGAAGTCTGTTTGCTAGGCATTGCTTTTGTTTATATGTTTCAGCTGCAATGATAAGGATAAAGAAAAATGTGACAGTGGAGGAAAAGGGAGGGAGCGAGGGAGGGAAGGAGAGAATGTTAACTCCATATATATTTGGTAGAAAGCAGGTGTTGGTGGTATTTTCTGAAAGTCTGCTACCAGGACTTTTGTTTGTTTGTTTGTTTTCGAGACAGGGTTTCTATGTATAGTCTTGGCTGTCCTGGAACTCAGAAATCCACCCGCCTCTGCCTCCCAAGTGCTGGGATTAAAGGCATGAGCCACCACCACCCAGCTACCAGGAATTTAAAACACAATTACTTAGTGCCAGCAACCTTACCCTTCAAATAGGAGGGCTTGGGGTTAGGAGCAGTGAAAATATGGCTCAGTGGTTAAGAGAACTTACAGAGGTCCTGCGTTCAGTTTCTAGTACCTACATAGTAGCTTAGAGCCTTCTGCAACTCTAGATCCAGGGCATCTAATGCCTTCTTCTGGTCTCTGAGGGCACCAGACAGGATGTATGTATGTATGTATGTATGTGTGGATGGATGTGTATATATGTGTATATGTATGTGTATATATATATATGTATATATAAAACACACATACACATAAACTGAAATAAACAAATCTAAAACTACGTATAAAAAGATGAAGAAAGAGGGCTAAGAATTCAACTCACTTGGAAGAATGGGTCTAATATGGGAAAAGCCCTAGGTTCTATTTCTAGCACTAATTAAACTTGACATGGTTTGAAAAATTATTTGTCATGTAAGCATGGGGACCTGGGTTTGGTTCAGTGCCCACATCATGTATACTTCTGATACACACACACACACACACACACACACACACACACACGGGCAAGCGTGTACATAGTCAAATAAGCTAAAGAAGTTTTAGGGGGGCTTTGAGATGTCTGATTGGTTAAGAGCACTTGGTACTCTTACAGGTCTCCCAAATTAAGTTCTCAGCACCTACTCTGGGTAGCTCACAATCACCTGTAACTCTAGCTGCAATGAATCTGATGCCTTTCCTGCTTTCTATGAGCACAATACCTCTCCATGTGTAGAGAGAATTTATATAATTTTTTAAGATAATCAGCCACACTAACAATTTCCAGGTCAACCTGACATACACGAGACCATTATTCATAAATCAAAAACTGAATATACAAATGACAAAATATTATTGAAATGGTATGCTCAGTGCCTTAGCTATTGTAGATAGCCTCTGATGCTAAGATTCTACATGTATTCCTTCTACAGACTGAGGCAGATTCCAGTATGCCTTTAATGTTCAGGAGGTTCTAGCATCTCTTGTTTCTGTGTCTATCAGTGTGTATGTGTAACCATGTGTGCGGAAGCTGGGTGATAAGGCAGGGTGCTTAAATGCTTTGTTGCATTATGTTAATTCCTCAGCAGTGCAATCAAATTCATGTCGTAATTAAAGCTGTCAGTTGGAAGGCAAGCCAATCGCTGCGAAAGCACAGCATAACAAATGAACTGAAATGATTCCGCGTGTAGCTATACAATGCTTCACCAGGCATGAAATTAAATAAGTAATTTGATGTTGACATCAGAAATTGAAATGATACCCACTGTTCCCTCATTCAGTCAGACCTGCATAAACAATGGCCAGAGCAAACATGCACAACAAAGCCCTCCTCTCCACCCGCTCCCCAAGTAATGCACAATATATATGCAAAATGAGCATATCAGAACTTGCTTAGACCTCAAGGATGTAATTTGCTTTGGTATACAATGCGATGATAGGCGCGGAGGGGGTGGGAAGCTTGGTTTGGAGTGATCCTTCTACTTCTGGGATGAAACATTTTCAGCAAGCTGGGTGAATGAAATCAACAAATCCCCTTGCTTGTCTGTCATTCATCCTAAAATGAGTCTGTTTCCTAGAGGCAGGACTCCAGGCTGGTAGAAAGCTAACTTGTCTTCCACCTTTGCCTGCTGTAAAAAGGGCTGGGGTGCAAAAAATAGGTGACATTGTCACATGGTCAGCCACTGCTATAAGCAGTCTCCATGACTACAGTGGATGGATTGAAAGCTCTCTCCTCTCTCTCTCCCCTTTCCTGCTTATAGAATCAAGAACACATAGGATTTTTGTTGATTATTGGTTGTTTTTTGGTGTGTGTGTGTGTGTGTGTGTGTGTGTGTGTGTGTGTGTGCGCGTGTGCGTGTGTGTGCGTGTGCGTGTCATAGGTATACAGGTACCCGGGAAGATCAGAAAGTGTATTGGATCCCCTGGAGGTAGAGTTTCAGGTGGTTTTAAACGACCTGATTTGGGAGGTGGGAACTGAACTCTGGTTCATTGGGAGCTATTTGCCTTTTAGCAAGATTTATTAAACATGGATCACACACTCAACATAACTCACCTTGTGCTTTATCCCTCTGAGCTTCTAGAAAACAGCAAGATGAGGAATTTTTTCTGTAGGAATTCTTTGAAGCATGCTGTTTTTGTTTGATGTGGAGATGGTCAGAAAGTTGTATACTTTTCTCCTAGGTTTGAATGTGAAGCGTCCCCCTCAGGCCCATGTGTTCAAACAATCGGTCTAAGGCTAGCAGTGCAGTTGTAGGCAGTTGTGGGCCCATTAGGAGATAGAGCCTTGCTCTAGAGGAAGAGACTCATTAAGGGTAGGCCTTGGTATTTTATAGGTTGCCTGTACTTCCTTCTTAGTCTCTACTTCCTGACTGCTGTCACAGTATAGTTAGGGCCTTCTGACATGCCATCCTCACTATGATGAACTTTATCCTCAAATGGAGTTCTAAAATAAATCCTCCCTTCTTTAAGTTGATTTTTGTCAGGTAGCTGGTCACAATAATAAGAACAGTAACTCATACACCTTCTCAGTTCACAATCAACAGAAATCATATCTATTGTGGTTACAGAGATGCCAAATTCTCCTTAGCCTTTTCTCCCTCATATAATCCATGTATTTATACATCACTTTAACCTGCATTTCTGCAGTGCATCTTATGTAAAAGACATGATGAATAGGCACACATTCCCCTCCTACCTTTTGTTTAAAGAATAGGAGGTTGGCTATGCAAGTGGATCAGCTAACGTTAATAACTCTTGAATTAGGGTGGCCATCGAGCTTCTCTGTGGAGGTTTGGGCAGCCCTACTACAAAGCTGCTGAGCTAGAAATTAAAGACATCAGGTTATTTTCATTTCCAGCTTATGGCGTGCCTCCGTTACTCACGAAGAGGATGACAAAAAGTTAAACAATTTCTTAGGACAAGTTTTAGAGAAAGCATATAAACAAAACTGATACAGGCCTAGGGCTGCAGCTTCATTGGTGGAATGCTTGCCTAGCATGCCTGAGGCCCTGGCAACGTTTAAACCAGGTGTGGTAGTACACTTCTGTTTTCCCAGCACTCACGACAGGGATTCAAGAGGATCAAGGCTGGCCTCAGCTACACAGGGAATCAGAGGCTAGTCTAGACTACAGAGTCAGAGGCTAGCCTTGTCCAAAAACTGGGTAGAGGATTGGGCAAATACTTTAGCATTCAGTAAGCCCTTCATTCGATCAGTAACATTACATAAAGGAGTGCAGTGGTGCATACCTCTGGAATTGCGGGAAAACTTAGACTGCATGAGAACCCGTCTCAGAATGGGGGGAGGTGGGGACTGGAGAGATGACTGAGTACTAACTCCCCCCCAAGTTTGGTTCCCAGCATTCTCCTCAAGAGCTCACAGTTGCCTTTAATTCCACTTCCAAAGGATCCAATACCCTTTGGCCTTCTTAGGGCACCTGTACACATATAGTACACATAAACTAATGTAGGCATACATATATACATAGATACACATACATACATGTATAGTGATAGAAAGATATACAAGTGAATTTTGTATTCAAACTTTGGTTTTTTTTCCCCTCAGTACTTGATACCCTGAGTTCAGTTGGGAACTATTGATTTTCAGTTGGTTCACTGTGTGAGAACTGTGGCAGTCTGAATTTATATTATTGAGAGAAAAACTGCTTCTCTCCGCCCACGGATTCTTTGCATTTTAGTCAACTAATTATGTTTACAAAATGTCTAATTTTTGCACAGTGCCAAGTGTGTGCTAAACCAAAGCCTTCGGGGAATAAACTGGCAAGTAGGTCATATACCAAAAAGTCATCCAAACCCACTGGGCTTTTCATTTTCAAGTCAGTCTGGGCTTTTTTCCTCTTGCCTGCCTCTCTGCGGCCACAAAACCAAATAGCTTGAGACCCGGGCCTTGAATGTCAGGAAGTCGGGGAGGCAGGCTGCCACGTGCCTGTTTAGTCTCAGTGCAGGGCGAAATGCCATCATTAATTCATTACCCAGCTGCCTGTCAAATAAATTGGCAATTATGTCCACCGCAGAAGCTCAGAATCTAGTAAATAGCACGTTAGCATCTCTGAGTCGCTGAGAGATATAAAGGGGGAAATCAAGCAACACAGTGTATGTATCAGCAGCAGATGACAAGGGGTCTCATATGCGGGCATGTGATGTGTGATGAAAACCTCACAAAAGGCTGGTAATGAACTGTGTGGATGGGAACATGTTAACAATGGCCACTGACTTTTCCACTCTGTCTCTGTGCTTCCTTTGCAGAGTTCAGCTCCTTCCAGCTTGGGGACAGGCTACTTCGTAAGTCCATCTCCACTTCCACCTGCGCGCCTCCTCTTGCCATCAGCTTGCTCCTATAACAAATCCTCATTACAGTGTGAAAAAATGACACCCAAGGAATCCCCCTTGCTCCTAACGAGCTCACTGATTTCCGCTCTTTCATTGAGGATTGTCTTATTTCTAAAGGGTTTAACCTGTTGGGCCTTAAGGATCAGGAGGCATTTGCCTCGGTGGGGCACTTAGCACATTGAAGAGATATGGAGAAACATGGTTGCCCTTGCAAACCCAATCCCATAATTGCTGGAAGTCAGATTACATATGGAATTATTTGACTTCTTCAAAGCACTCTAAAGAGTTTCTCTGTGCACAGTGACTAGCTTCTCTGTTTCTGTTATTTCATTGTGAGGGGAGGTAGCATTCCAATAGTGTTTCCCTTGTACTCAGTTGGTAGCTATCTTTTAAGCCAACAATCACCACACTCCACAGTTTGGCTAATACAGATGCATTATATGTGTCCTGATCCTTACACTTTGTTCTCAGGGGAGGGCAAGGGATGGAGGAAATATATTTCTGGGATTATTACACTCTCTTTCATTCATAGACAAAGAAACGATTACTTCATTAAATTTTTATAACAAAATTATCCTTTGTGGGTTCAGTATTTCTCAAGGTATAAATGAGGAAGAATTACAAACCGTCATTATTTACACAAGATAGCAAAACACTGTGTATTTTAGTACTTACAGGCACTTGATTGTGTTCTGAAGTAACACTTGATACTATAATACCCAAGATAGAACACATGCTACAAACCATGGCCAATAAATACCAATTTGGTTCAGCCGCTTTTAACGTTGTCCTCTTAACATCACTTATCAGTCTTCTTGTGATTCATTTCTCGAACTGCATTTCTGGTTGAATTATGAAAATCAGCATCATTTCAGTGAATATCAAGTCTTTCCTAAGTTTGTCCCAAAAGGTACCCTCCCCTGGCCCTACTAACTTGGTCTTGATCTATATAACCCAAGAGCATGCTAAGGATGGCTCTGGCCCTTCATCATGCAGTTAGCACTCTGATGGTGGTTCTGCGCAGTGGGGCTGAATATTCATGCTTACAGAAGGAGCAGGATACGCTCAGTGTCTTGCTTCAGCAGTTGAAAGAACAGACGTCGTCCCATCTGCCATCTCTTCACACCAGGCTGGGTGTGGGTTGCAATGCTGGAAGTAAGATCTGCAGGCTCTGGTGCCTGTTCTCCGTGCTCTCTGTCCTCACCCCGCCTCCTTGTCAGAAATAGAGCCAAAGCCACCCCTTTACCACCTTCAGGTACAGCCTGAACATTCTATTGTTGTTTATATTGTCAGTGTGATCACCCTGAAAGAAGAGTGTCATTTCAAGGATCCACATTTTGTTTTGCTTTTTACTTCCTTAGTTCTTGGAATGCTTTTATTACCTAATGATACATTTTTTTTTAAAAATGCTGGGTCAACTTTGGTTAGTTTTTAAAACTTACTCATTTTGTTAAAGTTGCTTTGGTAAAATCAACTTACTTTGCTTATCTCAAGAGCTGTCATGTTATTAGCGTACATGGAGAAGATGAGTACCAGATGTCTGTTCTGCTCTCAGCTATGATAAAAATGCCCCTCTGCGGAATGTGTTTCCAATCCCGCATTGTTCCGTTATCACCCTGCAAAATCCTTAGTGGAGTTGCCAAGCCCTCATCAAAACCGGGCTCTGTTTCCAGTGTCAGTCCAACAATATCGTGTGTAGTACTCCTTTCACGTTGGTGAATCTCCTGCTTTTAAATGGAAATAATATATTTACAGCTTCTGTGATTGCCCCCTTGTCTCCCACCTGAGACATACTGTTTACATTGTGCTCATGGTCTGTATATGAGAATGGCTCTCCCTAAGTTTGTAATGAAGATGAATCAGTATCAGGTTGAATCTCATACTGATTTTTTTTCTCATTAATTGCCTTTGACAACTCTTTGAAATGTGGGAATCACCACAGATGAGCTAATTCTTATCATTACATCATGAACTGTTGGGTTTGGAAAGGCTAAGGTCCCTACCTTTGGATCTTAACAAGGAAGAACTTTTTTGTTTTGTTTTGTTTTGTTTAACAACAACAGCAACAACAAAAACACTCTCCCTTGCTTCAATATCCTTCTTCAGTCCAGAACCTTCTGTTTGCTCCCCTAACCTAGAGTAGAGATTTTACTAAATGAAGGTGAATACCCAGAAGTTTTGCTTGTTCATGAGACAGATACTGAAATCCATGCATCATGGAATCTATATTTGTGTGGCAGTGGTGTGTGGGTTATTACCTACAGTTGCCTATTCTTGGGCAAATCCAACAGTGCTTATATCTGTCTTTCAGTTCTTCCACTGTTTCTGTCTTGTTTTCCTGAAGGGCTTTGAAGAAACCTTTGTTTTTGATCTGGTTATATTTGTTTATGTCTTCCTGGTTTTGTGTTCCAAAGATGTCTGCTTAGGTCTGTCAGTTTTCCAGTCTATGCAGAAGATTTGAGAGATGGCAACAGCAGTGAAGAGCACTATTTACATAAGCATATTGCAAAGGATTCTCAAAGTAGACAAAATAGAGAAGGATTGGAACAAACTTTGCACGTTTGGGGGAGGCTTTGAGTACCGTGAGTGTTACACACACACACACACACACACACACACACACACTCACACTCTCCATTTCTTTCTCTCTCTCATTACATACACACCCCCTGCTCAGCTCATATTCTAAATATAAATGAAATTATAGGCGACTTGGAATCAATTTGCTGGGTTTTTCTTCCCTTTTTGGCAAGCATACTGAAACTTGTTGGAGTGTGTATAGGGTTTTCTTTTTGTTTTTTAAACGTCAGCTCACTGAATACATTTTCTGTTTTGATTTAAACAGTTCTGGATGTCTTTCCTTCTGGGACATGTACTCAAAATCTCACTCTGAAATATGTGTAATGAAGTCCAAAGTGGCAAAATGATTCATGTGACTAGCTATGTGACCATGGGCAGGGTATTTGATATTATCTGTTTCTACTTCACCACCCACCTAATAGAGTGTCAAATGACATAATTAATGTGCAAGGAACAGAACTGTTAATAGTAAGCAATAAAATGTACCTTTGAGGGTTTTTTCCTAAGTGCATTTCCATTGTTTTTAATTATATGAATTTATGTGCCTTTGTGGATAAATATGTATACAACAGTGTCAGTGCCTATAGAGCCCAGAAGAGGGAGTCAGATCCCTGGTGCTGGACTTACAGATGTTCTGAACTCCTGTTGTAGGTGATAAGAACTGAGCTAGTATTCACGGCAGAAGCAGTAATCATGAGATAGAACCACGGAGTTATCTCTCCATCCTCTGGGTGTATCTGTTGTCACACAACAAATGAGGAGATTAACTTGGTGGCAGGTGACTGTGCAGTGTTGTGACTGAGGGCACCACTAACAAATTAAACCAAATAAAAGTAGAGCTTTGCCATTTGTACCCATAGGATAGAAGCAGTTTATGTCCCTTCCCATAGCTTTCACGAGGGCCTTGACTCTGTCTGATTGGATGTACATCACTCCTTGTGTATGGATACCAGACACAGGTGCTTTCACCTGTCACCCTGGGGATGGTGCTGTTGGGATGACCTCTTCTCTGGGCTGTCCAGGCATGGCATTGTTCCCTCTAATCTGTTAATGTTTCTTACGTGTTTTCACCCTCTGGGGTTTTAAAGGATGTCAAGACCACTTAACATGTCTAAGGTCTGGGCTGGCAGTTAGGGAGAAACTGTTGAGTAATTCAGGTTTTGAGACATTGATTGTTAAGTTGCAGGCATTCCTCTGTGATGCCCAAAGCAAGTGTCCCTGGGATAAGTGATCACAGTCAGGAGAGAGACATCACTCCTTCAGATTGTCTCTCTCGCTGAACCAGGAATTCATTCACCAATTAGCTTGCTAGGCTGGCAGTCTGTTGAGTTCCCAAGGATCCTACCATCTCTGCCTTCCTAGCACTGGGATTATAGACATTTTCCACCAAAACTGGTTATTTATATGGGTGCTGAAAAATCTGAACTCAGGTCTTCATGCTTTTGTGGATAACACTTTACCTCCGGGTCCATCTTTCAAGTCCTGAGGCTGTGTAAGTGCTGGAGCCCTGAGCCTGTAGTTACTGAGATTTACTTCCCTGAATGAGCTTAAGCTTTTGTGAAAGGGACTTAAGATCCTCTTAGCTTGGGGACAGACATCCTGCCTGTTTCTCTGATTGACCCTCAGCCTCCTTACAGTCTTGGGTGTCTTAGGACACCTGCCTCATAGCTGGGATCTCTTTTCTCACCCCAGTGATTTCTCTCATGTTTTGGGCTTGCTTATTGTCAGTCTCACAGTTCTCTAGGAAACCAGCCCACAGATACCCTGTGACTCATACTGCAGGTGAAGGGGGTCATACAGCATTACCCTTCTTAAGATGGAGTTTGTGTAGTTACTGTTTTTCTGTATATTACTCAAATTGTGAGGAGCGTCCTGGAATCAGGTGCAAACTGCAGAATGGTGACCTTGTCTCATTCTTACTTTTTAAATTATAGACCCTGAAAAGCCCATGGTTATTTGTTATAGTTTGTGTAATTCTTTGTATTTTTAAATTTTTATTATAAATTTATTATTAAATACATTAATTTTTTAGATTTCTTTGTTTTAATTTTTATTTTAAATTTTGTTACTGTATAATTTCCACCCTCCTTCCAAGTCGTTCTATATCTCTCCCCTACCATTCTGTCTCAAATTCATGGCCTCTTTTTCTTGAAATATTGTGTTTTTATATTACAACAAATAAATATATAAATATCTGCTGAAACCATTTAGTGTTGCTTCCTCCATGTGTATGTTTTTAGGGTGGGTCATCTGGTATTTGGATAACCACTTAGGGAGCTTTTCCCTGGCGAAGGCTTTAGTTCACATGCTCACTCTCTCTCTTTCTCTCTTTCTCTCTTCTCTTCTCTTCTCTTCTCTTCTCTTCTCTTCTCTTCTCTTCTCTTCTCTTCTCTTCTCTTCTCTTCTCTTCTCTTCTTTATCTTCCCTTCCCTTCCTTTCCCTTCTCCCTTCTCTCTTTCCTCTCTCTCCTCTCCTCCCCTCCCCTCCCCTTCTCCCTCTCTCTCTCTCTCTCTGTCTCTCTCTCTCTGTGTCTCTCTCTCTCTGTCTCTCTCTTTCTCTCTGTCCTCTTCCCTCCCCTACCCCCCTCTACCTCTCAGCAATTTGTAATCATTTGTAGTCATTCCTTTAGGGTGGGGCCCTATGAGATTTCTCCATATATGCTGATATGTAAACTGGTGTTGGATTTGTTTGGGTCTTAGTAAGCTGCCATACTCTTGAGGCATCATGGTTGAAGCCTTGCTGGCATATCCAGAATATGTAATCTTGCATACGGCGTCTTGGTTATGTAGCTTGTACAGCCTTTCTGCTTCTCGTCCTCGATGCTGCTGAGGCTTGGAAGCAGCAGTTGTGTTGAAGATGTATCCATTGGGTGTGGGAACTGCATTGCCAGGGGATTTCTGTACTTTGACTGGTTGTTGCTTTCTCTAATTGTTTCCATCTCCTTCAAAAAGAAGCTTCTTTGATGAGAGGTGGGAGCTACACTTATCCTTGTGTGTAAGGAAAAGAATTACAACACAGGATTATATTGATTTAGGAGAGTGGCAGTAACACATTATATTCTATATCCTATGGTCTTACTAGCTAGCCACGGGTATTTTGTTAGATTTCTGGAACCATATTTGATTTCCCTCATTGTGAGCAGGCCTTAGGTATTGTTAAGAAGTATTTGGTTACTCCCGAGACATAAGTGCCTCTGTAACGTCTGTAGAGCTATCTTCTCCTCCCGTTGAAGCTTACAAAGCATCTTCTGGCACCACAACAACTTCTTAAATTGTAGAGAATTTAATGTTAGACGTTTAACAGAAAAAAATGGACCAAGCTTTGAGGCAGAGAGAACAACAGAGATAAAAACACCAAGAAACAGTATAATGAGAGCTGAAGAGATGTCTTATAAGTTAGGAGCACTTACTGCTCTTGCCTGATTCTATCTGGTTACCAACATACACATCATTTAGCTTATGACTACCTATAGTTTCAGCTCAATCTAAAGCCCTCATCTAGACTCAGTAGACATCGACTCTACACGTGCACTCACTTCCCCACCCAAATACACACATACACACACACACACACACACACATGCACCCACACACATACATACTTAGCTATAATTGGAAATAAAAATAAAGAGTAAAAAAGTAGAAATAGCTTAGCAAAGTAGAATTGGGTTGACTGTATCATTTTCTGGAAGAAGGCAGATACTGTTTTGGTTTTAATAGTAAATGCTTCCCAAAATGCTGAATGCGTCAAACTCAGGGTCACAAGTTATTTGTGCTATTTCGGAAGGTTCTAGAAGCTTTTAGGAGCTGAGCATAGCTAAAGGAAGCCGTGTTGAGGTATACTTATCTACTTGGGACTCTTGTGTGCTTATGGCTGCCATTTGCTGCTTTTTCTGTCTGTCTCCTCTTGTCTGCCAAAAAGGAACTGCTTCTTCCACACACTGGAGCTAATGTGATACACAAGCTCACTCCAGACGTAATTATATGGTCAAGTCTGTGATCTTCTAAAACATCCAGTCCAAAAAAAAAAAAAATCCTTCTTCACTCAAGTTACTCTCCTGAAATGTTTGATCATAACACTTTAAAAATAATTGACTCATGAGAGTATTATACACAGTTCAGTTTGTAGAGTGTTTCCTACCATGCTCAAAGCCCTGGGTTCCATCCCTCAGAACCTCAAAGCTGATATGATGTCACTTGCCTGCAATCCCAACCATTGGGAGGTTGAGGCGTGAGGTCCACAAGCTCAACACCATCCTCAGTTATGTAGAGAATTCACTTCCAACCTGGGCTCCATGAGACCTCATCTGAAAACAGAACAACCTAATTGGTAGGAGTACTGACAGACAAGTCAGGAGAAGCCATTGTGTGGAAAAGAGATGAGGAGGAAGTGAATTTACTGACCTGTTATAAATGAGACAAGCAAAACCAAGGCTCACTTGACTGCATTAGTTTTTCTTACAACCCAAGAGAAAAACAGCAAATAATAGATAAATAACAAACAAATAGTTTGGGCATAAAATATATATATTTAGCATTTCAGGTATTCATTTAAAAATAATGTTCAACATGTGAGTTATCACCTATACTTTTTAAGTCATCTTATTGTTGTCTAGAACCTTCTGAACAAATGATTACCTTCTTTTCCTAGTATGGATAATTTTCCTCAGGAAAAATACTGTGCCATCAAGTCCCATCCCGACCCCATGTGACCATAATTTTGAAGTATAACTTTTAAAATCCTTGAAGAGATTTGGTGAGTTAGCTTAGCAAATGACATTGCTTGCTCCCAAGCCTGAGTTCAGTCTCCAGGACCCACGTGGCCAAGGGATAATTCTGACTCTAGTGAGCTGTCCTGTGATGTCAGCACACCTGCTCCTAGATGGTCTTCATCCTGTCAGCGTGACGGTCAGTCCTGACTCTCACGCTAGCTGCAGGACATCTTGGCATGGGAGGTTCTCAAGTCTATTAAGGAGTGGGGTGACAGTTTACATACTCCTCGTGAATGTGAGGAGATAGCCAGTAGTTCCGTGTTTCTTAAAGATCTGAAGGAGGAAAAAAATTGTTTAGGAGAAAAGAGAATTAACAAGCTACATCATTTGTGATAGTCCGTGTCTGCGCTGTAGGGCCAGTGATGTCTGCCACAGGGGCCCAGGACTTCCTGTTGGTCATGCTGCCCCCTGCATGCTGCCAGTGGTGTCACGGGAATGCAAGGACAGTGTAATAACCTGAGTGGTAACCCTACCCATAGTGTCAGATATCTATTGTCAAGACAGGCTTTTGTGTAGAATTAACATTCTTTAATTCATTATTAAGAATTATTCATCATTATTGGGCGTTTCTCTTTTTTTTCTCATGCTAAATTTTGCTCATGTAGAAATGTGTATTTACAGAGAAATTACATTTGTTGGCTTCTCCTGTTCCATAGCTAGGTGACCTGTAAGAGCCTTATCTGAGAGGACTCACAGTCCCAGAGAGTACAGCTAGTCACTAAATCAAAAAAAAAAAAAAAATGGCCTTAAGTATCTAGATGCCCATATCACACAAATGTTACATAAGTTGATATGAACTATATTATATACCAAATAAGCCACAAGCAAGGTCTACAATGTGCTCTGAGCACTGGCAATCTATGTATATGTGTGTGTGTATAATTGATGCTTTAGAGTTGTATTGGGAATTAATCAGAATCTTTCAGATCAAAGGACTTTGCTTATTATATGTGTGTGTGTGTGTGTGTGTGTGTGTGTGTGTGTGTGTACATGTCCATCTCCACCCAAAGTGTAAATAAGATGACTTTCCTACCCTTAATATGAGAGTTTGGTGAGTCATCAAGAGTATTATTGTGAACAACATTAGAACACACAGCTGGGGCTTGTTAACAGGAGGAGTGCTGTTTCTTTGCTCTGAGTGTCACATCTTCCTGTAGTCAGCGCTGCTGTAAACAGGAGTGATTGGAGGCTCTGATGGTTGGAGGCTCTTCTCAGACTCCCAGTACTTGCCATCAGAAGACAAACATTTAAAATGCATTTTGCTGGTATAAAACTGTTTATCCATTTAGAGTAACAGTGTCGTTTTAACAAAAGCACCTTGGTGGCATGCTGTTAGACACAGCACAGTTAATAAACTGTCAGGTCCTGTACCCATACACTCTGGAAGACCAGCAGTCACCCAAGGACTGGTGCTATAAATCTCTCCTAACCAACGTAATTCACTTAGCAAACTAATGAATGAGTTCTGATTTTCCTTTATTAATTAGGCTCAGTAGCAGTCATGTTGAAAGTGTTGTTCTTCATACTACTAATGGCTGATCTACAGTCCTTGAATGGGAACCGAAACAAACAAAAAACACAGCCTTCTGTACTTGAGACTGTGGGGTCCTAAATCATGGTGACTTGGGAAGAGTGGCTGTCTTCAAGTAGGTGACAGCTGTCTGTCAGGGCTTGTAAACTGTCACCTTGGTGTGGCGCTGTAAAGCAAAATGACCTCAATTCAAAAAGCTGCCTCAGATTTTTAAGGAACCCTTGAAAAACACAGGATGGCCCATCAGCTCTGGTTTGTGCAGCACTCTTAATAGTTCCTGTATTGATCACAGCTCATAAACTCTTTTTTTGTTTGTTTTGTTTTGTTTTGCTTTTTGTTTTTTTTTCGAGACAGAGTTTCTCTGTGTATCCCTAGCTGCCCTGGAACTCACTCTGTAGCCCAAGCTGGCCTTGACTGCCTCTGCCTCCCAAGTGCTGGGATTAAAGGTATGTATTACCACTGCCTGGCTGCTCATAAACTCTTACCAAGACTGAACACCATGATTGCTCTAACTGTACATCTGAAGGAAATCAGACCAGGAAACACAGCTAACATCACTGGTGCACCTCAAGAACTTGCCTCAGTTATGACATGCAGATTTCCATCACACAAAGTGTTACTCATTTCCAAATTTTAATAAAGAGGAATTCTATTTTAAGTATTGTGAATATCTGTACATGTGTCCAGTTACCTGAATAGGCAGCTATTCAGAGGATGTCAGATTCTCCAGCTCTACAGTGACACAGTTGTGGCCATCTTATGTGGGTGTTGGGAACTGAATTTAGGTCCTCCTTAATCAAAGTACATGTTCTTAACCACTAAGCCATCTCTGCAATCCTTTATTCCAATTCAATCCCCAATGAGGGTATTTTCCTTTTACGTATAGGTAGAGGGTCCTACAGTAGGCATTATACTCATGATACATATAGAATTGCCTAGGAAAATTAGGGCTGTCACTCAGTGATGGCATCATAGGAAGTTAGAATCTCAACTCTAAACCGAAGTCGTCAAAGTATTTTATTCTGTTAGTATTTTTAGTTCATTTGCTGTATATATAAATATATCTTTTCTTTTCTTTTTGTTTGTAGAATTTTTTTTAACTGTTAATATTCAACAAACAGAATATTTTTTTGTTTTTGTTTTTTTGAGACAGGGTTTCTCTGTGTAGCCCTGGCTGTCCTCGAACTCACTCAGTAGACCAGGCTGGCCTTGAACTCAGAAATCCACCTGCCTCTGCCTCCCAAGTGCTGCGATTAAAGGCGTGCACCACCACCGCCCGGCCTGAATAATTATTTTAAGATGTATTTTGTTGTTATGTCTCCCTTTTGATTTCTGACTTTATTAATTTGATTACTCTCTCTGTGCACTCTGGGTAGTCTGGTAAGGGTTTGTCTATCTTGTTGATTTTTCTCAAAGAACCAGCGCCTGGTTTTGTTGATTCTTTGTATAGTTCCTTTTGTTTCTATTTAATTGATTTCGGCCTGGAGTTTGATTATTTCCTGATTATTTCCTGCCGTCTACTCCTCTTGGGTGTATTTGCTTCTTTTTTTTCTAGAGCTTTCAGGTGTGCTGTGAAGCTGCTAGTGTAAGCTTTCTCCATTTTCTTTTTGGAGGCACTTAGAGCTACAAGTTTTCCTCTTACCACTGCTTTCATTGTCTCCCATAAGTTTTGGTATGATGTGTCTTCATCATGTGGAACTCATGATTCCTCCTTTGTCTGGAAGGAGAACTCAGGCTGTCAGACGTCCTCTGGCTTTGAGCACTTTCTTAGCTGGTTCCATTTTACTTTTCTACATCAGTTGCAATGTTACACTTTTCATTTGTTTCTATCTCCTGATTTCCAACCCCTACCCTGGTCTGCTACTTCAGCAGGGGTCAAGCGATTGTCCCAAGTGTGCACACTTAAAGGCTGACCTCATTGATCACTGAACATGTACAGAGTGTTTAAACCTCATCTTTTGTGCTGATGAGCAGTCTGATTAGGAGGACTTAAGTTGTCAAATGTGAACGAGTTTTGTTTTACTTTGGTTTGTTTCAATTTAAAAAGTGTTACATACAGATATATATGTAGAGAGCCTTCTGTATTTTATAATTTTATTTTTACTGGAGCCCACATTTGAGAGACTGAATTTTAAAGTGATTTTCAATTTTAAAGGAGACTTCAGATTTTTAAATAGGCCGAATTTTACAGTGTTTGAATTTCTAAAGACTTTGGAGCATTTTAAGATTCTAGAATTTTGTATTGTGATTTTATATTGATATGTGGTGTTGTGGATGAAGAAGAAAGAAAAGGCTATGGCTTACCAGGGATGAGTTTGTGTTTCAAGTTGAGAAGGGGTCAGTTTTACAGGGTATTTTTATGTCAGCTTGACACAGGGTAGTCATCAGAGAGAGGAGCCTCAAATGAGAAAGCACCTTACTCTATAATTTTACAACAAAAAGCTAACATAACTCCCTTTGTAGTCTTTTTCTCTCTTTTTCTTACTTTATAATAAAGTGATACTTTAGAGCTGAAGGTGGGGGATGCATGGGGATAGAATTAAATACCACAGCATTAACTAAGATGTCATGATGAACACCATCCCCAAAAGCAAACTGAGGACAAAAAGAGCTATGTGGTTTATAGTTCCACATCAGTGTTTATTGGAGGCAACCAAGACAGTAATTCAAGCAGAATACAAACCTGGAGGCAGGAGCTGATGCAGAGGCCATGAAGGGGTGTAGCTTACTGGCTTGTTCCTCCTGGCTTCCTCATTCTTCTTTCTAAGAGAACCCAGAACCGAACTGTAAGTGTAGCCCCACCCACAATGAGCTGGGCCCTCCCCCATCAGTCACATTTAAGAAAATACAGCCAGATCTTATGAAGGCAGTTTTTTAACCGAGCCTCCCCTCTCTGATGACTATAACTTATATCAAGTTGACATCAAACTCCCTTGCACAATTGACCCATCATCACTGTTAAGTCTTAACCTTTTCTTTCTTCTTTCACCCATCAATATAAAATCACAATAAAAAAGTTCAATCATCTTTAAAAGTCCGAAAGTCTTTACAAATTCCAACACTGTAAAATCCAGTCTTGTTTAAAACCCATGGTCTTGTTTAAAACTTAAAATTTAGTCTCTCAAATATGAGCTCCTATAAAAAATCAAAAATAAATACTTTCTTATTTCAAGAGGGAAGAAAAAGGGCACAATCACAATCAGATCAAAGTAAAACCAAACCCCAAGTTTGTAAATGATTCAGTATTTAATGTATGGATTAACTCAACATCTTCCAGGCTCCTCCAGAGGGCTTGGAACACTTGGTTGGTTCTACCCTCTGCAGCACATATAGCTTGTCTTTTAGGCTCTGACTGACTGCATTTAGTAGTTGCTGCTGTTCTTGGTGGTTATCTCATGGGCATCTCTAAAATGCCAGGGTCTTCGATTGCAGCGGGGCTGCACTTTCACCAATAGCTTCTCTAGGGTTTTCTTCTTGGAGGCAAGCCTCAACTTCTCTGCATGATCTCTTCAGTTCTGGGTCTTCAACTGGTACAGAGTCACCTATGTCAATGGCCTCTCCTAGATTGTCACAGTGTCAAGTCTTATCTGGTCTCCATGACCCCATAGTGGGCTCCCCATCACACTTCCATCAATCACTATTTGAGAAAGTACCCTACAAGCTTTCATACGGTCAAATTTTATGGAAGTATTTTCTTAATTGACGCTCCCTCTGCTCTGAAAACTGCAGTTTGTACCAAGTTAATATAAAGCTAGCCAGCACAGATGCTATTAGAATGCACTGTGTCAATATTTTGTTTTATTCTAACACTTACTTATCTGTATCCATGTATGGGTGGGTACACATGTACTAAGGTATCTTTCTAGAGATCAGAGAACTCTCAGGGATTATTTATCTCCCTATACCCTGTGGGTCCCAGGTAATGAACTCACATGCTGATCCATCTTGACAAGACCTGTACTGTGTTTATTCTTAATTTGAAGTGAATTAGTGAGTATTTAAAGATCATTTTGTTCCAAATTTTAGGGTTGTAATATTGATAATTTTGGCCTATGCACTCTTTCATACAGGAAATAAGTTCACTGAGGTCCTGAGTAAAATATTTACATTTGCAGAAACAAGATAAAGACAGAAATACTTTAAAAACACTGACCTGGGCAAAAGTGTTTCTTTCCTAGAAACCGAAAGCTTTTATAGTTACATTTATCCAAAAGCATTGTATTTATCCAAGTAAAGTATTTATCCAGTAGTGTCAAATCCTTAGTTACAACTCTTAGAAGTATAGAACCTTTTATTAGGTTTACTTTGTGAAAATGTCATCCATGCATAATGCTCATTCTGATTTATTAAAGTCAAGTCCCCTATCTCCCTCCTATGTCTATCAGCTCTCTCCTCTCTACAAGGCTCCTTTCTTTAATCAGAATATTTTGGTTGTTGGTTTTTATTCCTGTCTAGTTTTGATTTCTTTGAGACACACATAGTTTAGCTTTTGTATGACCACAGGTTCAGAACTGTTGTTTAGGAGCCTGGTCGACTCCTTATTAGGTTCCTGACTGAAGATAGTGATTGCCCCTCCCTCAAAAATCTGTTGGTAGCCTACAGTTCAGCAGGAGTGATAGGGCCCTGTAAGTTCTGCAGACCTGCAGACATAACAAGGAAAGTCGTAAAAGGTCATTGGGGTGGGGGATCCGCCATAGCATAACATATGAGATATGAAAAAGAGAAAGGAGAATTTGGGAGTGGGAGGTTTTATGTGGAGATTGGGGATGGAAGATATAAGGGGAGAAGAAAGTTAATCAAAAGGTAAGTTACTTTGATTTCACAAAATAAATTAAAGTGTAATACTGCTAAATGTAAGCCCCTCTTCTCCCCGCCAAAACATAAGTATTCTGGAGTGAGCATGTAAAAACAGACTAGTGGTAGGTTGGTCGGTGTCTTTGTTTGTCTGTGTCTCTCTGTCTGTGTCTGTGTCTGTGTCTCTGTCTCCCTGTCTCTCTGTCTCTGTCTCTGTTTCTTCTATAACTTCAAAAAAATAACTTAAATGCACATGTTCCTTTCCTTGCCCCAAAGATAGAGCCTTCTCTATAGCTTATAAAATTAAATAAAAATGTAAAATTTTAAATGATGATGAGCTATTGGCATTTCACTATTTACAATTAAAATGGACTCATTATCTGATGAATATCCATCATATTTAATATCTAATATTTTGAGTCACTTAAAAAGCAAAGAAGTAAAGTTCAAGTGAATGCACTACAAAATTACGGTAAACACAATTTTATTTAATTGAAATATGGATTAAATTTGATCAAAGAAACATAAAAATAAGATGTAATATAAAGTGGTAATAATTCTCAATTAGTTATTAGTACAGAAGTGGATTAAAATTGACTAGGCCTATTATATGTACTACAATAGATCTGGGAAGATCTATCTGTTTTTATTAAACTAACATTTTTGCTGTAGTCTTGCTTGTCAAGGAGTACCTACATAAGATAACTTTGAGTTTGTAAAATGCTTCTCAGTTGGCTTTTGTAAGCATTTATTTTAATTAAGTGTATTGAAAGTGTTAGAAGCTCAGTGCTTCTTCTTTCTGAGAATTTGAGGATTAGTATATGTAAGTACTTTTACTTTGCAAGTTTATTAGAACAACACTCCTTCCAGTTTCAGAGGCTTTCTAATTCAGTCCTTCACATCATGTAAGGAGTACTAGATAGATGGTTCAGTGGTTAAGAGCACTTTCCAATCTTGCAGAAGAACTGAGTTCAGTTCCCAGCTCCCACTTGAGCTGTGTCACAGCCACCATTCCGTCCAGCTCCAGGGGCATATGATAGACCCTCTTCTTGTCTCTGTGGGTACCTGTACTCACACACATACAGACACAGACACAAACTCAGTGTTAAAAATAAAATAAATCTTTAAAAGTTCATCATGTGTAGTTAGCAAAACACTGTACAAATGCTCTGAGAACAGCTTTCCTGGGTTACTAAGCCTATGGTGGGCAACTGAAGAATTGAAGCTATGGGTTGGAAGTGGACACAGGAACACAAAAATCTTTTATCAGACCAAGTTGCCAAGAGCAGTTTTTCTCATTTATACTGTTTTTGAGCAATTGTGCTCAAAACAGGCAATTAGAATAGCAACAACAATGAGTGAAGCCAGGGTTTTTCTTTGTTTTATGTCTTAACTTGCAAAAATTTAGACTTAACCCAAGTCTCAAAGCATTCTTATGATATTTGTCATTAGCATCATCAGCCTCTGATGAAGTCAGATGCCTCCTGGCTAGCTTTTGTTTTATGTTCTGTGACTAAATACCCAAAGCATTGTTGAAAGGTGGCAACTGAGTCCTACATGTGACCTCCACGCATGTGCCCATGCCCTTTCACCACCTTACACGCCCAACATACATATACTAAACAATTGATACCCTGGTTTGCACCTCTGTGGGTAGAGTACCTGCCTAGCATAGGTGAAGCCCTGGGTTCTATCCCTAGCACGACCTAAAACTAGCTTGATGGTATACACCTGAAGTACCAGCCATGCAAGTATGAGACTCTGACATCTAGAATACAGAACTATACATTATGATTGATGAAATTGAAGCCATCATATCATAAGTGAAGCCAGCCAAGCAGGTTACACCTTTTCATCCCAAGATGAAAGCTGTAGAAGCAATATCCCTGGCATGTGCTTTGACCAGTTCACCGTTGACTGTGGTGGTGTACTGCAGTGTAGCGGACAGACTGTGGAAAACAAGTATAGACTACATGAGCGTGTACCTCTCTACATATCACCTGTACTTTTTTTAAAGCGAGCATCCACATAGTCTCAAGCGAGAGTCCTCGCACTTCCATGTAAGACACTGGATTTGGGTAGTGAAGCGCAGTGTTGCCTGAAAGAAAATTAAACAAGTTTGGCGATGAGCCCTGTTTGTCCTTGTCTGCCTTGCAGGGATTTTAAGCCTCAGCAGGGTAAGGAGATTCCAGTTATTGTGTTTGTAGAAGACTGAGAGTCTTTGTTGTGCCTTCAGTATGAACTGACCCTCAAAGGCTCATGTATTTGAGTGCTTGATTTTCAGTTCATAGCACTCTTTGGAGGTTATGTGACCATGAGGAGGTGTAACTTTGCTGAAGGAAATGTATTACTAGGGGTTGTATAGTCTATACAAACTATACCAAGTTTGTTTTTGAGTTTGTATAGGATCACTTCCTGTTCTCTCACTCTCTTTCCTGCTCTATGGGTGAAGTCTGACCAGCCAGCTTCCTGACTACCCTGCTGGCCTCATGCTCCTCCTGGTGTGTCTTTGCCACCCTAATGAACTGGGCCTCTTCTGGAATTGTAAGCCAAACAATCCTTTTCTTTTCTTACTTCCTTTCTGTGAGAATGTAACAGAAAAGTAACTACTATAGTCTGGTAAGCAAGGAAAGATTCAGATGTTTGCAGTTATTAGAACTAAGTAACTGTCTCTTGCATTTAAGTAGACCACCAGCAGCCCCGAGGAAGAACCAACCACATGAAGGTAGCAGGATGTATGCTTGTGCGCGCGCGCGCGCGCACACACACACACACACACACACACACACACACACACACACATCCGCTCACTCATGCACACATGCACATACACACACACACATGCGCTTACTCATGCATACATGCACATACACACACACATACACATACACATGCGCTCACTCATGCACACATGCATGTATACACACACATACACACACACACACACAATTACTACTGATACTGATGTCAGTATTCCCAGAAAGAGATTTCAAAAGTTATCATTACAGTATTCCACATATTTGAAAAATCTCCATTGTATAAGAGTAAAATTAAACTTGTAGAATAAAAACTACACATAGTGTGACAGGAAGAATACAGAAAGTTGACAGCAGGCTATACTGTGTTACCAGATTGGTGACAGTGGTGACAGTGAGGGTTCAGCAGTAGGAATTTTACTGAGTGAATTAGGGAGAAGAAAAAAAATTTAATGGGCAGAGCATCAGTGAACTGGGTGATAACTTCCTTTAACCAAATAATGTATAATTGGAAACGTCAAAGAAAAAAGAATATTTAGAGAAGGAATATCTGAAAATTTTCCAAATTTTATGCAAACTATGAATCCATATATCTGAGCACAAGAATCAAAGACAGAGTTACATTTAAGATTTTGAAAGAGGATTTAGAAAGAGAAAATTATAAGTAGCTATGCATTATTTTAACTGACTATGACTAGTCTGGTGGTGTAGACCTTTACTCCTTGAACTCAGGAAGCAGAGGCAGATGGGTCTGAGAGCCTGGAGTCAGCATAGTCCAGGACAGAGCAGGCTTTAGAAAATCAAAAATAAGCCGGGCGGTGGTGGCGCATGCCTTTAGTCCCAGCACTTGGGAGGCAGAGGCAGGCGGATTTTTGAGTTCAAGGCCAGCCTGGTCTACAGAGTGAGTTCCAGGACAGCCAGGATTATACGGAGAAACCCTGTCTCGAAAAAAAAAATCAAAAATAAAATAAAATAAAATAAAACAGGGCAGTTGTGGTGATATATGCCTTTAATCTCAGTACTCGGGAGGTGGAAGAAGATGGACCTCTGTGAGCTAAAGGCCCGCTTGTCTATATAGCAAGTTCCAGCCAGGCCTACTTGGCCTAACTGAGAAGACTTTATCCCAAGTGAAATAAACAAACAAACAAACAAACAAAACTTGAAGAATCAAAAAAAGACTGAGATATCTAGCATATGTATAATCCCAGGGCTGAGCCCCAGCACTGGAAGGAGGAGGAGTTTTACTCGATTGACTTGATTGACTGTCGCTTTAGGCCAGGGCAAGGTGAACGAGGGCAACTGGGTATTGTGAGAACTGCTTACTGCATGCTGGCATGAAAGTGAAGAGACAACAAGAGGAAGCAGGGACAAAGTTTTGCTTTTCCCGGGCATACCTATAGTATTCCAGTTCTTCAAGTTAGGCTCAGGCCTCCACTTGAATCTTTCTATGAATCTACCTATGAACTAAGTCAGAGCCCTCGGTATCCTCCTACTTCCCCACAGCCCATTAGGGTCAACAGGCCTTCCAAGTGTGAGCTTTCATTTCATATTCAAACAATATACACAGTGAGTGTCTCTAGTGATACTGACAAGAGAGTTAAGTGATAATTTCACCTAGAGTTCGGAATGTTCATTTGATGAGGGAAAACTCATAGGATAAAGGAAAAAAGTAGCAAAGGAATCTTAATTAGTGGTAATAAGAAAACAAAATTCACTTTCACACATGCACAGAATGTTTACAGTGGTAGTTCACTGAAAAGATAACCCAGAATCAAGTAAGCCTGTTTGTCATTCAGTGCTTAAAGGAAAACAAGTGAGAAGCACTGAATACCTATAAGATCACCTAAAGGTGTTGGTGAAGATGCTGAGGCATTAGAGCTGTCCTTCACTACTGCTGGGAATGTGTCATGGCACTACCATTTTGGGAAACAGGGTAGGGATTTAGAAAAAGTCAGATACAGGGCTGGGAGATGGCTCGCTGGATAAAGTACTCGATTGCATTCATGAGGACCCAAGTTCAAATCCCAGGTTCCACATAAATTCCAGGTGTAGTGCTTCACTTATCACCCCAGCACTGGGGGAAACAGACAGCGGGATCTTACTTGCTGTCCCGCCAGTCTAGCCGAAATGGCAAGCTGCTGGTTCAGTGAGAGAGCCTGCCTTAAAAGTGAAGGTGGGGACAAGGATGATGACACCAAAGACAAAGAAAATTTTGATATAGCCAAATTTGCACACTTTAGACTTTAAATATGCATGTCTTGTTATATTTCATTTATGTGTTAGTCAAGCATCTTTAACAAGGAGAAAAACTACTTCCCCACTGTGTGTCATGATATGAAGTGCATCCTCTCTGTGTTGGGTTATAAATGTGAGAACACATTACATTTAGTTCTTTTCCGTTGTTGACAAGGTAGCATAAAACTTCACTGTGACAAATGTCAAAAGTGCATATTTCCATCAGAGGAATATCTCATGTTCCTTTGTTAAATGTTCAGAAATGCATGATTGGGCCTTGTGAAGGAAATAACATCCAAAATTTCAGGATTTGGGGAAAGAGAGCCCAATCATTCAAATACATGCAAACACATACCCCCCACACACACATACACATGCACACACACACATGCACACACATACACATGCACACACATACACATGCATACATATCCATACACATACACATGCACACACATGTATACACACCCATACACACATACACATGCACACATACCCATACACACACGCACACGCACATACACATGTACACATGCATGCACACACAGGCATGCACACACACCCATGCACACATGCACACATACCCACACACATATACACACACCCATACAGACACACGCACATGTACACACACCCATACACACACACATGCACACACACCTATACACACGCACACATACACATACACACATGCACACACACACACACCAGCAGCCTTTTATGTCTTGGCTCAGAATTGCTGCGTGATGAAATGTAGGCCACCAGATTGAATTACTCCATCGAGCAGCCGCTGCCCTGTGTTAATGGTAATTGCACAGAGACTGCAGTCTTTCTGGGCAACATCTCAGATATTTACCTCCTACCGTTTTTCAATTCAAACCTTTGATGAAAATATTCCCAGTCCTTCTTTAAAGCAGACATCCAACTGTCTTTCTTGACAAAAGCAAGGTCTCTAAATCAGATCCCGACAATTTCTGACACAGCGGTCTACCCAAATCACCTTTTACCTGTGTCACTATGTCATTTCCTAAAGGAGAAAGTGTCCATAGGAGGAACAATTGTTGTAGGTCTCAGGGCTTGAAGGTTGAGCCTGCCAGGAAAATGAAAGAAGAAAGAGGGAAATTATTTGTTCCTTTGACTTGAGTTGAAGAAATTCAATGACGGGTTGACTAAATGTAATAAATGAAATAGGATTGTTATTTGTCTTGGAGGTATATCTATATGTCTATATATCTCTATATAGAGAGAGATAGAATCTTAAGATGTTGTTTTCAAGATGATAGGGAGTAAAATTCCAAATTATTTTTACATTTGTTCATTTACTTGCTTATTTTGTGCTTGTGTGCATATCCACATGAGTTTAAGTACACTACAGGCATGTGAGTTCTGGAGGAGGTCAGAAGAAGGCATCAGATCCTCTGTACCTAGAGTTACAGATGGTCTTGAGTCACCAGGTGCTAAGAACTAAATCCAGACCTTCTGGAAGACTATCAGACACTTGTAATTTCTGAGCCATCTCTCCCTTCCCTAAAATAGCAACTTAATTTCACTTGCTTCCTTCTCCATACTCCTCATCTTCCCCCCTTCCTCTTCCCCTCTCTTCCTTTCTATTTATTTTTGTTGTTGTTTGAGACAGGGGCTCACGTATCCCTAGAGAAACATACTCCTTGTAACCATACTCGATTCTGATCTTTCTGGCTCCAGTTCCAGTGTATTTGTGTGATTATAGGTATGTGCTACTATACCAAGCCCCATTTAATGTTTTCTACAAGCTACAGCTTTTAAGGAGGCAGTAAAACATAGTTGCTTGTCCTTCCTTCCTTCCTTCTGCTGTTTTAATTATATACCCTAATGTCAACATCAAAATATTTAACAGTTTTGGGTTTTTTTTTTCCTCAGGGCCTCAGGTCAGTTTTTGGTCAATCTCCTGTCTCCACTGTAAAAATCACACTTCAAAAAGTAAAGATTACAGAAGCTGTGATTACTTCAAACAGCTCTATGTTGAATTGTGGTGGTGTTGCAGTGGTCTGAGAGCAGGATGCAGGAAACAGTAAAGCCAGCACTGGTGAGAAGGTCTGGATGACCTGAGAATGAACCTCTCCGTGTTGATCACTCTGGCTGGTGATAGTTGGACCCTCATCTCCCATTTTGTTGGAAGAGTGTACTTGCTAATTGCTTTTCTGGATCCAATTGTAGCATCATATGTTTGATGGATGGAGCCCTCTGGGGACTGGCTTTCCAGGTTTGGTGAATGAGCAGCTGAAGGCACAGCAGGCTTGCTCCCTGCTGCCAGCCTGAATTTGTTCTTCCCATGTGGATGCCTCATTATAGCATAAGCTTTGGAATGCCATTTGCCCAGAATAATGTCAGATAGTAATACTAGAGTGTGCTCTTGCTCACTCTCCAACTCTCTCTCTCTCTCTCTCTCTCTCTCTCTCATCTCTGGGTATGTATGTTCATGCACACATCTGCACTTACATTTCTGAGTGCACATATATGTCCCTTGGTATGGAAGTCATAGGTCAGTGTTGTTATCTTCCTGTATTGCTCTCCATTCTAGTCTACTATGGTTAGGTCTCTCTGAGCCCAATGTTCATCCATTAAGCTAAGCTGGCTAGCCAGTGAACTCCAGGGTGTCACTGTCTTGTCATCAGTGCTGGAGTTCCAGATAGATATCCCCTCACCAATCTTTTACCACACTCACTGTATGTATGCACGCTTTACAGTGTGCCTGAGTCATAGCATTTATTTGTATGAAGGTCGGAGGACAACTCGAGAAATTAGAGTGAGTCAGTTCTCTCCTTTCGCCACACTGAAGCCTGGGTTTCAGACTCAGGTTGTCAGGCCTGGCAGCAAGTGCTGTAACCAACTGAGACATCTCATCGTCCCTATGTTTGTCACTTTAGGTCGGTACTAATAATCCAAACTCAAGTCACCATGCTAACAAGCACTCAACCCCCTGAACTCCAGACTAGGATTGCAGCCTGTGGTATTATTGCCCCTCAAAAGGCCCTCTCTCACTTAGCATGGTCCCAGACAGGGCCTGATCAAATTTTAAAATAGAGAGCAAACCTATAGGGTGGAGATGGAGAAAAATTACATTTGGGAATAAAGCGTATATGTTTTAGGCGCTTAGAGTGGCAAGGGTGGTAAAGGAAAGATGTTTTCAAGTGTCTTGCCACATAAGACCTTGAATGCAAGTGGACTGTTCTCTGATGTTTCCAAATACATTTAAGAACAAAAACTCCTTTGGGGAACTTGCATTTCTCCATTCAGAGGTTAAGGAGTTCTTTGGAAGGAGTAAGCGTCCTAGAGAAATCTCTCTGTCTGTGGCTGTCAGTTCTTCTTCTTCTCTTCTCTTAGTGTCCTTTTCTGGCTTCTTTACAGATTAAAGGTTCAAAGAGACCACCAGGAACATAAACTCCTTATGGACAGCTTGTGGTATCAAAAGTCCCCGAACCCTTAGAGTCTCTCTCTTCCAGTTATACTTGAACTCTCTAAATTGAAACCCAACCCTGGATTTGCATTGTGCTGGAGAGCATGTGTGTGTAATTAATATATGTTACATATGGCTTAAAAAATAGAGATCAAGAAGACATAGAACAATAATACATAAATATTGAGAGAATATATGCATTTAGAAAAATAGAGAGAGTATATATAGAGAAAGAAAGACTAAATATAAAGAGAAAGAATATTTCACCCCATCCCCCAAATACCCTATAAGCATATGTTCCTAGCAGCCTATATTCTCCAGGGAGGTCCCCACTCCTAGTGGCCCATTCACATAATGTCAGTTTTCCTGATCTTATTATGTTTCAGGGACCCTTGCTGTGTCAGGCATGAAGGCTTCAATACTTGTGTTTTTATGAGTGCTTCTTAATACCCAAAGCCAGACTGCAGAGTAACAGGTTGTGTAATATATCAGAAAGAATAGTTTATGGACTGTCAGGATCTGAAAATCTCAAGCTGTGTTCTCTGAGATACTACATAGTGTTTATTAGGCATCATTCATGCTGTATCTGTCTCATGCTCAGACATAGCAGGATTTTATATATTCTCTTCATCAGGGTTGAGGTAAATGTAGTTGTAGTCTACAACTCTAAAAGGGTGTCTATAAAAACAGTCACTGATTCTTATATTGTACTAAGGTCTTCTATATGTAATTACCCCAAACTCTTATTTTACGTTCAATATTTTAGCAACATGTGACTTTCAGGTGGTTCTCAACCTCCTTCACGTTCAGCATTTTAGCAACATGTGACTTTCAGGTGGTTCTCAACTTCCTTCACATTGGAAGCTTTAATAATTTAGTTGAATATTAATGAAGTATTTGGTGGCCAAACATTCTGTCTTAAAAGACCACAACCTACCTGATATAGTATCTGTGAAAAGTGATCGTTTTACTTTGATTAAAAATGCCGACCAAAAGCAAACTAGGGGAGAAAGGATTTATTTATTTATTTTTTACAGATTCTAATTATAGTTTATCAATGATAGAAGTCAGAGCAGAAATTGGAGCAGACACTATAGGGGAATGTTCATGCTGCCTTTGTCATTGGCTTATTCTCAGCTAGCTTTCCTACACAGCTCCAGATTGCCTGCCATGGGACAGTGCTGCCCACAGTGGGTGCGACTTTCCTAAGTCTGTTGCAACTTAGACAGTCTTCCACAGGCAGGCCAGTACGATCAAGGCAGGCTTCATCTTTCTAGGGAACTGGAGGTTGTGTCAAAGACAATAAAAAGTAGTTAGTTAGTTAGTTGGTTGTGTCAAAGACAATTAAAAGTAGTTAGTTAGTGTGTGTGGTGGGGGATGGTGTACTGATGCATGTGCATGCCATGGTATTCTTGTAGAGGCTAGAAAATAGCTTGAGGGAATTGATTCTTTCCTCCCACCCTGGGACCTGTGTCTTGAACTTCAGTTGTGAGTCTTGGCAGCCAGTGGCTTTACCCACTGAACCGTTCATTTCCAACTCTAAATGTGCAGATTCTTGAAGACAAGGTTTCAGCTTCTTCAGGATTCCATTGATGGAATAACTCTCCACTCATTAAACAGCTCCCCAGTTAACCTCATAAATGTGCCATGTGATGGGTTGCTTGGAGGTCTGAGTGATGAAATCTGATGCTTAGCAAAGCTGGCCTTAGACACAGATTTTTCCTTTCACACTGTTGTAAATTTCCTGACGTTCCACTCCAAATACATCATGCTCATGTTGAGTCTCCTCCTCATGGCTGTCAGAAGCTGTGCGTCTAGACACTAACATGAAGACATTTGGAAAGGCCTTCATGCACATCTGACACTGGGGAGTTGACAAAGAGTGAACCAGCTACACAAAGCTATGCCTGCTCTTCCCAAACCCATCGTCATTTTTTGTAATATGTCCAATGCAATTGTGACTTGTATTTTTTTTTCCTTTTCACAAATTCTTCTATGATGGAGCTGTGATTTGCAATAATCTTGTCATACCATGCTCAAAATACGACTAAATGAAGACATTTGTGAAAGGCAATGATTGTAAATCACATGCAAATTTCAGCCTGGCTGGAATTAATCAATACAGAAACAGAACCTTCATTCCAGACATAATGATGCTGCTGCTGCTAATCCCATAGTGTTCTATTTCCATGGGAATTGGGCTTTTATTTTGAGCTAAATCACCCCTCTTTTTTCTTGAAGACAAAGTACAGGTGTGTGTGTGTGTGTGTGTGTGTGTGTATGTGTGTGTTTAATCTTAACAATAACTTCATTGGGGATGAGCTGCTAGGAGGGAAATGAGGAAAATTTGGACTGCCTAGGAGAGTCAGTATTTCCTTCCCCGTTCAAGGTACTCATTTAGTGACTTTTCTCCTCTGGTTTTTCTTCCATACTGTATAAATTTTAATGTAATTTTTGAAAATCTTTTAAAGTGGGATACATGTATATAATGAGTTTTAGTTGTGCCACCCATAACCCTCTCCTGTTCCCTTCTTTCTCCCCTGGTTCTCTCCTCCTTTCATGGCTTACATTGTTGGTCCTTTTGTGAGCCACTGAGTTTAATTAGGGTTACTTGCTTGAGCGTGAGCAGAGTGTTTACTGGAGCGTGGATAACTCATTTAAAGGTGCTAGGCTTGAGGCTTAAGAGAGACTCTGATGTGACTTGCCCTTTGGGATGAGAGATTTCTTAGAAGAGTTGTTAATGCCGCAGAAGGACAGCTAGACAGATTCCTTGGTAGGCAGACTGATAGGGCCATGTGCCATGATGAGGAATAAAGATGGCCAATTTTCAAGATGGCTGGCTTTTTTCCTCACTGTCCTTACAGGAAACAAAAGCCTGACATCTTAAAACAAGGACCTTGCAGGCTTAAGAACTTGTAGGATTTTTTTTCCCCTTTCCCACAGCCCCCATCCCCTACTGATGAGCTGGACCAACAGTTCCAGGGCTTGATCAGGACAAGCTACCTCTCTACAAACCAACCAACGCTAAGGTCTTGAGCCCTGGAGAAGAGACTGCATTTTCAGCTTTTGGAGTTGCATCGGTGGGCTTTTGCCTCTGTGTCTGCTGCATGTGTGTTTCCTCACCCACAGTGAAAAGCCTTTCTTCAACTGCTGATTCTGTTTGCTGCTCTCTGTGGTTTTTCAAGATTTCTCTGCTGGTACCTGTTGCACTCAAGAGTCTCTGTGTCTTTTACTACTGTTAGCATTCTGTCTAAACTCCCACGGTTACCTGTTAACAGTTAGGTGTGCTGCACCCTACAGTTACCTGGCCACAGGCAGATGTGCCTGACCCATTATAGAAGGGGCTGCTTGCCCTCCTTGCTCTTTTGCTCTGTTGTTTTCTCTTGCTCTTGCTTTCCCTCACCTCCTCCCCGTTTCCTTAACCCCCCTTCTCTCTCTCCACATGCTCATGGCCAGCCTCTTCTCTACTCCTGTAGAGCTGCAGATCTCAGCACTGGAGCAGCCTATGGTCTGGGTTCTCACACTTATCAGTGGAGATAAAGGAAAGAAGGCATCTACTAACTGCCAGTCTTGTCTCCGTGAGAGATGAGGACTCCTGGGTTTTTGGTTTTGTGTGTGTGTGTGTGTGTGTGTGTGTGTGTGTGTGTGTGTTCTTTCGTTTTGTTTTGTTTTTTCGTCTGAAAGTTTTAGGTCCCATGAAATAGGAGGTAACACAGTACTCATCCTTGCTTAAGCCACACTAGTATCTAAATGAAAATTTACCTTGTTTTTTAAGGTTAGCCATTTATTTCTCAGGGTAGATAGCCCATGTCTGATCCATACCTGTTTGTATGGATTTTGTTTTTATGTTTTGTCTGTGATAAGTTATTTTTTACCAACGAAATGAGCCATTTCAACTCAAAGTATAAAAGCAGGTTTATTGTGGGGTTCACTGACCTCACAGGAGGGAGTTGGTGAAGTTTCCATGCAGACAAGGAGACAGAAAATAAGGAGGGGGGAGACACTTGCACGGAAAGAGAAGAGAGATGTAGAGAAGAGAGGTGCAAAATGTCTGGATTATACACTGAAGAACCGTTTGGGGGAGTGGGGATGGCCACAGTCCCTGGGTCCCTGGGTGTATACCAGCTGTGACCCTGTAACAGGTAGGGGGCTGAATCACGCTGGGAGAACTTGTTGGCCAGGCTAGCTTTGGTATGTAAAATAGTCTCCTCAGCCCTTTGTCCCAGGACTGATTCCCAGCAGTTTCTTTTTTGCTGCAAAAGGCAAGACTTGTCTTTCATTCCCATGCTTAGCTACTTGATTTTTAAATCTTCAAGCAGTTTGTTTAAGTCAAGAATTTGTAGAAAGCAGGAGTTAATCCTGTACACCATTGGCTTGGGGTTTTATTTTGTTTTTAAGTCATGGGCTCCCTTTGTAGCTCTGACCCTTGTCTGGAACCCACTTGAAGTAGAACAGGCTGGCCTTAAAGTCACGGAGATCCACCCGACTCTGCCCTCAAGAGTTAGCATTAAAGGTGTGAGCCTTTCAAAAGGAATTACCAGGTCATTATTGCCTGCCAAGGGGGAATCCTTGTGGATTTAGAAGTGGGCGGTCCCCACTTGTGTGGCTGCACCACGAGCTGCTGACTGCCCCTTGACAGCTGCTGATGAGGTTATTCTGCTATGGAGTTAAAGTACAAAAGGTTAAAAGAAGGGCAGTTGCTACCCTCTTCCAATTCTGTGTTATTGTCGAGTGTATGCATGTTTTGCATGTTTGTGGATGCACAAGTATGTGATGTGTTTGTACACGTTTGCACATACATCTGGAGGCTTTTGTGAACCATTCTCTGCTAGCAAGCAATTACTACAAGAGATGCTTTTACAAAATTATATTTATTGTTTACTTAGTGTGTTGTTGGGCATGCATATGCTACAGTCTGGTTATAGGGGTCAGAGGACAACTTTTGGAAGTTGTTTCTCTCCTTCTATCATGTGGGTCCCAGAAATTGAACTTACTTGGCAAGTGACTCTAACTACTGAGCCATCTTAATAGTCCAAGAAATGTTATATGATGCTTTTTAAGGAACAGCATAATGGTGATGTGGAGAATCTTTGATGTTAATAAGGAACAAAAGACATCAGAAATATAAAATTGGTGATAAATATGAAATACATTTCATTTAATATTTTGAAAAGAGATCAAAGCCAAAATTGACAAAATTCATATAAGCAAAATATTGCCTCTGGATTTTGTTCATATAGGCCATGAGCTAAGACTATTTTCATTTTTAAAATTGTTCTACATTGTGTGTGTGTGTGTGTGTGTGTGTGTGTATGGGTCAGCATGTATATGTTGAGGTCAGAGGATAACTGCTAGTCAGTTCTCTTTTTCCACCATGAGTGACCTTGGGATCAGTCCTGCTTGTTTGTTTGTGTGTTTGTTTTTCCTTCCTTCCTTCAGCCTTCCTTCCTCCCTCTTTCTCTGTCTTGCTCCCTCCCTTTTTTATGTATTTTATTTATTTCCTTGAGAATTCTAGGAAATACCTTTAGGAAAAAGACGCAAATGATCAATGGATGTGTTATGGAGACCAAATGTGGCTCACAAAGCCAGTTATATGCTTTTGGGTACTCATTTAAAGCAACAATTATAATTGTCTTAGAGGGTTGGGACATATGTCAGAATAAAATTCTGACAATAATAGTGGAAGAAAACTAGGGAGAGCTGGAAACTTACCATTGGTATCTCCGCTAGAAGTAGAGAGTACAGCAAAATCTATAAGTAGCATAAAAGTTAACATTGAATCTTTTGAAGTCTGGAACACTCAATGTGGGAAACATTAAGGCAAAGTATAGGTAGTATATTTAATGATACAATTAAATAGATAACTAGAAATTATGGAAAATTCTAGATACAAAAAATAAAAATAAAAAAATAAAAGGCAGGTTCTAGAGAGATGGCTCATTAGTGAAGAGTACTTTCTGTTTTCCAATAGTAAGTCATGTGGCTCACAATTGCCTGTAATTCCAGCTACAGGGCATCTGATGCCATCTTTTGGTTCCTCAAAAATAATTATTAACAGATGTATAAAGGAATAGAAACAGAAGAAAGTTTGAAAAGCATAATGGAACTCTACCCATCCTTATTAAATAAAAGTGGTCAGAATGTAGAGATTTCAAAATTTGATAGAAAACAAAAGCCTGTTGTGGGCTGTGTTTAAAAGACCATCCTAAATACAAGGATACAGTGATATTAAAAATAAAAGGATACAAAACAGTATACTATGAACTGTGATTAAGAAGGTTGAAAACAAATACCTTAATACTAGAGAAGAGAGACTTGGACCATCCCCAACAGAACAATACTCCCAATGAGAACAGACCATGTTACCCTCTGTAATGTTAAACCCTTCATCAAGGAAAGAGTTTGGGGGCTGGAGTTGTAACTTAGCTGTTCCACACAGAAGCTGCTCCTGCAGAAGATGTAGACTGAGTCTCCAGATCTCTCATTAGGCAGCACACAACCACCTGTAAGGCTGTTTTCAGGGAGTTTGAAAACCTCTCCTGGCCTCGAAGGACCCCTGGACATAAGTACATGCAAGCTTACTCTCCTGGTAGGAAAGAAGTAAGTTAGGAAACTGTGAAACTTTAATGTTAATGTATATGTAATCAGTAACAGAGCCTCTGAATGGATAAAGCAAAAAAATAATACAGTAAAAGGAAAAATCTTGGGGAATGAACAGAAACCCACCAGTGTGATTTTAGATTCTCAAATAGAGTCACAAAAGGTCACAGTCTGGCAATTATTACCAGTTACTTTGACTTAGGTGACACCTGTAGAATATTTCTCCCAAGTTTTTAAGTGCACATGGAATATTTCTTGATAATAGCTTATCTTATGTGTTACAAAATTTGACAAATATAAAAGCTCTGACACAAATGGCATTCACTGACTACAGTATATTTCCACTAAAACTTGGTAATAGTGAGATAGCTAGAACACCCCTGCCCAATCTTAGAAATTAAAAGTGTATACCCAAACATCCAGAGAATGAAAAAAGAATAGCAAATTCAACTTTGATTTACTGTCTTAAAGCCTCTTATTTATTGTCATTTAAAAATTACACAGGTACACTGTGTTCTTCACATTCACACATAGTTAATAATAGTAACACTTGTAGGGCTTTGTAATGGTATAGTATATAATATACTTTAACTTCTCTCTCATAACTCATAACTTATTTGAGGTATTATCATTTTGGAGAAAATATATAAAACTCGACAACTGATTAATATAAAAAGTACAGTTAAAGCCTTTGCCTTATTTTTTTTTTAAATCTATACTTTTTTATCTGTGTGTCTGTCTGTCTATAGTATGTGTGAAGTTGTAGGCCCTTTGGAAACTGATTCTCTCAAACAAGCAAGCACTGAGGGATTCCCTCCCACCAGCCCCTTCTAACGTTCTTTAGGAAGTTGTCATTCTAACTGGACTTCACATTGTAGAAATTGTCCTGGGAGTTACTGAGTGCTGAATCATCCCAGTGTGAACTGGTTCTGCAGATCTGTGGCCTATCTTCTTAGTCAAAGTGTTCATTGTCTACTCTTTGACCAAGAAGTCTTCCCTTGTGTAAATTCCTAGCCACTTCTCTGTTTTTATACCTACTGAAACATGAAACATTAGGTTGTAGATGACTTGAGTCTGGACGTAGAATGTTTTATGAAACAATGGAAAGGACTGGGATTTGGCTTGGTAAGTTGAATCCTAGCATTCATAGCTCTTCTAAAGTCATGGTCACAGTCTCCAGGACAAGTTGTGTAAATCTGACTGGATAGGCTATACTGAATCCCCATCACTTGGGAGGGGAAGGCCGGTGGATCAGAGGCTCGTGGTCTCCCTTGACTCCATTCAAAGTTTTTAGTTAACCTGGTATCCATGAAATCTGTGTCAAAACAAACAGAAAGCGACATACAGAGTTCTGCTGTGACTTAAAGGAAAGCATGAGAGTATATGTTTTGGAAGGACAGTGTTTAGTGTAATAGCAGTAGGAGGAAAATTCTTAATATATCTCTGAGCCAGAGCCTTGAGTAACCTTAATATTTGGAAATGTATATTAGGTTTTGGGTGACATAGTACTCTTTAATAAGAGAGACTTTAATGTCAGTTGTTGCTGGTGGGTGAATGCATTTTTTTCTTTTTATTTTCTTGTTTCTTCTGAAAATATCAGCTGCTATTGCAGATAGGGTCTTGTCCCAAGTATTATTAGATTATCCTTTATTCCTTCTTGACAGAAAGTTATAATACCAGGTGTTCTCTAATAATAAATTTTTAAAAACCCATGTATGTGCATATAATGACGTTCGTGCCTGTTCCTGGTCTATACCACGACAAGGGTATTGAAGTCAGGATACAAAGTCTGGTGTGGGTTCTTACCTTCCACTTTGTTGGACACAGTTTCTTTTGTTAGCTGCATTATGCACCAGGCTACCTGGCATGTGAGCCAATGATTCTCTGTCTTTCTCCCCATCTCACTGTATGAATAATGAGTTTAAAGAAACATGCGATTGTGTCTGGCTTTGCGTGGTTTCTAACGTTCTGATCTCAGGTCCTCGTTTTCACAGAAAACAATAACAATGACAACAACAAACAAAGCACTTTCCCCACTGGTCTGTATTCACAAGTACATATTTATATATGTATATAAATTATGGAATAACTCACCTGAGTCATTTCAGGGAGGGGGGATGCTATAGAGCTCATGGCCAACAATTGCTGGGTGTTCCTATAAGTGGGTCAGCTACCCCCAGGCTATGACCTAGGCTTACTTCTCTTTGCCTTGGGAAGGTTTGTGCTCATGAATTTGCAGCTGTGATCCTGATTGTTGTATGGATATGAGACCCAGAGCTGAAGAGTGAACTCAGTAACTGAGTGCTTGCTGTTCTTGTAGAGTACCCTAGTGTGGATCCCAGCACCATAGCCACCTGTAATGGCAGCTCCCAGGGATCCAGTGCCCCATCCTGGCTCCTGAGACTGATGTGCAGTCAACCCTCCTCCATACCCACACATATGCAGACAGAAATATACATAATTAAAAATAAAGTGCCTGGCACGATGGCTCCTGCCTTTGATTCCAGTATCCAAGAGGAAGAAGCAGGTAGATCTCTCTGAGTTTTGGATTCGACTGGTCTCTAGAGACAGTTGCAGACCAGCCAGGGCTTCACAGTAAGAACCTATCTATAAATAAGTAAATATTTTAAAAAGTATTGGAAGTAGTACATGACTGTATAATACAGATGTTTCATGAAATATACACCATAAGAAAAAATGTTATTTACCCTACCTAGAATTCAGTTGAATGGCCATTAATTCAATATATGAAATAACATGTTTTTAATTCTCTTTCTTGCTAATGGCAGCTTGATAGCAAAATATATTTTAAGGTTTTATATTATTCCAATTTTATTTTTTGCAGGACTACTAAATGAACATGGTTTTATAACACAAATACTTACGTGAAAAAAGCCAAACCCTTTATTAAGGGATAGCTTGCCTCCATTTAACCAGTCTTTATTGAATTCTCTCACCTGTGCCTTGTATAGATAGAAATGGCTTAGGGAAAATGATGGGCTTTAATATTATTTGTGTGTGGCTCATTTACTTGGTGATGGACAGAAATTTCAGCCTTGTAGCCATGTGGGAGGATGCTTTAGTTACCTACATATCTGATGGAAAACGCTCAGTGCTTGTGCTTTTTGACTAAACTGACTTAAAGCAGGTAACGGAGCCTAGCTTACATTTCAGACTTCCTTCAGAATGGCTGTTTGCAGACTGTTGGGTGGGACGCTGTTGTCCGGAGCTGAGTGATGCAGATGGATGAAGGATGCCAGGTAGTCAGAGGAAGAGAGGAAGGGCAGTCACAGTGAATCCTTCTAGCTACATCTCTGCTTGCCTTCCACCCTTTGCTTCTTAAGGATGGGGAGCAGCCCCAATCTGGCCTCTGCTGCTAGATTCTCGCCATTAACCGGCCCTCACGGATTTGGTGGGCGCCTCCTTTTCATTAGTATTTGCAGCATGTTCACCAGCGAAATGATTATGTTAGGCAGGGACATCACATCACTTACATTTCATAGCTCAGTGCAATTTTCATAAACTGCAAGGCAACATCCAAAAAAACATGACTCAGAATTAGAGTTTCAGAAGATTATTATATAGACATTATTTCCCTCAGGTCACGGGCTTTAGTCAAATTTGGAGGAGAATGAAATTGCCAACAGTGAAAAGCAGACAGAAAGGTATGAGTTCATGAGCAGAGAAATAACATTTTCATTTGTTCCTTCCCCATGGGAAAGATTCAGCATTCCGGTAAATGGAGACGGTTATAAGAAATGAATTTTTGTCAGCGGGGATGTGATTTTAAGGCTCACTTATCCATTGGCAATCTAGATTCCTAACCCCAGGAATCTAGGAAATTGCTACAGAATGTAGTCTTTATTATAAACAAGTTTTTTTTTGTAGGTCCCCCTCCCTGATGTTTCCCCCCTCGGTCAGATTTTTGAGACAGAGGACCATATTTCTTTCTGTGTTTCAGGAGTCAGACGGCTGCTGAATTTACCTCCTCTCCTTGAGTTTCTCGGCCCTGATGTTGGTTTGTGATGAGAATTTCCTTTCTTCCTGCTTTATGTATACAGACCTCTTCCATGGCTGTCTTGCTTTAGCTAGCACAATGCCAACACCATGGGAAGATAAACCATGGTGAGAACCAACCCTGGCACTTTGAGGATGCCCTGAGTTCCCGTTCCCTTGAATTTTGTCCTTTTTATGTGTGTATGTAGACCTGAGAATCTAGGACTGGAAAAAGGCCTTTCCCACCACCTTTGCTGAACTCCTCTGTTCAGCTTGCACAACCTCGGCCATAAGGTGAGACTCACGAGGATGGCAAGGGATGCTTTATGGGCCCTGCCTCTTTCCTTGGCATTTTTCAGGATGCCCTAAGCCACTGTTCCCATCTTCTGAACTTTGATATATATAGATCTGAGGTATTAAACCATGGAAGAGATCTCTTTCCCTGCTTTTGTGCACACACACACACACACACACACACACACACACCCTGTTCAGATAGTATATTATAAACAAGTGTCCAAGATGCCAAGGCTGGCAAGGCCTGCATTTCTCCATGGCCTCCACCTTTATCTGGGCATTTTTAGGATGCTGTGAGTAACCACTTCCCTGTCTTCAGCTCCTTCTATGCATCCGGGCCTGAGAGACTGGCTCAGGGAAACTGGCTTTCCAGGTAGCTGCCATTCTCTCAGGTCTAAAGAACCAGGATTTGCAAGGTTTCTATCAGGTAATCCCAGACAACCTTCATAATTAAAGAATGTTCTTTCAGGGGAAATTTTATTTTCCTTCTTCAATCTCATCTGATGCTTCTCAGCCCATCACTCATTCAAATTCCATGCAGGGGTTCTCCTGCCTGCCATTGTACCTTTGTGAGAGCAGAAGATATTTCATATCACCTAAACCCTTCATTTCTAGAGATGCAGATAGGTTCTGTAATATTAATCTCACCTTTATGTTTTTTCAATTTTTAATAACTCAGAAATATGTATATCTAATACCTCCTTCCCCTGTGCATTTTTGCCTATTTTAATATTTCCTAACACCATAAACTATTTTGCATGGCTGTGTTCTTCTTAGCACTACCACCTGCCATACTTGAATGAGAGCAGATTGCAGTGCCTTCTCTATTAATATGTCTACATTGTCATGGTTGTGAAAATCATGATTATAGATGGTTAATAAATGAAAATGGATGACTCTCGCTTAGCTCATTGAATTTGGCACAGGGAAGTCTTCTCAAGCCATAGCTAAATGTGCAAAGATCATGAAAGGAAGGGAGAAGGGCTCATATGGAAGAGAAAAATAGTTGTTTTTCTGCAGAATGTATGTAATTGTGTGTGTGTATGTGTATGTGTGCATGCACGCTCGTGCACACGTGCGTGTGTGTGCATGCGTGTGTGCATGTGTGTGTGTGTGTGTGTGTGTGCGCATGCGTGTGTGCATGTGCACGCATATATATTTGCCCTTTCAAGGGTTTTGATGAGAAGAGGACATTGGGTGCAGGACACCCAGTCCTTGAAAAGGTACACATACAAACAACATAAACATTCTCACACACAGCTCCCCCATACGCACACACAGAGCTCCCCAGTACACACACACACTCCCCGACAAACACAGACACCTGCACACTCCAACCTCCCATATATAATTAACCTGCTTGGTAGTCAGGCAACCATGACGCTCTAGTGGTCTTCCTCTCTCTGCCTTTCACAGCGCTGAGGTTAGAGGCACACAGAACTGTGCTGTGCTTTGTATGTGGATTTGGACTCAGATGCTCATGCTGGTGCTGCAAACGTTCTCAGCTTCTGAGCCATCTCTCTAGCCCTAAGACGCATTTTTTGGATACTACTATTGAATGTAAGAAGAGTGCTCTACAATCTGCTCATGATATTGGAATATGCCGTTACTCTGTGAAGTTTCACTTTTTGGAGGGGTAGGTCAACAGAAGGTTTCTCTGTATATCTCAGGCTGTTCAGGAACTAGCTTTATAGACCAAGATGCCCTCAAACTCAAAGATCTGCCTGCCTCTTCCTCCCTTGCTCTGGGATTACAGGTATATGCCACCATTTCCATCCACATTAAGTTTTCTTCAGCTATTTGGTAATACTTTCATTATGGTCTGTTAATATTGGGTTAGAGACGTGCTCATTTGATAGAGTGCTTACCTAGGATAAATTACTCTGACTTTTCCTATATAAACCATGATTACTGTTTTTTCATCAAAGTTCATGTAAACAGTGGTGTTGTGGTTTGAATGAACATGACCCCAAAGGCCCATGTTTGAGTAGTTCCTGTTTATTAGAACTGTTTGGCAAGGATTGAGAAGGATTGGCCTTGGTGGAGAAGGTGTGTCACACTAGAAGTGCATTCGGAGATTCCAAAAGCCCATGCCAAGTCTAGTATGTGTGTCTGTCTGTATCTCTGTCTGTGTCTGTGTCTGTGTCTATTTCTCTCTCTCCCTCTCCTCTCCTCTCCTCTCCTCTCCTCTCCTCTCCTCTTCTCTCCCCTCTCCTCCTCTTCCTCCTCCTCCTCCCCCTCTTCCTCTTCACCCTCCTCCTCTTCCTCCTCTTCTTCTTCTTCCTCCCCCCACCTCTCTCTCTCTCTCCTTCCCCGCCCCCTGCCTGTGAATCAGGATGTAGCCCCCAGGTGCTGCATGCTCCAATGCCATGTCACCATGCTCCAGGTCATGATCATGATCATGGACCAAGCCTCTAAATCTACAAGCAAGCCATCAATTAAATGCTTCCTTTTATAGGTTTCCTTGGTCGTGACATCTCATCACAGCAGTAGAACAATGACCAAGATAAGTGGCATGTTAGATTTTTAACATCTAGGAATACTCAGTTCTTTGTGATTGTGCTTACCATGTCATGCTATGTGTCTTTGCATGTTAATGCCATTGAATCTTTCTTTGACTAGCACAAGTATTGTTTATCCAAATTTGGGTGATTCTAGGTCTCAGAGATGGTACAGCGGTTAACACACTTGCCACACAAGCATGATGACTCAAGCTTGGATCCTCAGAGACTCATGTAAATTACATGATACATTACAGATAGATGCCATGGCAGTGTATCTGTACTTCTCACCCTGGATGGTGAAAACAGACTCTCCCAGAGCTAGCAGGCTAACAAGACTAGCAATATTTGTGAGCCCTGAGTTTGATTAAGAGCCCCTGCTTTCATGAATAATGTGGAATAACAATTGAGGATGATTTCTTCAGGCCTCTAAATACGTGTGTGACCACATGCGTGCATACCCACATACATGCAAAAGAATTAAAAAACAATGCATACTAACACACACACACACACACACACACACACACACAGAGAGAGAGAGAGAGAGAGAGAGAGAGAGAGAGAGAGAGAGAGAGAAATTACTGCAATATTCTTGAAAACATGCTATTTTTTTAAAAAAATACAATTCAGAATTATATTTTGTGTATTTCATCTTTGAGAGCAGGTTCTAGTAAATCCAGTCAGATCTCTAAGAGTGCACTGTCTTCTGTGTTCTTGGGGTTCCCCGGCTGCAGTTTAGTTCTCTCAGAACGAAGAAAGCTGGGCTTAGTTTACTTTCATCTTAGCTGCTATATTTTATCAGTTGCTTTTCGATAAGTGAAGTTCATTTAGAGATCATTTTATCAGTGTTTTGTATTTTTATCCATGAAATGATATTAAAAGATCACCAGCCACACTTAGACATGGTGAGAAGTGGGGCGAATGGAATGGCTGAGCAGCTAAGGGCACATAGTGCTCTTACAGCAGATCCTAGTGCAGTTGCTGGCACCCATATTGGGTGACTCAAAACCTTATGTCATTCCTTCTGTGGGGCCCGGGGTGAAGTGTCTTCTGGACTATATTGTCACTGAACTCAAATGCTCACAAGTGCCCATAGAGACATATAATTAAAAATAAAACTCTTCAAATTGCACTTTGTATAAACAATGAAAAGTATATCCACAACGTTGATGTTTTCACAGAAATCAGGGCATACGTGGAAGGCCTGACTTGATTATATCTTTTTCCCCCCCTTTTCTGGCTTTTGATTTTGTACTCATCTGTGAGTTTTCAAATGTATGGATAATAATGAATGTGGTTATGCCTAGCACTGAGTGTAGCTGTGTGGAATATACCTTTCTGAACATAAGTCAGGCAACAAGCCATTTACTGTTCACTTCCAGGCTTTCAAGTTACTGATACTAGTGTTCTTTTGAGACATGGTCTCGTGTAGTCCAGACTTGTCTCAGACTTGGTCTGTAGCTGGGGTGACCTTGACTCCTCCTGCCTCCACCTTCTGCTAGGATTAAAGGCATGCACTATCATGCCTTGCTTACACTCTGGTCCTAGGGATGGAAGCCAGAGCTTCATGCATGCTATCCAGATGTGCTCCCTGGTTAAGTACACCCCCAGTCCATGTAGTGTATCCTTTATTCATGAAAATACTGCTTCTTAGGAAAGGCACAGCTTGTAGCCAATGAGGGAACAGAGACTTGAACAAATGTGAGAACCCAAACTCTAATGTTGTTACAGAAAAGTCCTTTCTCTTGATGGGTCATGCTTGCGATGTATGAGCCATGACATTAAACTTCCCATACATGACCCTTCTCTGGCCGGAATATAAGATTATGTTGTAGTTCAGTCTGTCTGTTCTATTTTTCTACTCTTCTGTCCTTGACTTCTTCAGGCCATTGCTGTGACTGACTGACCTTCTAGAGTGAACATCAATCCTATTTCCATTTCTTATCCTTTGAAAATGAATTTTCTCTCAAAGTTGAATGACCCTGAGGTACCCATTGGGCACTTAGACTATATCCCAAGAACATTTTAGGAGAAGTTTGAATGGTAGAACCATTCAGATACCATCTGATGTTAAATCTCTTCTGGAGGAAACTTTGCCTTTAATATAGCCAACACACATACGGTTTCCCATCCTAGCCCCTTGAGTTCCCTCACCATTACCAGTATGGTATTTGCTACTGCAGTAAAAACAGAGATTTTAATGGAAAGTCTGTTTGTTTTTATTGCAGTAGAAGAGCAGACTGTTTAGACAGCTAAATTCTTATTATTAATCTGTATCTGAAGGTACAGAATGGACTCTTCAGTTGTTCTCATGAAGTCCTAATGTATCTTGTCCATATAGCATAATCTAGGGATAGGGAATACCTCTGCAGCTTGGGGCAGCACCTCGGGTTATCTGTGACTAACTTGCTTATGACTGAGTTTTGGCAGGCATGGCCTCTTACTTTCTCCCCTTCCTGCCTGGCCTTTGTTTCTGTTTACCTTGGCCCAACCTTTGGCTCAGCCAGACACTATAGTATGCTGCCCTCATCTCAAACAGCCCTATCATCTTCCAGAAGTATGTCATGGCTCTGAAAAAACTGGAAGTAAACCATGCGTGACTAAGGCTGGCTTCAACCTGCCAGATATGGACAAGTGGAGAGAAAGCCTGGGCACATATGCAACTCCTTGGCTTCAGTGGTTCTTCTTTGAGTCCCCAAAGCATGCATGCTGGTCACCATTGTGGGGCAAGAGGTAGGATCCATTAAGAGCTAAGGGTATCCAGAGAAAACGCTACACTGAGCATTTTAAAAGCTATGTGCCATCACTTTCTTGGTTATCCCTGGCTGTGTCACTTGTTGCCTTGGAAAACAGAGGAGCTGCTAAAACCCATGTCAGGCTTCCTGTGAGCATGTGGATTAGTGCGTGTATACATGCTTACATGTGTGCATGTTCTTCTTGGGAGGGGGTTCTGCTATTCACTTTTTTTTTTTAAACAAAATCTTTCATCGGCCGCGTTTCCTAT